>NC_134244.1:74822143-75129437 GCF_965152275.1 Natator depressus
GTCTGTTTCCCCTGTAGAAAATAAAAGATGATCCCAAAAAAGCCTTCAGGAGCTCAGTATAGGAAGCAAAAAGCTCAGCTGCCATCTACTTTGCAGCAAGGGGCAAATGTGATGGGACAATATCTGAAGCAGATCCACACAGACCAGGTTGTAGGCAGTAGCAGTTGTTCCCGTGCAGAAGAAACTGAGGAGTGAAACATAAATGATGGAAGCCCTATTACTAAGGAATGAGCAGATTCGCCTGAAGATGAGGAATGGGAATGTGAGGAAAGTGATGGAGAATCGTCTAGTTTTCCTGGTGGCGTAAAGGAGAGGGATGATAAAGAAGAATGTGGCTCCCATGAAAAGGGGAGTAATGACAAAGAAAAATCTGGTTTACATGAAAAGGAGAGAAACGATAAAGAAGAATCAGCCTCGCATGATGAGAGAAACAGCAGTAAAAAAAAATTGCACACCACAAATCGATACATCAGAGTCTGCTTTATGGCCGGCGATCCTAAACTCTGCCAATATTGATTGTACAATTTTGAATGGTCTGAGCAAGATTGAGGATATGACATTTCTAGTAAATGAGCAGAAGTGTTCTGTCTCAAAGTCACACTGAGAAAGAGTGCTCGAGAATGGTGAGCAACTGAATCGGCATTGACTAGTTTACTCAAAATCAACTGACAAAGTGTTCTGTTTTTGTTGCAAAATATTTGACAAGAATGCCAAATCCTTGCTTGCGCGTTCCGGGTACAGTTACTACCAAAACTTGGCTGATGCTCTGAAGCAACATGAAAAGTCACCCAGCCATTTTAGGGCCTACTCCAAATGGATGGAGGTCAAGTCCAGGATCAAGCTGAATAAATGTATAGATGCAGAAAACCAGTGCATTATTAATGTAGAAACCCAGCATTGGAGGAACGTGCTTGAGCATCTGATCTCAATTACCCTCCCCCTTGCAAAGAATAATTTGACTTTCCATGGCTCGTCGGATAAGTTGCTCACTGAACATAACAGTAATTTCCTCAGTTTGGTGAAGCTCCTTGGGAAATACGACAATATCATGCATGAGCACTGGCATCGAGGAATTCAACACGAGGTGCAAAACCTGGCAAAACAGATCACTGACTTCAAATTGATGGTCTCAGCTGTGGTCTGGCACAATATCCTGTTCCAAGGAAACATTGTAAGCAAGGCATTACAAACTCATTCGATGGACAACCACTACTACTTTGATGAGACGCTACCTTGATTTCGCTCTGGCCTATGGAGACAACAGATTTGAAGATGCCGTCACTGCTGCCAAAGAAATTTTGGAAGACTTAGGAGTTGAGCCTGTCTTCAAGGGAACTTGTATTCATCGGAAGAAGAGACATGTTGCTTACGAGGGCAGAGATAAGGTGATGGGAAGCTCGGAAGAAAAATTTAAGAGGGAGGTTTTTTGCTCACTTGTGACACTGCTTGAGTGCCCATCGAAGAAAGGTTTGGACAAATGAAGCACCACAAAGAGAGCTGGGGGTTTTTTTGTATGACCTTAGTAAACTGCCAGCAGACCGGAAAACACTCTTGAACAATTGTATGGACCTTCACCGGACACTGACACAGGGGGAATGTTCAGATAAAGAGCTCTATATCAAATTGGACAACATCTGTCACATTTTGCCACACAGGAAGCACTCTCCACTCCAAGTTCTCCAATTCAAGCGATCAAATCAGGGTCTCAGAAGATAAAGCTCCTAGCCCCATTAACCATGCAGTTAGCAAATGATTTAAATGGGCGGCAGGGAAAAACAAACATAATTACAATGAATGGGTCCTTCCCAGGATCCTTTTCATTCTGAATTCCCTCCCTATCCATATTCCTCCTTTTTATTTTACCAAAATCGACACCATGTCCAGGTCATTGTTGTAGGTACTGGTAACAAACCCAGAATCTCCTTACACAGATTCCAGCTCCCTGTCAAAACAGATGGATTTAAATTTCCTAACTTTAACATCAGGCAATAATTCTTAGCCAAGCAGCACAATGGCTCATTCCCCTGGGCTGCAGAGCTCCAGCTGGAAACAGAAATGGCTGCACCTTTACACCTTGCCAATGCACTGTACTTGGATTGATACCGATTCCCTAAAGAACAATTACCAGCTATTGGGGCAGCCAGAAATACTTGTCATATAGTGTCTACTAAATTAAAAAAATCCCTCCCTTCTTCATCTCAGGGCTTCAGGCTGGGGTAACTCAAAACTCTGTCTAGCAGGCAACCCCATCGTTTGGCCAGATTGGATTAGGACTGGAATTTTGACCATCAGTCAATTTATTGAAAATGACACTTTCCTCCCTTTTACAATCTTAAAAGAAAGGTTCAATCTAGAGTCTAAGAAGGAGTGGCAATACATCCAACTTAACCATGCCATCTCCCATCTGTATGGCCCTGATACCTTTGCTACCCCAACTCATCTCAACTGCTTTCTTTTCTCCAAATATTACCCAGATTGCCAAGATCTATGGCAACACTATATGCATACCTGGCCAGCAAATTTGAATTAAACAAAGATCCTCTAAAGAACGAAATGGGAGGAGGAATAGACCAATTATTCTCTGCTAACCAAGGGAAACAAATTGTAGCCGGAGCTCTGAACTGCTCCTTGGATCACTGTTTAAGATTAATTCAGTAGAAAATTATATGGAAGATGCATTGGACACCTCTCTGACTGTTCAAAAGAGGTGCCACTGAGTCCGACAAATGTTGGTGCTCTGATTCAGTGTGTGCTAAGGTAGCCCATATGTCGGGGAATGCTCCTGTGCCCTTAGGTTTTGGGCAGAACTTAACTGCAGAGTTATTTTTGTCTGATAAAATACAATTGTGTTACAAGCTGAGCGTGTAATTTTAAGCCTAATGGATGTTAACTGGAAGCTGAATAAATCTGAAAAAACTTTGGCTGAGCAGAGCACTAAGAATTACTAAAAGACTAATACCTCAAACACGGACATCCCCAAAGCAACCAGCAGTTGAGACCTGGAGCATAGACATTGTAAGCTTGGCCACCATGGAAAGTAAACAAAAACACAATCTGAGCTTAGTATACTACATAGATCAGATATGAATAGCAAATTCTCACCCTAAGTGATGATACCAGCGGGTGCAGAATCTTAAGGGGCCAGCTTGGAATCCCCAGCTGTTTCATTCATAGGCTAAAACTCCCGTAAGCCTGGGTCCGGAACTTGCTCCAGTTCCGTCTCTGTTCCTTAGGTGTTTCCAAGAGTCTCTTTGGGTGGGGAGTCAGTGAAGAACGCTGCCTTAAATAGCTTTTGCATATGGCGGGAACCCTTTCTTTCAAAGCTTAGTTCCCAGATCAGTCTGGGGAAAAACACTGATATTCCAAGATGGAAACCAGAACCAGGTGACCTGGTCACATGTTACAGTAGCCATAACTCAGAGGCTGTCTGTAGCATCCTCAGGAAGGCTCCCCAGGTTCAGGAAGAGAAGCTTCTTCTAAGGCCTACTGTTTTCCGAATGGCTCATTAACCTGAATGGGCCCTTCCCAGCCAGCCATTCTGAATGAAAGCAGCTTGTCTAGGGGGCGTTCCCCAAGTGTAAACACAGTTGAAATACAGTTACATAGTCAATATTCCTAACTTCAGATACAGAAATGATGCATGCATACAACTAGGATAATCACAGTCAGCACATCATACCCTATGCAATGACATCTCCCATGACTTCTCTTGCGTAAAATACATCATAACTATGTCGGAATCATCTCACGATAATGTCACTGTGAAGAATCTGGGGGTGCAGTGTCCCGGCGGCTTCCATAGCACTGCTGGGGAATGTTACATGTTACACCGGGGAGGGCACGATTATGTTAATTTCCAAACAAAAGGAAAAAAAGAAAACCACGTCATGTGCTCCATGACCTTCACGCCACCGGGGAAAGAAAACACACGTGTCAATAGTCCAACAAAGTCTAGGAAAAGTTGTTTCCCAGGCAGCACTGTCAGCCTGTGGTGCATACAAGTGTGTAAGTATCATGAATTTGTTTTCGATGTGCTGCAGGAAACTATTTGCAGATTTCACACAAATAGTTTTGGTCGGTCACAAAAAGGCCAGAGGAATTCATACTATCCCCCCCCCATCCCCATTTCACCCAGTGGCTATGGCACTCACCTGGTGTTTCAAGCCACAGGCTTGAATCTCCAGAATAGCCCCAAAATTGACTTTTTTGATTCACTGGAAATTCCAGAAAAGACCGACGAGTTGGACCTGAAATGATTTTTATTCTGAACTGCCACGGAACCAAAAAGAGCAATCTCCTCAACACTGCCGTTGTCTTCAGCCAAAGGGAGGCACTTGAAAATGCGAGTCTCCTGCTGCCAACCCTTGCAGCTCAGTAGAACTAACGGTGGGTGGTTCTTTAAGGATACCTCTCCTCTCACGTTAATTAACTGGAATTACTGTAACTATCCAATTAATCAGCTGCTTTCGCAAACCAGCTCAGGAGAGCTGATGGAATTTAAAAAGCCAAGTGATCTTAAAACTTCTCAGAAGCTTCATTCCAGGATCCAGGAGGGACACAAAAGTGGCACCAGCTAAAGGCGGGTGGGGGGGAATGTCAGCCTGCCACATGAACCCCCACGTGACTCCTTCCCACCCTGCCCCCCGCGCTCTCCCTGTCCCTCCCACCCATCCCATGTTACCTGGGGGGGGGGCTCTGTCCTGAGCCACAAGGCTCTGGCCGCAGCGGACTCCTGGCCCAGGGGTCTGTACAGCCCTGTCGGAGGACACAGCTGGGGGTGCTCTAGGGAGCAGCGACCCCATGTTCTGCTCTTCTCGCCGCTGCGGTTTGCGGTGGAGCTGCAGGGCTCTCCCAGGAACAGCAGTGGCGAAAGCAGCAGAAAGTGGGGCTGCCTGGCGGCCTCACACTGGCAGCTCCTCCGGCACAGCTGTTCCATACCATCCCTAGCCCTGACGCGGCTCCATCTCTCGGCATCTGTCCAGCCCCGCCGGAAGACAGGGCTTGGGGCGGGGCTGGGGCGGTACCAGAAGAGCCGCGCTGGAGAGCTGCTGGCATGGGGCTACTTCTGTGCCCCCCACGGCGTCTGGGGAGGGGCATGTGGCGCTTGCCCCTCCCCTCGTCGCCTCTGCATCTACTTGGTGAGTACTGGCTGCTTGAATATCACCCAAGTGAGCCTTTATCTATTCCATGGGGGAAACGCTGAGATCAAATCTCCCACCTTAAATTTGTCTGACATATACATATATCTCATGAGAAACAGATATTCAAAGCAATATAAACTATATTTCAGTTCACTTCCCTTGTAACTTGTCGGCGAGGTGCCATGGCCTGCAATGTGCAGGAAGTCAGACTAGATGATCACGATGGTCCCCTCTGACTTCAAAGTCCATGAGCCTATGAGATCTTTGCCCCAGACTTTCAGACCACAGAACATTAGTGAGGAAATGATTGTTTCACACATTATTCATGAAGACAGGACTGAATGACCTCAAAGGGAAATCTGTAATTATCTACTTCTTTTAATTCAGTTTACAACAACAGATTGATCCAAATTTGTCAGCATGGGACTGCTCCTTCTTTATTGCCATTGTAATGTTTCAGCTCCGGCTATGGGACTGACTCCGGTCATTTCTAATATTCTGAACAAATCAATTCATCGAAGTATTTCCCTGAACCAGTCCCTACCAAGAGTTCTGGTTGGTCTGCGTTCCTTGAAATACTGAGTGGAAAGTCCCCAAGCGAAGATTTTAGGAGGGAACCTATAAGTATTCAGGTTTCAGAGGAGCAGCCGTGTTAGTCTGTATTCGCAAAAAGAACAGGAGGGCTGGTGGCACCTTAGAGACTAACCAATTGATTTGAGCATAAGCTTTCGTGAGCTACAGCTCACTTCGTCGGATGCATGCAGTGGAAAATACAGTGGGGAGATTTATATACACAGAGAACATGAAACAATGGGTGTTACCATACAGACGGTAAGGAGAGTGATCACTTAAGATGAGCTATTACCAGCAGGAGAGCGGGGTGGGGGGGAGAAAACCTTTTGTAGTGATAATCAAGGTGGGCCATTTCCAGCACGAAAGCTTATGCTCAAATCAATTGGTTAGTCTCTAAGGTGCCTCCTGTTCTTTTTATAAGTATTTACTTGCTGAGTTTCCCAGCCACTGGGTCAGGTGGGGATTGGTTCCCTGCAGTAAAGGCTGTGTGAGACATGCCCCAGACTGGGGGCATCCCCTAGGATCTGCAAAAGTTCAGGGACTTCCACACCCAGACCATTTGATCCCACTTTGATTCTGGGCCTCCATTCCCTGGCAGCAAGGACTCACCATGGCCATGGCTGCCCTTGTTCCTGTGCCTTTGGGTGAGGGCTCTGGCAACAAGTGACTAGAGCCTGTGGCTACATGGACTTTCCGGGGTCAGTTCTGGGGGCTCATAGGGAGGATTAGATGGTTCTGCTTCATCCTCAAACTGCCCACTCCTCCCCTTGCCCTCACTGCCTCCATCTCCTCCCTTCCTTGTGGACTGTGGACCATTCAGAGACGCCTTTACAGGGTATGGAAAGAAGAGGGCTAAAATAGCACCAATATCCAGCCTCTCATGTTCCCTTTTCTTCTCCCTTTTTTTTCATACTGTTCATTTTTACTCATTTTTTCTGGCACTAGTTTCCCCTCCCTGTTTATTTCTCTGTCTCTCTCCCACTCTCTTCAAATCCCAGTCACAAGCCACACTCCAGGACTCTGTATGTTCCTGTTTTACTTTCATGCACCTTTTCTTCTTGTGTCTTCTATTTCCTCCGGTTGAGGCAGCCCTGTCCCTGCCTCTTCCAGTTTTGCCAACCCCAAATCAGTTAAAAATCATGAGTCAGATGCTGAAAAATGAAGAGGTTGACCCCAAATCAGGATCTTACTTTTAACGATTATATAAAGTTTTCGGTCTATTTTTTAGATTTTACAACTCCCCCTTCCCATCACCCATGTGTGTGACTGTCACTGTCTGGAGTGGTTCACAACCGACCTCAGGGCAGACTGTCGGAAACAGGGCAGATACCCCAGACTGGCAGTGTGTGCTATAATTAGATTCCTCCAAGCAGGTAAGAAATGTGAATTCCTGGTTTACCACGGACAGTCCCCATAGACTCTCCAGTCTATCTTGCCACCCAGACAAACTGGACTTAGTGATACATGGTCACTTACACCAAAACTCACACCAAGTTCAGGTTGCTTCCAGTCCCAAGAAACCAGTCACTTACCCCAGATTATTTGGTACCCTACATCTTACACCAAAGACAACGCCTGTAGCCGATCCTGTAATAAACTATCTGAGGATTTATTAACTATGAAAAAGAAATAAAAAAGTTATTTACAGGTTAAAGCAAGCAAACATACACACACAAATGAGTTACCATTTAAATCCTAAGAGTGACAGAGCTGTAGGATCTGTCAAGTTTAAGTGTCTTTCAGGGCACACCCAGGAGGCAGCCCCTGGGGACCTCTGGCTTCACCTTGGTTTCTCTGGCCCTGTGAGAGATCAAACAGTGAAGAGATGGAAAAATTTCCTGTGACCTTATTTTATTCCCTTCATTCAGCTTCCAAGTCCCCAGGATTAGCTGCCTGGCAGGTAGCATTTTCAAGGTACAACAGGGCCATTACCCTACCCTTTGTGTTGTGATATTCCTTGATGGCCCATCTGATTTTGATAGTCCTTCTGGATGGGTGGGGTGTGTGTGTGATTCCTATGTTTGGGCTCATAAGTTCAGAGCAAACATTTGAAAGCCAAACCTACCTATGGGTATGTCTACACTACGAAATTAGGTCAAATTTATAGAAGTCAGTTTTTTAGAAATCGGTTTTATATAGTCGATTGTGTGTGTCCCCAGAGAACATGGTCTAAGTGCATTAAGTGCATTAACTCGGCGGAGAGCTTCCACAGTACCGAGGCTAGCGTCGACTTCCGGAGCGTTGCACTGTGGGTAGCTATCCCACAGTTCCCGCAGTCTCCGCTGCCCATTGGAATTCTGGGTTGAGATCCCAGTGCCTGATGGGGCAAAAAACATTGTTGCGGGTGGTTCTGGGTACATATAATCAGGCCCTCCCTCCCTCCGTGAAAGCAAGGGCAGACGATCGTTTCACGCCTTTTTTCCTGAGTTACCTGTGCAGACGCCATACCACGGCAAGCATGGAGCCCGCTCAGCTCACCGTCACCGTACGTCTCCTGGGTGCTGGCAGACGCGGTACTGCATTGCTACACAGCAGCAGCAACCCATTGCCTTGGGGCAGCAGACGGTGCAATAGGCCTGATAACCATCGTCATCATGTCCGAGGTGCTCCTGGCCGCCTTGGTAAGGTCGGTCAGGAGCGCCTGGGCAGACATGGGCACAGGGACTGAAAGAGGAGTGACTCGACCAGGTCATTCTCTTTAGTCCTGCAGGCAGTCCTATTGCACTGTCTTCTGGCAAGCAGGCAGGAGATGAGGATGGCTAGCAGTCCTTCTGCACCGTCTGCTGCCAGCCAAAGATGTAAAAGATAGATGGAGAGGATCAAAACAAGAAACAGACCAGATTTGTTTTGTATTCATTTGCTCCCCCGACCCTCGCTCTGTGAAATCAACGGCCGACAATCGTTTTGGTGAGGTCTGTCAGGGGCACCTTGAAAAGTTTAATGGAGATTCAGTCCTGCCTGAAATACCGGGCAGAGGGACAGCTCAGTGGGTTGAGCATTGGCCTGCTAAACCCAGGGCTTTGAGCTCAATCCTTGAGGGGGCCATTCTGTGTGACAGTTGTTTTTGTTTCTCCTTGATGTAAAGCCACCCCCTTTGTTGATTTTAATTCCCTGTAGGCCAACCCTGTAAGCCATGTCGTCAGTCGCCCCTCCCTCCGTCAGAGCAACAACAGACAATCGTTCCATGCCTTTTTTCTATGCAGACGCCATACCACGGCAAGCAGGGAGCCCGCTCAGATCACTTGGGCAATTAGGAGCACATTAAACACCACGCGCATTATCCAGCAGTATATGCAGCACCACAACCTGGCAAAGCAAAACCGGGCGAATAGGTGACGTCAGCGCGGTGACGAGAGTGATGAGGACATGGACACAGACTTCTCTGAAAGCACGGGCCCTGGCAATGCAGGCATCATGGTGCTAATGGGGCAGGTTCATGCGGTGGAACGCCAATTCTGGGCTCGGGAAACACGCACACTGGTGGGACCGCATAGTGTTGCAGGTCTGGGACAATTCCCAGTGGCTGCAATACTTTCGCATGCGTAAGGGCACTTTCATGGAACTTTGTGACTTGCTTTCCCCTGCCCTGAGGTGCAAGAATACCATGGATGAGAGCAGCCCTCACAGTTGAGAAGCAAGTGGCAATAGCCCTGTGAAAGCTTGTAACTCCAGAGAGCTACTGGTCAGTCGGGAATCAATTTGGAGTGGGCAAATCTACTGTGGGGGCTGCTGTGATGCAAGTAGCCAACGCAATCAAAGATCTGCTGATATCCAGGGTAGTGACTCTGGGAAATGTGCAGGTCATAGTGGATGGCTTTGCTGCAATGGGATTCCCTAACTGTGGTGGGGCCGTAGACGGAACCCATATCCCTATCTTGGCACCGGAGCACCAAGCCGGAGAGTACATAAACCGCAAGGGGTACTTTCCAATAGTGCTGCAAGCTCTGGTGGATCACAAGGGACGTTTCACCAACATCAACGTGGGATGGCCGGGAAAGGTACATGACGCGCGCATCTTCAGGAACTCTGGTCTGTTTCAAAAGCTGCAGGAAGGGACTTTATTCCCAGACCAGAAAATAACCGTTGGGGACGTTGAAATGCCTATAGTTATCCTTGGGGACCCAGCCTACCCCTTAATGCCATGGCTCATGAAGCCGTACACAGGCAGCCTGGACAGTAGTCAGGACCTGTTCAACTACAGGCTGAGCAAGTGCAGAATGGTGGTAGAATGTGCATTTGGACGTTTAAAGGCGCGCTGGCGCAGTTTACTGACTCGCTTAGACCTCAGCGAAACCAATATTCCCACAGTTATCACCGCTTGCTGTGCGCTCCACAATATCTGTGAGAGTAAGGGGGAGACGTTTATGGCGGGGTGGGAGGTTGAGGCAAATCGCCTGGCTGCTGGTTACACGCAGCCAGACACCAGGGCAGTTAGAAGAGCACAGGAGGGCGCGGTGCGCATCAGAGAAGCTTTGAAAACCAGTTTCATGACTGGCCAGGCTTCGGTGTGACAGTTCTGTTTGTTTCTCCTTGATGAACCCCACCCCCCTTGGTTCACTCTACTTCCCTGTAAGCCAACCACCCTCCCCTCCTCCCTTCGATCACTGCTTGCAGACGCAATAAAGTCATTGTTGCTTCACATTCATGCATTCTTTATTAATTCATCACACAAATAGGGGGATAACTGCCAAGGTAGCCTGGGAGAGGTGGTGGAGGAGGGAAGCACTGGGAGGGGTGCTGGAGGAGGAGGGAAGGACATGGCCACACAGCACTTTAAAAGTTTGAAACTTTAAAATTTATTGAATGCCAGCCTTCTGTTGCTAAGGCAATCCTCTGGGGTGGAGTGGCTGGGTGGCCGGAGGCCCCCCCACTGCGTTCTTGGGCGTCTGGGTAGGGAGGCTATGGAGCTTGGGGAGGAGGGCAGTTGGTTACACAGGGACTGTAGCAGCAGTCTGTGCTCCAGCTGCCTTTCCTGCAGCTCAACCATATGCTGGAGCATATAAGTTTGATCCTCCAGCAGCCTCAGGATTGAATCCTGCCTCCTCTCATCACACTGCCGCCACCTTTCAGCTTCAGCCCTCTCTTCAGCCCACCACTTACTCTCCTCAGCTCGCCACCTCTCCTCCTGGTCATTTTGTGCTTTCCTGCACTCTGACATTGTCTGCCTCCACGCATTCGTCTGTGCTCTGTCAGTGTGGGAGGACAGCATGAGCTCAGAAAACATTTCATCGCGAGTGCGTTTTTTTTCACCTTCTAATCTTCGCTAGCCTCTGGGAAGGAGAAGATCCTGTGATCATTGAAACACATGCAGCTGGTGGAGGAAAAAAAAGGGACAGTGGTATTTAAAAAGACACATTTTATAGAACAATGGGTACACTCTTTCACGGTAAACCTTGCTGTTAACACTACATACATAGCACGTGTGCTTTCGTTCCAACGTCGCATTTTGCTTCCCCCCACCGTGTGGCTAGCCCTTCCCCCCTCCCCCCTCCCCGTGGCTAACAGCGGGGAACATTTCTGTTCAGCCACAAGCAAACAGCCCAGCAGGAACGGGCATCTCTGAATGTCCCCTGAAGAAAAGCACCCTATTTCCACCAGGTGACCATGAATGATATCACTCTCCTGAGGAAAACACAGAGAGATAAAGAACGGATGTTGTTTGAACGCCAGCAAACATACACTGCAATGCTTTGTTGTACAATGATTCCCGAGTACGTGCTACTGGCCTGGTGTGGTAAAGTGTCCTACCATGGGGGACGGAATAAGGCTGCCCTCCCCAGAAACCTTCTGCAAAGGCTTTGGGAGTACATCCCGGAGAGCCGCAAATGCCAGGGCAAATTAATCATTAAACACGCTTGCTTTTAAACCATGTATACTATTTAAAAAGGTACACTCACCAGAGGTCCCTTCTCCACCTGGCAGGTCTGGAAGGCAGCCTTGGGTGGGTTCGGGGGGTACTGGCTCCAGATCCAGGGTGAGAAACAGTTCCTGGCTGTCAGGAAAATCGGTTTCTCCACTTGCTTGTTGTGAGCTATCTACAACCTCATCATCATCATCTTCCTCGTCCCCAGAATCTGCTTCCGTGTTGCCTCCATCTCCATTGAAGGAGTCAAACAACACGGCTGGGGTAGTGGTGGCTGAACCCCCTAAAATGGCATGCTGCTCATCATAGAAGCGGCATGTTTGGGGCTCTGACCCGGAGCGGCCGTTCGCCTCTCTGGTTTTCTGGTAGGCTTGCCTCAGCTCCTTCAGTTTCACAAGGCACTGCTTCGGGTCCCTGTTATGGCCTCTGTCCTTCATGCCCTGGGAGATTTTGACAAATGTTTTGGCATTTCGAAAATTGGAACGGAGTTCTGATAGCACGGATTCCTCTCCCCATGCAGCGATAGATCCCGTACCTCCCGTTCAGTCCATGCTGGAGCTCTTTTGCGATTCTGGGACTCCATCATGGTCACCTCTGCTGATGAGCTCTGCATGGTCACCTGCAGCTTGCCACGCTGGCCAAACAGGAAATTGAAATGCAAAAGTTCGCGGGCCTTTTCCTGTCTACCTGGCCAGTGCATCTGAGTTGAGAGTGCTGTCCAGAGCGGTCACAATGGAGCACTGTGGGATAGCTCCCGGAGGCCAATACCATCTAATTGCATCCACAGTACCCCAAATTCGACCCGGCAAGGCCGATTTCAGCGCTAATCCACTTGTCAGAGGTGGAGTAAGGAAATTGATTTTAAGAGCCCTTTAAGTCGAAAAAAAGGGCTTCGTCGTGTGGACGGGTGCAGAGTTAAATCGATTTAATGCTGCTAAATTCGACCTCAACTCCTAGAGGAGACCTGGGCTATTTTCTTATAGCATGGAATTCCAGCATTACATGTGAAATCAATGCATGCAGCAATTTACAAGTATTTCGTGGAGTCTAAACACTCAACACACTCTTGCAAGACTAATACCTATTTTAAGTAAAAGTAACATACAGGTGAACTGGTCTGATCTCCAGCTATGAGTTTGCCAGTTCTTAGCTAATGCCTGAAGTTTTGGTAAGAGCTGGCACTTGGTTTGCCAGCATCACAGTGACAATTACAGTGTTCCCAACTCATCCATATCTATAGAGGAAAGTGACTTTAGCCCCTGTTGCAGGAGCTGTTGCTGTGGGTACCATAGATCTAATGACACAGATTTGTATAAAACGTTTCATGCTGGTGCGGGGCTTCCAGCTTCTCTCCAACCCCCAAATCCCAATTAATTAATTCTGTGACCCTGCAGTCCCCACATCTGCCCATCAGTCCAGTCCGCTCCTCTTCAACCCCTCCTCCTTCCCATCCCTGGTGCCGAAGTGGGGAGGGAGCAGATTCCCTTCTGGGGGCAGAGATAAGGAGCTACCAGATGGGAAATGACATGAGGCAGACGACTAGATAGATGCAAACCTTCTAGGGTCGCAGAGATTAGGATGACGGCATCTAGAGGAGCCAATTTTTCATTCCTAGTGGGCTATTTCCCCCATGTCTGACCCAGGATCCCCACAGTCCTCTTGACCATAGAGGACAGTGACAAACAGGCTGCACAATCCTGGGGCAATGAGATTGGCTTCTCCATCTCAATCACTCCCTGCTCCCTATGGTTTGTCAGTCCAGACCCCATGGAACTTCTGGGGTCATGGAGACGACATGATAGAAAGTCTGCAGGAATACAAGAGTACTAGAGACTGGTGTGTCTGATGCTGGAGAGGCTGATTTCAGGATCCCCAGTGCACTATGCTCCCACCATGTCTCAGGGACACAGGCTGAACTGGGATCTCTGCCCCACCCGGAACCAGGGATAGATTCTCTCCCCATCGAAAGAGATTGTTGGGAAAGTGAAGATTGGGTCATCATTATCAGCATTGGCAAATATCACTTGCCCCTGTTCATAGTCCACAGAAACCCGGATAAACCTGAGATCACGACTCAGGGACAGAGGCGTCTCAGAGGAGGAGACAGCGCAGAACGTATTCATATACCAATCCACAGCCCAGATCCTGTCCTCAGGGTTACGGGTTATCCCTCCCTTCCTCCACACAGACTCTCTGGCCACCCTCACAGCCCAGGTTCCCTCATCCTTCACCTCCACCTCCCAGTAATGTCTCCCCGAGGTGAATCCCTCGCAGCCCAGCACACAGACTCTAGTATCAAATCTCTCAGGATTGTTGGGCAGATCCTGCCGGGTGTAACTATAGCTCACACTTTTCCGATCCTCAGACACGATCAGTCGGGGATGAGCTGTGTCTGGATCCAGAGTCACATTTGCTGGAGAGAGAGAATCAGAGCGTGAGGGGCAGAGCTCAGTCCTGGGGGCTGGTGGTGCCATGTTTCACGCTCCCCAGCAGCCCTGGTCTGGCTGGGACAGCCTGGATCCCAGGGAGCTGCTTCTGTCTTGGGCACCTGAGACTGAGCAGATCTCTCACTGCAGTTCCTCACTGTGTTTAATGGGACCTGCTTCTTTAGTTTCTCCTTTGTTTGCAGAGACTTCAGCTCCCGGCTCCCTCTGCTGGGGCTGCTCCATTCCCAGCAGCACAGACACAGCAAGGAAGGTCTCAGAAGCTTTTCGTGAGGAGGGAGCAAGGGAGGCAGGTACCAGCTTTAAACCTCAGAGGGAAGCTCCTTCCCCTAATGTAGCCTCCACTCCCAGGCCGGGGAACAGAGAGGAAGGTGCAGCATTGGGGAAGAGCCGCTCCAGACCAGAGAGTAGGAGATGGTGGGGTACCCCCATTCCCAGCCCAGAGAGAAGGCGGGGGGTGTGGGGGGAGGCGAGAGCGGGCAGCTTCAGAGGGAGAGCACCTCCCCAATCCAGGAAGCAGTGAGCAGCTCCAATGGGAGAGCCCAGCCCTGCCCACAGGAAAGGGAGGATATTGGAGAAGGGGCAAAGGAGAGGGATGTGTCAGCCCTCAGGGGAGAGGTTTTTCTGTTCATCACTCTGAATATAATATTAAAAAGGTCAACGAATGCCTATGAAAATGCCAGGATCAGTGTTCAGGTGTTTGGATGTTGGTCAGTGCGAGTGTTTCTGATCATTGGCGTGGGCACGAACTCAGCACTAAGGTTGGCAATTGGCTTCAGGATTGTTTGTCTGACTTCAGCTTGGGATCTCCTTAGCATGACATGCTTTTATTTTTAGGGCTGTGTATGGCATGACCGGTGTCGGTTTGGTTGATTTTATTAACATATTTTTGTGGGAATTTTCTCATAATTTAAAGATAGTCTCCAGCTGAAATCTCACCCAGTCTGCGTGACCCTAGGGATTTCTCTCTTTTTGTCTGCAGTTCAGATGGCAGAGTGGTTGGAGGGGCAAAGGATAAGAAAGATGAGCTTTCACGCTGTCGTATGTGTAACCGCATTCTTATTCTAAACCAATATAACTGTCTTTTAATTACAACCAAAAAACAAACCGAGGCACAGACACACACTTAGGGCTTTAATATCAATATCAACTAGTCTGAAACCTCCTTTTTCCTCTTTTATTCAGACGTCTCACAGCAATGGAATCAACTGTCATTAAGCCACACCTGGGAGATGCAATCTCGAGGAGAGATATCCTTTCCCCTCATCATCCACCCCCCAACCCCAGCTGGTTTGTCTCATTCACCACTTGCATTTTGCCATAACTTAGACCCAGATCCTGCAAAAAGTTTAGGGCAAAAGTAGCTTTGCACACTTTGGTCTCTTTGACATTCATGGGATGTTAAGAATTTGCAGTCAGGGCTCTGAATTGTAAACTTTTTGGGTCTATTTACTCAGCACTCTGCAGAGCTCAGCACAATGGGGCCCTTTCCCCTCCATAGACTGAAATATGAATAATGATACAATTATTTTATAAGCGGGGAAATTTGAGATGGAAGAGGGTCAACTCAATGGGCCAAATTCATCCTGAACTGGCAAAGGGATAGAGAAGGCCAATCTGTGACTCCCCTATTTAGTGGCTTCAGAGGGCAGTGCAGACCTTGGCACAGGCTAGGGAAGTCCTGAGATCCAGCTAGAGAATCACCCCGGATTCATTGGGCCCGATAGGCTTTGCCAGCTCTGTAACTGGGAGAGATAAACTCAGGGGGCACAATTTAGGCCATTTGGCTAAATTTGGACCTTAATGTTGTGACCTTTGGTAAATCATGAATTAATTTGAAACATCCTGATGCCTGGGCCCCTGCTACATCTGCTCAATTTCTCTACTTTCCACATTTTATTAAATAGATATGTCATCTAATTGGCCAGAGCCCATCTCCTCCCAGTCTCAGAGGCATATTCCACTTTCCCTTCCTAGGTCCTGTCTTAGTACCTTTGAACATCCTCAGCGTCTCCCTAAGAGCAATATATTTCTGGGAGAAATTGCTGAGCCCCTTTTCCAGTTCAGGAGAAATCTCCACTGACTTCTGGAGCTTCCTCTTCTCACACCTGGAAAGAAAAAAATTCACATTCTTATATTTCATTTAGTGATACGTTATAATTTCTTGTTAAAAGGGGAATTGAGTCTCCATGGCCAATTCACTCCCTGGCCTCTATGCTTCTGATGGATAGGAGATTCCAGTGCTAAGAGCTGTAGAAATCTGTCCATTAGGAACTAGACTGATACACCAACTCCCCCCTACGCAGCTCATTCCACACTGGTCTCCAAACAGGTGGGATCTCTCTTTATCGCAGCAGACCTGGGTTAAATTGTAACCAGCATAGGTGCTGACTTCCCCTCTGCCTGGTGGTGCTGGACCCCCACCCCACCCTGGCCATGTCCCTGTCCTGCCTTTTCCCACCCTGCCCCCATTCCACCCCCTTCCTCCAAGTCCCCACCCCCGTCCCACCTCTTCTCCGCCTCCTCCCCCAAGCATGCCGTGTCCCCCTCCCTCCTGGAGCATCCTAAGTGCCGCCAAACAGCTGTTTGGTGGCGGGCCGGTGGCAGGGAAGCGCTGGGAGGGAGGGGGAGGAGCATGGACGTGGCGCGCTCAGGGGGGGCATGGGGACCTTGGTTGTCAGTGGGTGCAGAGAACCCGCTAATTTTTTCCCATGGGTGCCTATGGTAACCAGTACCTCAGCACTCCTATTCCGTCCCCAGAATCCTGAGCCAGCAAGTCCCCCAGGGATGTAGCATCCAATTCAATAGATAATCCCAGACTCTTCTATAAAAAGGTGAGACTCTCAGGATTAAGTTAATCAGAGATTGGTATCCAAAATGTGACCCTGCCCCACCCATTTTGCTGTGTGACCCTGGGGAGATGTGGTGTTAACATGGTTTCCAAGCTTTTTTCCAGCATAAGAGGTATGTGTGGGAGTGAGAAAGAGCCACGTCCCTGCTCAAGGTGCTTCCAATGTCCTAGAAAAGACAGACAGAGAGAGAGAGAGAATCTCAGTCCTACCTGAGTCACACACTTGGGATCTCAGGGAAGGGATTTTGCAGATATAGGGTAAAAAGGACAAGGGTCATGGATACACTGAGCTAATGAGGCTTTTCCATTTCTAATATAAAAGTGTCTCTATCTCTTGAAAGAACAATTGTAACTCACATTTGTGCAATGCACACACTGAGTTATGCTGTCCTCTCTGACCGCTTGACCCCAGTGTCCAGGATTCAGGAGCAGTCCTGTCCCTTTGTTTGGGATCTGGGATGTTTCTCTGACTTGGTCTCACCTGCAGGAATTCACTCGCTGACTCCTGACCCTTCCCCTCCATCTCACTGATCAGCTCACTGAGATGGGAAATCTTCTTAGAAAGTTTAGGGAAATAGTCATGCTG
Organism: Natator depressus; assembly: GCF_965152275.1. Lineage (NCBI taxonomy): Eukaryota > Metazoa > Chordata > Testudines > Cheloniidae > Natator > Natator depressus. The sequence continues at coordinate 74,839,602 of NC_134244.1, forward strand.
TATGTTCACAATCTCCTTGTCCAACTGGTCCAGCTGGGCCAGCAGGAGTCGCTCTTGTTCCTCCAGGAACTGCCGCAGTTGCTGAAATTGACATGCAATCTTCTGCCTCTCCGCCTGGGTCTGTTTCTGTAAAGCAGGAGGGAAAGGGCTGGTCAGGGACATGGACGGAGCCTGGGGTCCTTGCATGGAGTGCTGAGTGTGCAGGAGGGAGACTTTCTTTTCCAATTCTAAGACATCAAGCACTTGACTATACCTTGTGGGAGACTATGCCCTGTATCCCACGAGGGAGAGGATTTTCTCACACCTTCCCATTTGGCCTCTATCTCTCTTACAGAGATATTTCCATGTGTGACCCGGTCAGGATAGTGCGTTATCAGGGACCTCAGAGATGGAGACCCCAAGGCAGCGGGATTCAGGACTCAGCACTAGATCTGGGAGAAATTTTTTTGCACTAAACTTTTCTTCAGGGAAAATGCAGTTTTGTCGCCTCTGAAATGTTTCATGAGTTCATGTAAATTTACTGTTTGGTAAAAAATAAATAAAAATCTTGAAAAAATCAAGACATTTATTTCAACTATTTCTTAAGAAAATAGCTTGATTTTTTTTATTTGAAATAAATTTATTTGAAAATTTCCTTATGGTTAATATAATTATATCATTTTAAAAAATGGTCCAGATCGAAACAAAACATTTTGAGTTTATCAAAGTGAAAGATGTCATTTGTCCAAGAAAAAATATTTTTTTTTATCTGCTCAAAATTTTTTAAAAGTTCATTTTTGGTTCTACCCAATTCCCCGCCCCCCGTTTAAAAAAATCCAGACAATGGAAAGTTCTGTTAGGTTCCCAGATCTCCACAGAATTACCTTGACAGAGAAGAAAAGAAAGAAACAATTCAATAAAAACGTACAGACTCAGGCATCGAGCGCTGCACTGGATACGTTCAGTTCACCTTGGGAAGATTTTCATCGAAGCCACAAAAGCTGGAAATTGATTCACTGATTGAAATGAAATGATAGACTCTGAAGAGGAAGATGTTACCCTTCTCTAGGGAGAGGGTTTTTCAGGCCCCCCCATAGGGAGGTGTGTGTGCACCTGCACGTACACACACCCACACAGTGTCCCAGGATCAGGGATCAACTGACAAACGCTCACTCTCCCCAAGGCCACAGAGGACTCTACCTACAGACACACCTCACGCCTCACGTCAGTGTGTAAAGCCCCACCAGTACCGGAGGCTGCTGGGCAATGGACGCAGCACTGCCAGGTTGTGGCTCAGAGGCAGCCTCATGGGATTTAGAATTTTTTTTTTGAAGGGGAGCCCAAACCAGCTGCTCCGGGAGAAGTCTCGAGAATGCCAAGTATTCCAGGACCACTGAGGTGGGGTGAGCTCAAGCCTGGGGACAGTTTTTGGGCAGTGGTGCTGAAATGCTCTTTATAGGGGGGTGCTGAAGGCGGAAGCCATGTATTTGTGTTGTTACCACTCCTTCAAGCCCAGGGGCAGCACCCCCAGAACCCCTAGTTCCAGCACCTATGTTTTTTGGGGGGAAATAAAAGGGAAAAAAACAGCGGGGGTGGGGGGAGGCGGCCACTCCCCCTGGAGTGCTGCTGTGAGCGGCAGAAACAGCTGGTGGAGTCTGGAGGGAGGCTTCCCAGTGCTGGGAGAGAGAGAGAGGCCAGCAGCGAGCCCGGCAGCACCTGGCACCACAAAAGAAGGGACGCAGTAAGTGGGGAGCCCGTGGATAGGGACCACAGTGGCTGAGATGCATCGTCGCGGGGGCGCCAGGAACAGAGCTGAAGCCCAGTTCAGGAGGAACAGGAAAGACGAGGGTAATCGGAACAGTAGGGGACCCACCAAAGGGACAGTAAGAGGAAAGACAATGGCAGGCGGGGAAAAGAGGGAAAGTAAAAGGAAGAACAGTACAGTTAAACAAGAGGAAAAACAGCTGGAGTTTCTAAGGCTATGTCCACACTGGCAATTGAATGACTAAATTTTTTGTCTTTCAGAGGTGCTAAACCCTCTCCCCCGGGAGACAAACGTTTTGTTGCAGCAAGTGCCAGTGTGAACAGCACGCTGTCGGCAGGAGCGCTCTCCTGTCGCAAACGCGAACGGCGCTCGTGGGGGGGGAGTATTTTGTCGGCAAAGGAGCCAACAAACAGCGGCCACGCTGCCCGACTTGTGGTGACACAGCTGTGTTGACGTGGCCATGTCACTGAAAGCTACGTAGTGTGGACAAGGCCTTTGCAACATAAGAAATTATTCAAAAAGCATTGTTCGAAAAACTATGGGAAAAGTAACGTAAGAAGGAGATATGAAGGAAATATGGTGTAATAAAGGATAAAGTGTAATTAAAGAGAAACAGACTTAAGAAATAAGGAGGAAGCGAGCTGTAGTGAAAATAAGAAAACAGCTAGGACTGTAAAACAAGAAATCCTTACCGTGGCCTAAGGTGTACAAGGCGAATGACAGGAAGAGGGAAATGAGCACAAAGGGACTGTAAACCAGAGAGGAGCAGAGGGATAATTGTTCAATTAAGAAACCAACACACTGCACCAAGGAATACCTGTTTTTATTTAGGCTGCAACACAAAACAGTAAACAAAGAACTTTTCCTCCAAACTCTGGGCTTAGAGAGGCTGAAAACTGAGAAGTGAACATGTATCCCTGGGGCTTATGTTCGAGTGCATTGGATTTTCTAATTCAAAATTCGGTTAGTTCATCAATGTAAATTGTTCCCTATAAAGTGAGTTTAATTAAACTAACAGTAGTTAATACACAGTAGATAAGAACAATAGTTTAAGGTGTAAGCCTGAGCAGTAGTTCCTGCTAAAACAACTCATTTTGATTTACTAGTGATTATTCCCCACTTAACTGAATTCTGCTTTACCCAGGACTGAACGGCCTCCATCCAGCTCATTACAAATGCAGGTGAAAAATGACGGGCACCTACCAGATACTCCTGGCTCCTCTTCTCTCCAGTCACTTTAAAGCCCAGAAACTTTTCTCTCTCCTCCCTCAGAGTCTGCAAATGGGCCTGGATCTTTTCCTGAACAAATGGAAATGTTTTGGGTGGTTTGATTTTTATTTTGATAGATCAGAGTGTGTGTGTGTGTGTCGGGGGGGGGGGGGGGGAACCTTTTCAACCCTTAACAAAAACAAACAAACAAACAAACAACTGACTGTATTGATGACAGGACAACCAAGCAGGGTTATGATATCAGCGAGACCAAGGACTTTAAGTCATATTAATATTAATGGAGCTGGAGAGGTTTGTATTTGACTTTGTGTCTCCCCTGATTTACACCACCATGAAACTGGGGTCACACCCTTGCATTGTTCTTTCACGGTGTGAAACAACCTGTTTTGGAGAAGGTTTAACTAACCAAGTGACAGCAATCCCAGAAGCCTGCAGGGTGAGAAATCTGGGCTGGGATTCTCAGCGGAGCCCAACTCCCACTGACTGTAAGCTCTCAAGCCTCGTGGATGGGACTGGCTGGACGGAACTGGTCGTAGCACTAGGGCAAAGCCCATTAGACGTTCTGGGTTTTGTTGAGGACGGTGGGGCTTGGCCCGAGCGCTGTCCTGAGCCCTTCCCATGGCAATGCCGCCTGGGCAGCTATTCCACAGCTCCCAGCAAAGCTGCCAGCAGCAGCGGGTTCTGGGGTGTCAAAATGCTGCACCGTGGGAGAGCAGCGTGAGGACTAATGGAGCCACTGTGGCTGGTCCCTCAGACTGATGCGGGGCAGCCCCACCCGGGGGTTAGCTTTGCTGCAATCAAGTTCGATCCCAAAGAGATCTGACAGGGACCTGCACTGCCTGGAGCCCTCTTGTGCAGGAGCTCAAGGTGCTCAGGGGCCACCCCGTGTTCAGCCCAGCGAGCTCCTCTAGCGCAGACCAGCAACGTGGGAATTCAGAATCCCAAGGAGAAACGTCATCTCCTTGCTGGGCCTAGGACCTTTATCAAGGTGTTGTTCCCTCCTAATGGCCACACTTCATCACTGCTGTGGAGGCAGCGTGACCTAGTGATTAGGGTACTGGACTGGGCGTTGGGAGACCTGGGGTCTATTCCCAGCTCTGCCACTGAGCCGCTCAGTAACCTTGGACAAGCCCCATCCCCTTGTTGTGCCTCAGTTTCCCCTCCCACCTTCTGTCTGTCTTATCTACTTAGACTATAAACAGGCCAGGGATTGTCCCTCACTGGGTTTTGTGCAGGGCCCAGGACAGTAGAGGTCGGATCTTGTCTGAGGTCTGTATGTAAGTAAATAATAATAAATACTATGATACAAATCAGCAATAACCACAGCATGTAACTCCCCCTTCTGCAGCCTGAGGGCAGCACTCTCACACAGACTGGCCTGCAGCTCTGGTGATTTAAACCTCACTGATCATTTAACAGCTTCAGTTCTGTAGAAAATTCCCTTATTTCACCAGTGGGAGCCAGTTTCGAAAAGGATTCGGGATTTCAGATAAAAGATGCCACATCAAACATCTGTATGTAAAGTCTTCATCTCTTGCCCGGCTTGCCACATTGCCACATCATTTACCCTTTACAGCATCTCTCATACAGTGAAGGCTTTACAAAGCAGAATGATGCTGTTATACCTGTGACTGTCAACATGTGATTAAATTAACTGGTAATTAAAACCCAAAGCTATAACTCATTAAACTTGACAGCAATTCCTTACCTTGTACTCCTCTGCAGCCTCCTCAATGGGAACGACTGTGTGATCTCGGTGAGCCCGGGATCTGTCACACGCTAGGCAAATGGGACTTTGATCCTCCTCACAGAACAGCTTGAGAGGCTCCTGGTGTTCCCCACACACCCTCTCCCCTCCTGCATCCTTTATTACCTGTAAACTCAGTTGTTTGGTTATTTCTATGACAGCTGCCAGCTGCCTCTTCGGCCTGGGGTTTCTCTGCTCACAGTTTGTCTACACTGAGGGTAGGTGATGGCTATACCTGATTTCTCTCAGCACTGGATGATGCAGGCTCAGCAGAAATTGTGCCCCCGCTCCAGAGTGACAGGTTTTCTGAAATACTCCAGACAGACGGGACAAGAAGCTTCATGCTGGAGTCTGCCCACGGGGTTCTTTCTGGCCATAACTCCCTCTGTGGAGAGCTGGACCCAGCCCCGTGGGACAGGAGTCACCACTGCGGCTGAGTGTAGGGTGGCCTCAGCTCTGCAATTCCTCCCCCCCAAGGATCTCACCTGTGCACCAAGCCCACCACTCATCTACCACCTTCCCATGACCCTCTGGCAGGTCACAACCCACCATTTGGGAACCAGTGCCAAGAGGGTATCAGCACCCTCAGCCCGATTCTGACCTCCCTGCCAAGCCCCCAGCAGGGAGGGGAGACTGGGCCGTGGACTCCCCCTCCTGCCTGCTGCCATTCAAGCACCTAAAACACTCTAGATTGAAAAGTATGGGCACTTACACGCTGCACCGAGGAAACGGGCAGCAAACGGACTATCGAGCTCGCTAATATACTCAGCCATCCTTACGAGTCCCCCACTCCCACCTCAGTCTGTTTCTTTATCCACCTGCTGCACATGGTCCTGGTTTTAGACTGTGAGCTCCCTTTGGTTAACTTGTCTGTACAGTGCCTGGCACAAGAGGGCCCTAATCCCTCACTGGGACTCGTAGATGCTACTGCAATGGGAAACCAGTGCATTCTATTAAATATTGTTATGAATGTCAACACAGAAAATTGTATGGGCACAAGGCTTGCACACTGAAATCTATGGCCCAAATTCCCAAACGGATATCCGCAGGATGGGGACTCTCTGGCTGTGGCCCTAGGAGATGTGGACAGTTGACAATGCTGGTCACAGGGTGGCTGGCCCTTGAAAGGGAGATGGGTCTCAGCCCTACCTGTGACATAGACAGCTCTCCTACGCAGGTGGGGACAATGAAGAAGGACCAGTGACCAGGAGTGGGTGGTGTGACATTGCACTCCATATGTTTATGAACATATGCTGATGAATATAAATATGACATAACTGGAATTTGCTTTATGCTAAATATGCCATGTAACATATCTTTGCAAAGGTTATGATCTACTGAATAGATTCATCCTATTTGTTTGCATGTATCTTTTCTATGTCTGAATTTAGGGAAATAAGATATAAACTTGTATTTCTCTGTGTGTGCTGATGAGTGGCCCATCAGCAAACATTTAACTAACAATGGGCGTTGGGAGACGCCAGTCCACACCTGAGCTTTCCTGGGAACATTCAAACTAACATGTAAACAATGGCGTCAGCCTGCAAAAAGCTGACTCTTTCATGGACATGTGACTTGCCCATGTGGCTACAAACTCCATACTGTTGCTGTGATTTTGCAAAGGAACAAAGGAATTTCCGCCTACAAGAAAGAGAATATAAAAGGTCCTGCAGCCCCACCCTTTTGTCTTCAGCTGGCTCAAGGTTGCTGGACCCAGGCCATAAACTACAGCTTTGGTCTGAAAAGGATTGGGCCCAGGCTAGGAAAGAATCCAGTCTGTGAAGTATGCTTATTGGAACATCTTTGAGGGTGAGATATTACCTGTAATCAGTTTCTTAACGTCTTAGGCTTAGACTTGTGAATTTGTTTTATTTTACTTTTGTGACCTTCCTTGTTCTGTCTGTTACTACTTGAAACCATTTAAATCCTACTTTTTATACTTAATCAAATCACTTTTGTTTATTAATAAACCCAGAGTAAGTGATTAATACCTGGGGGGAGCAAACAGCTGTGCATCTCTCTCTATCAGTGTTATAGGGGGCAGACAATTTATGATTTTACCCTGTATAAGCATTATACAGAGTAAAACAGATTTATTTTGGGTTTAGTCTCCCAGAAAGACTGAATCTTGTGTGCTGGGAAAGTCCCTGTTAACTGAGAAGCCCCTGGGCTGAGTGAATCTCCGTCTCAGTAAACTGCAGGGGGGTGTGGCCCAACCCCTTGGTCTGTGCTGGAGCTGAGTGGAGTGTCTTAACTCAGCAAGACAGGAGTGAAGGGGTACCTTTTCTGGCAGGGGGGTTGTTCTCAGTGGTATCCCCAGCACATCGAGTGACCGTCTCCAGGGGGTCTCTGTGACTGAACCCGTCACAGGTGGGTTATGTGCTCCAATCAGGCCTGGGGTAGCCAAAACAGAGGCCTATGGATGGCCAGAGGGAGGAGGTCTGTGTAAAAGGCAGAGGAGGCCTTGGATCTTCTTCATGGTGATAAGGCCAAACTCCAGCCAAAAAGTCCTGGGAGTCCCTGCTGGGAGAGCAGGGGTGTAATTGACCACAACCCTTTGTGGATTATTTCTGGGAACCTCAGAGGGAAACTGAGGCAGGGCCTCTGCAGAGCCACCCTGGGCCATGAGGGGGCACGCTGGAAGCGGTGACCCTGCTACAGCGCCCTATTGCTGTGCTGCTCCCTCCCACCCAGTCCCTGCTTCCTGCAATCCCACCCCTGATTTTATCAAACAGACTTGCTCGGGTCTGTAGGATGGGAGCACCACTTCAGTGCCCCCGCTAAGTCTCATGAGGGTGGGGCTCCCTTCCTGCCTGCGTGAGGAGTTCTGCAGGGAAAGCGTGATGGGGATGTGTGCCCAGAGGACAGCCCCAGCAGCATCCTACTGCTTCCTCGGCCCCAAGAGGGGAGAAGCAATGAAAGGGAGTTTGTGTCTCTGGGATGTGGTGGGAGGGGCAGAGCAGGTGAGTTTCCCAAGGCTCTAGCTATAAAAATGATGATTAGTCAGTAAATTCCTACCTTGAATTCTTCAGCAGCAACCTCCTCTGCAGAAATCACAGAGTGATCTCTGTGCTCCTTGGATTTGTCACACACGACACAAATGAGGATTTTATCCTTTTTGAAGAAAAGTTTCAGAGGCTCTTTGTGTTTCTCATACAATGTCTCTGGTTCTGGTTCCTTCACTGACTGCAACCTCAATTCTCTGACTGCTTCTGCAACATTCCTGAGCTTCTTGTTAAGTCTGAGATTCCTCTGGGGAAAGACCTCTCTGCACTGAGGGCAGGAGACCTCTGTATCCAAGCTCTCCCAGCACTGGGTGATGCAGGCTCTGCAGAAATTGTGACTGAACTTGGCTTAGTCATTGGGCATTTCCTTTCTGGGCACAGTCTCGTATTCTCTGGTTTTTGTGGACTTCAGAGTAGCTTTGAACTAAGTGTGATGAGTCCAAACTGAGACTAACTCCTCCCTTTGTTAACCCAGAAATCCGTGGCGTAGATACCCCATTGCCCTGCGACTTCCCTTGTCCTTTACTCACTCACGTATACAAATTAGAGCTGGTCAAAAAAAAAATTCTAATGGAACAATTTTTCTGCTGGAAAATGTTATTTTGATTAAATCAAAACTTTGCATGGGAATATGCCAACTTTGATTGAAGGCCAAGCTCGCCTGGCTTGGCCTTCTCTGCCAGAAGAGAGGCAGACAGACTAGGATCAGGACCACCAGCTGTGCCCCCAAAAGACTGGGCTCTGGGCCAATCCTCCAAATATCTGAGACCCACATCCTGCCCCAGAACAACCCCCCCAAACTGGACCAGCCCCACCTCCCGCCCCAGAATGACCATCCGTGACCTGGACAGCACACCCAGCTCAGCCAGGAAGGAGAACTCTTGATACTTTCTTTGGGTTTTTATCTACGGCTTTGGCTACACTTGCATGTTACACCGCAATAAAGCCTCCCAGAGCGCTCTACCTTACTCCCGTCCACACTGGCCAGGCACGTAGCGCGCTCTGACTCCCTGGCTGGAGCGCTCCTGGTACTCCACCTCCCCGAGAGGATTAACAGCTGTTGCGCATCGGCTGAGACGCTCCAGCTCCAGTGTAAACGGGGAGTAAGGTTATTAGGCACTGATTGACCTCCGGAAACTCCCCATAATCCTTTTAACTGACGCGTCCTCTCTTGTTCGGTTGTGAACTCCGGACGTGGCCGTGCCGTTTCAAAGCTCCGTTTCGGGGGCTGCTTATCAAACACACACACACGGCTCCCGTTGGCTTTGAATGAGTGAGAGGCAGGCGGGGGGCTCCGTTTGGAGCGCCGGCCGCTCCTGTTTGCTTGCAGAGCGAGGCGGCGGCGAGGCGGGGTTGGGGTCCATTTCAGCGAGCGGCTGCTTCTCTCGTCTATGAGAAAAAAGGAAAGAACGGCCGTTTGCTTTCAGTGAGTGAGAGAGAGGCGGGGGAGGGACGGAGGGAGGTCTGGACTTACAAGACAGCACGCTGACACACTCTCAGCCCCCCAAACCCACTCTCTCTCCCCCCACGCTCCCTGTCACACTCCACCCCACCCCCGTTGGAAAAGCACGTTGCAGCCACGGGAACGCTGGGATGGCTGCCCCAATGCGCCCCTCCCACTGCAGCGGCAAACGTGGCCAGGACAGCGGGCTGGCAGCTGCCAGTGTGGACAGGCTGCAGCGCTCCCCCTGCGCGGCTGTAGAAGGCAGGTTTAACTCACAGCACCATGCATCTGCAAGCGTGGCCACGGCCTGCCTGTCCTTCCCCTAATCGTCAGGGTCTCAAAATCTCCCGCTGTGGGAAGCGAAGATGCAGGCCCTGGACTCTACCTGCCGGCAGCCAACCGGACACACACAGACGGTCGCCTGCGGTCTGGTGCCACGCTGGAAGTGCCATTTCCAAGTGGTTGAGTTTTAAAGCTAGATTTGGCTGTTGGTTTCTGGCCCAAAGTTCTGAGGCCTGACAATTTCAGCAATGGCCAAATGTGGCTTGTTGTTGTAAGGGTCTGATTCTCACTTTGGGTGCCAAGGGGCCTGGCTGCAGCTCCCGGACAAGCCCTTCCCCAGGGTGTGTTTGCTGCTGCCCCTTCCCATGTCCAGGCTTCTTCTGCCTGGGTGTGTGGCTGGTGGTTTGTCTTTGGAAACTCCTGTGGGATGCGGCTTCCTTCGAGTTCCCAAAGGGTTTGTTGGACTCGGGCATGAGTCTCCTTTACCAAGCAAGAGATCCTGGCTTCAAATTTCGACCAAGGCTGCGTTTGCAGCTTACCTTGGAAGTTTTTTTCACCTGTGTTTTCTCCAACATCCTGCAGAGGGAGAGCTGCATTAGGGTCTGAATTTGGTTTGTTTCTCAAGGTGTAGGATTCTCACTTGGGGCGGGAGAGAGTGCGGAGAAGACCTTGGAAAGGTGAAGTCAGGGGCAGGACTTTTCAGGTGCCTGTTGTTGTGGGGGTTTGTTTGATTTGGGGTTTTGCTGAAATTGCGAGAAACGATGTCACTTTTCAGCCTGAAGGCTTGTTCTGTCCAGCAGCCCAAACGGCAAGCCTTGTTTCACCTGTTTAATGTTGGACAGTGACAGGGTGACGTTAACACCTTTGTCTCTCTTTGAGCCCCTTGATTCTCTTTCAATTACCACCAAAGTTCCCACCCCCTGTGTGAGTGGCATGGGGGACTGAGCGTCTTTTCTCCTTTCTCCCCTCTAGGATGTCAGAAGCACCATAGACAGGTGCCTGGCTCCTTCCCCTTCACACCTCATTATTCTGGCCACAGGCTGAGACAAAACAACTGTCCCAGGGCACAGCTGCAAAGTGGGGAAGGTGACTCGTGGGGTCGGAATCTCCTTTGGTTTATTACAAACCTGGGGTTCCTGCATTTCCTCCAAAACTAAAGCGGTTTTCTTAATCGCTTCTCTGCTAAGGCTGCGTCTACACTCCCCCTTGTGTCGGTAGAACGTATGTGGCTCAGGGGTGTGAATAAGCCACCCCCCGAGTGACACAAGTTACACTGACCTAAGTGCCGGTGTGGACAATGCTATGGTGCTGGGAGAGCTTCTCCTGCCAACATGGCTATGGCTGCTCGTTGAGGGTGGAGAGCTCCCTCCCGTCGGCTTCCAGCGGCTCCACTAGAGACTGCCACTGTAAACTCCCCAGTGCAGCCACAGCCTTCGGGCAGGGACGATGCCCCGGGACTCCGGGGACACAGTCCGGGCCTGTCACCTCCAGGGCACTGGGGTTCTCTTCTGCCCAGGGCAGGAGTGAACAAACGTCTGTAGGACATGATGACCATTCAGAAACCGGTGAGGAATGAGCTGGTTTGAGGGGAGTTGATCTCGGTCCAGTTGCAGGTGGGCAGATGTCCACAGAACAAAGACCAGCAGGAACATTGGAATCTATTGGTCACTGAAGCATGGAGGCCGAGGAGTGAATTGCCCACGGGGACTGAACTCCCATCCTGTCCCCAGAGTTGGTCTCAGTCAATCAGGGCTGAAGCACATTGACGGGACACCTCGGGGAAGCTTTCCCAGCCATTGCTGGGGCTGTAGCTATTCTGTGGCTGGCTACACAGAGATTCATTCTCCAGGCCCCTCAATTCAGCATTTTGCAGTGGCAAGAAATTCACAGTAAAATACAAAAATAAAATAAATCATGATTATTGGGAAAAAACCTGTTTCTTTCTTGATGTGAAAAAGGAAAGTTCCAGCAGCTGGAGGACACGTCTCCTGACCTGGAAATCAGACCTGGTTATTGGAGCCAACAAACCAGGAGACTCTGAGGAAAATCAAAGGTACCGAGAAGGGAGCTAGGTGGGGAAACTGAGACACGCGTCTGGGACTTTTGGAAGTGACAGATTCTGACCAATTAGTTGCAATAGATGCGAACATAAAACTGAAACAAATCAGAGTGAACCAATAAACCATAATTCCTGACTCAGGGGAAGAGGCTGGGGCGGGGGGGGAGAGCCGTGTTCCAAGGCAACAAAAATTACAAACTGTTCATAATCTGTAGTCATTTGAATGTGATTCATTTTTCCACTGAGAAGTTTCTCTGAAGGAATGAGAAATCCAGGGTCCAAGTGAAGGGAGCCGTGTCCCATTCTCCCGTCTGACAGTCCAGTCATGGCTTAGTCCTGTTTATAAAGAGAGACAAGAGACAATAAAAACAGGTGAATCGAGCGAGACAGTCAGGACAGGGGAGGATAAATCAGGGAGGGGCAGAGCTGGGCTCTAACTCCCTGCGTGGCCTTGGTCAGGTCAGTGAACCTCTCCCTGTCTCCCTTTACAGTGGGGATAGCAACAATTACAGGCCCCACGGGAGAGGGTTGGTTTGATGTTTAACCACATGGCTAAGCAACGAGAACCCCAAATCCCCTGTGCTTTGGGAGCCAGGTTTCCTGTTTGAATTCTGTGTTTCAGAGGACTTCAGGCCTGGGCACTGTGATTATTTACCAGTTTCTCGGGCCTTAGGGGGCCACGTCACTCACAGCTGTGAGGGCCGAGCGGTTAAGGCGTTGGACTCGAAATCCAATCGGGTTTCCCTGCGCAGGTTCAAATCCCGCTCGCAGCGAGGCCTGTGTTTTAGCCACACTTGCTCACCAGGGCAATACATCTCCACCGACCCTGGGACGCTCTCCATACACTCCCCACCCCAAGGAAACCCTGTTCTGCTCCTTTCATGGGGATGCCTGGGATGGTGCCTCACGCTGTGTCCCTGCGGTCTCAGCTCCCGAGGCCTCTGCCCCTCACCCAGCACCCCCCGGCTCAGCCCCACCCCTGGGTGCTGCTCCTCTCCAGCGCGTGGAAGGAGCTGAGCACGGGCAGCCCGTATCAGAGGCCAGGGGAGGCTTAGCCTCCCCCAAAAGGCCGTCCATGCGGGGGGGAAACGCTGGGGATGTGGGGCGGGTCTCCCCTCCGGAGGCCCGTGGGCCCGTGGTCATCTTTCGAGGGCCGGAAGCGAAGCTCCAGAGAAGTGGGGGCCCCGCCTGCACCCCGCTCCCCTCTGCCTCTTAGCCCGATGCCCTGCTCTTGCTCTGCCTCTTCCCATCCCCCCTCCGCCTCTTCCCCCAAAACCTGTGCCCCACCCCCCCTCGGCCTTTTCCCCCACAGCCCTGTCTTCTCGTGCCTCTTCCTGTCCTGCTCCACCTCCTTCCCCAAGGACCCCACTGCCCCCCGCTCACCGAAGACAGAGAAAAGGGACGGGTGCCTGGCCCCATGGCCCCCCGGTAGCCCCCCTTCAGGGAAAGGGGCAGAGAGAAGCAAGCAGGGGGTGAGTGGAGTCTTGGGGGAAGAGGCGGAGAGGAGCGAGGGGCAGGTAGGGGGACCTCGGGGGCCAGAGGAGTGAACAGTGGGTGGGCGGGGCCTCGGGGGAAGAAGATGACCGGGGGCGGGGCCTTTGTGGCAGGGCCATGCTCTAGGCGCCGGTGGCCCCCCAACTTCTCGGGGTCATCTGAAACCCAGGATGAAGGTGACACAGGGCCTGGTTCCTGTTTGGGCGAAGATTCCATCACACCTCTCCCTTCCTGGCAGTGTGAAGGGGCTGGACAGGGCATAAAGCCCTCCAGACACGGCCGGAGACAGGGAAAGGGCCATCAATGCGGAAGAGAATCAGGCCCAGAGTTAGACAAGGGGTGCAGAGAATATTCTGGATTCTGGTCATTGCACTTCACCCTTGCTCGAAATGCTTCCTGTATTTTCTCCATTTCACTCCCTGACTCTCGATCTCTGCCCCTTTCCCTGTTTCGTCCTCAGAATTAGCACGTTCAGCCAGTTAACCGCAGCAATCCCGCCATAACACGGCAGCCTGAAATCTCAGCTCTCCCCCGCCCCTCGCACGAGACCTGCTGCCAGCTGAACTGGAGAAAGAATGGGGAACGTCTCTGGCGGAGGGTGTGAAACAGACCCCCGGAAAAGGTGAGTTTTCACAGGGATTTCCTCAAATTAGGAGAAACTTGGGGTCCCAGTTAGTGCCCAGAAAACCCTTCAGGGATCAAACAAACCAGAGGCCCAGCCCTCCCCGATCTGGGCTCCAAGTGGGAGTGAGCGGGGGGCTGCTGTGACATGCACAGACTGCTGGGCACGCACGGACTGTGGCTGGGGAGGGGGCTGCCAGACCTCCCTCGGGTGACCAGACAGCAAGTGTGAAAAATCGGGACGGGGGTGGGAGGTAATAGGAGACTATATAAGAAAAAGACCCAAAAATCGGGACTGTGCCTCTAAAATCGGGACCTCTGGCCACCCTAGACCTCCCCCACAGACTGCCACTGAGGGAGGAGGGGGCAGATGCACAGACCTGCAGTGACCACACGGATTGTGAGGTTTGTTCCCCTCCTGTCTCCAGTGGAGCTGAGGTTTCTCCCTGAGCCTGCTGAGCCCTGTGGCCCTTCCCAGCCATGCCCGTGGGAGCAGAAAACACCGAGAGACCAGGCCGGGGAGGTCATATGGTTTATTGGACCCGCTTCTGTTGGGGAGAGAGACCAGGGCCTGAGGACGAGCTCTGCGGAGCTCGAAGGCTGGTCTCTCCCCAGCAGAAGTTGGAGAATGAAAGAGATCCCCTCCCCGCCTTGTCTCTCTAATCTCCTGGCACCGACCTTGCAAACAGAGAACTCTGAGGCAGTTCAGTGCTTCCGACCGAGCACCCGGAGCCCGTATGTAACACAGACGTTGCATTCATTCAAACAGTGCCTAGCGCAGCTGGGGGACGGGCTACAAGCTGCTGCCAGCCACAGCCCCTTCTGTGCCCCAAACCGGGGGCGATTGCGCCTACCGGCCAGACCCCTCTGTTCCAGAACGGAGGTGCCCTTTGGTCTCTCAGCCCGGCGCTCTCACACATCCACAGCAGCTCCAGTCACCAGGTCCCCTCTTGGCACAGTGGGAGGGGGCAGCAGGACAGAGCAGGCAGGCCACCGAGGGGGAACTGTACTCCAGGAAGCCGTGACTCTGTCAAGGATTTAGGTGTCATACCGGGCAAGCCGCTCAACATCCGCTCCCGGTGCGATGCTGTGGGGAACAGGGCCAAAGCCATCGGTGATGACGGGGGGATTTTCTTGGTTTTTCAATGGTTTGCATGCCGCATGTGGGACTCAGTTTCCCTGGGTGCTGTTTGTTTAACGAGGTGGCACTGGTGGGAGAGGTCGTTTGTTGTTACAGAGGACCAGCGGTGATCTCGCCTGTCAGTTGGGCCCTCAGGCAAAGGCCTGGAGAATGGATACCCCAGCGACTGGTGAGCGGGAGGCCCAGCTTGGAAGTCACAGCCAGGTCGGGCCAGTAGTAGGACAATGGGCTGAGGAGAGAAGACCCGGTGACTGCTTCCAGCCAGGGGGAAAGAAAAGAGGGAGGAGAGGAGAGGCTGAGATAGAGGAGACCCAGGCAGCCTGTTTACCTGGGACAGAAGACAAAGGACACAGGCTTGTGGGAAGGTGATATCTGATGCTTAGCTGGAAAGAGGGGGCTTCTGGACTGGGGAGAGAAAACAGCCAGAGCCCACACGGGTGCAGGAGAGACCTAGATGGACTGTGCTGAGGGAGGTTAGGCCTGAGGCCCTGAGAGTTTCCTGTGCTGTGTTCAGATGCTCAATAAACCCCTCTCTTTTACGCTGGCTGAGAGTCACGGCAGTCTCGGGATCGGGGTTGCGTTCTTCCCTCTGGGAGTAGAGGCCCCAGGGGTCCAGAGTGAGGGGACTCCCTGAGGGGGCCCACGGCAGACAGGCATGCTCAAGGCTCAGAGAAGAGGGGTTCCAGGAGGCGGAAGGGCCTACGGCTTAACCCTCGAGAGAGTGGATGTCCGAGAAGGGCTGTCACGCTGAAGGGGGTTCCTCCCAAGGACTGTACGAGGCTGAGAGAGAGCACAAGTCCTGTGAGTCCGTGACGCCATCCATGGATAGATAAAGAGAGGATGGAAAGGGAGGTGATTCAGCAGTGGTGAGACTGACACTGGAATACTGCATCCCGTTCTGGTGTCCACATTTCAAAAATAATGTTAAAAAAACTGGAGAGGGTGCAGAAAAGAGCCACATTGAGGGATGGAGAAGACTTATAAGGAGGGATTGAAAAACTCAGTCTGTTTAGGTTTTAGAAAGATGGAGAGGTGAGCTGATGGCAGCCTGCAAGTGCCTTCGCTGAGAGAAAACACCAAGTATTTAAAGGGCTCTTTAGTCTTGCAAAGAAAGGCAAAACAAGAACAAATGTCTGGAAGTAGAAATCAGAAAAATTCTCCTTAGAACAAGGCAGAGATTTGTAAGAGGGAGGGCGACTCATCACTGGAACAAACTGCCAAGAGAAGTGATGGATTCTCCATCTCTTGATGTCTTCCAGTGAAGACTAGATGCCTTTCGGGAAGGTGCTTTCATCAGAAAGCAGCTCTTGTGATACACAGGAGGGCTGGGAGATGCAGGGCCTCATATTAGATGCTCCAATGGTCCCTTCTGGCCTTAAGTCGACTAATTTATGAAAAACTGGTATTTTATTTATAGCCGGCTCCATCCCCCGACTCACCAGTCATTGAGTGCGGAGATCCGGGGGCAACAACTCCAAGCTCCACAGAGGCTGGGCAGGGGCAGGACATCAGCTGGGAGGGGAGGGATAGGGGGGGCAGTGACATCACAAAGGCCTTTTGCAGGACCTCAGCCCATTGGGCAAAGGTGGTGGGGAGGGGGTGACCTCACAGAGAGACCCCGACTTCAGCGGGGCAGGGCCGAGGTGCAGGGCCAGGGCAGTCGCTGAGACCCCCCGGCTTTGCAGCCGCACGTCTCCTTCGCCAGGTCTCCCCTCGAGGACGGGGAGAGAATTAGGATTCACGTCATAGCATGAGGAGGAGCCTCTGTGGAGTTTTCTCCTTTCCTACCCCTGGTTGTGCCCTTAAACGAACTTCCCTTGGACAAGGTCGGAGGCTCCGAGAGGTTTGGAACCTGTTGGGTCTGATGCACCTGCTGCAGGCAGAATTCTCAGCACAGAAAACACTGGCTTAAGGGGGCAGAATTTGATTTCCTACCGAGCACTTTGATGCTTGGAAACATTGGGGACCTTGGGGTTTATGCTTTTTGGTTTCCCTTTTCCTCTTTCCTCCCTCCTTTCTCCTCTTCTCTTGCTTCTTTTTTCCCTGTTTCCCTCTCTCTACCAAGGAGGGGTGTGTGTGTGGAGGGTGGGCAAGGGGGGGGGGTTGCTCTCATCGCGGGAGGTCCTCACAAAGAGGTGGGTCTGGATCTGAGAGCGATCCGCTCTGATGGTGACCTGGGCCGTCCTGTGGGACCTCTGGTGAGACCTCTCAGCCATCCGCCCCTCAGCGTCTCAGTGCTGGTTGACCAAGCGGGGGGCTATCGACAGCGAGGAGACTCAGGTCCTTTTGGTCTCTTTTCAAATCTGGCAAATAAGTCACAATTAATCCAATGTATGGGATTAATCTTGCTGCTTCAGGGGCGGAAGGAGGCAGGGTCTTGGGGGAAGGGGTGGAGTGGGGCGGGGTCTGGGGCAGAGGGGGGTTTGCCCCGGGCCCGCACCCCCCTCGGGATGGCATTGGCAGCAGTAATGGTCCCACCCCGCGGCAGGGCCGGGCTGGAACCAGGTACGGCCGGGGCAGGGCAGGGTAGGGCAGGGGGTGGGGGAAAGCTGGGCGGGAGGGAGCCAGGGGAGGTACCTCTCTCCAAGCCAGACCTCGTAACCTGAGATCCAGAGAGGGGTGGGGCTCAGGGCACACCCCTCCCATCGGCCTTTCCTGTTGGTTAGCGTCGGTGTGGAGATGCCTCGCACGCTGGGTTTTGTGGGTCCTACTTTCAGGCACCTCCTTCTTCCTGTAAGCGGGGGAATAGTCCCGCTCTTGTGGGGAAATTTCCTGGCTTCTGCACGACCCCGGTGAAGTGGACTAGCGAAAGGATCTGAGTCCTCGCTCCCACTGCCTTTACCCAGTGGGCTCCCTGCCCTCGAGGACTCCCCTCCCACTCTCCTGTCTGGCAGAGTCCTCGTAACCCCAACAAGGCTGGGCCCAGGAGTCCTGGGGGGCTCGACCCCCAACCCTGCGGTGGTCACCTAGGACAGGGGCTAGGGTGTCCCCACTCTGGGGTACTCTCTGCACTGGGCGCTTCCCTGACCCACTGACCAGTACATACAATTTAAAGAAAATGCAAGTTATTTAATCAACAATTAATTTTAAAAAGAATAAGGAATAATGGGAAACGTGAAAGGAAACGCATCACCCCGCTCTGTGGCAGGGAACATCACAAACAGCGTCTCTGGAACGTCAGGGCAGTTCACAGTCTGTTCCTTGTGAGTCCCAGGCCCCTTCTCCGGCCCTGGCCGTGCTGCGGGGATGCTGCGGGTCGGACGCTTGCTCTGGTGGTGGCCACACGCTCTCAGGCTCGAAGTGGCAGGACCCTTCTGCCCAGTGTCGCCCCCGCCCTGTCGGGGTTACGATCCAAGCCTGGCCTGCAGAGCCTCTGGGCTGAGACGTCTCCCTGTGCGGGGCCCGCTCCCCAGGGTCCCCCTCGCTCTCCCCAGCTGCTCACCGCATCCACCTCCGGACGGCTCCCGCCCCAGCCCCACCACTCGGTCTCTGCACGGTTCCTGCTCTGCCCCCAGATCCCTGGGCTGCTTCTCTGGCCCCTCTGGCTCTGGTTGCTCCCAGGACAGGTCTGCTCTCTCTGGGCTGCTTTACTGGTCCCCCTGGATTGGCACAGCTCCGCTCCCCAGCTCAGCTCGGGCCCCTGCTTTCTCCTTAGCTCGGCCCCACTCTGTCTGTCTGACCCAGGCAAATCCAGCTCACACGGAGGACGGGACCCCCCTGGCCTCCCGACTCCCTCATTAGCCTTCTCGCCCTGTCATTCAGGCTGACCTGGTGTGTTGGCCTCTCCCCATTGTTCCTTGGGACTATCAGTCTCAGGGTCCTGGTTTCCCATCGACCCTTCCCCCTTTTAGGACTAGGAGCTAGCCAACCAAAACACCCCCACTGACTGTTAGTAAGGGGCAACAGTCCCCTTACATTTAGGCCATAGCTGGGGGGGGTTGAGGATCGGCAGCATCTCAGTGTCAGATTTAGGTAGCTAAAGTGAAAGTAGCAGCCAAGCCCACCTCAATATTTTTGTGGAGCTAGCCCCTGGTGCCTAACCTGTTTTGAAGAACCCACTAGGCCCCCATCTGTGTTGTCAGGTGCCTGATCCCAGACCTACATTATTTTAAACAGATGCTTTTGAAAAACGTACCAAAAGTCTAACGGGCTCTAAAAATCAGCTGAATACATTCCGGGCCTACAAGCACTAAAATACCTTCCTCAAACCAGTGTATGGGGCTTTGAACGGTATCACGACATGGCAGGGGCTGACAGTCAGTGCTAACTGTGTGAAGACCCATTTTTCATGATTCTTGCTAAAGCCAGTCAGCAAATGTCGTCGAGGAGTAAGTGCTGTAATTATGGGGAAGAAAAATCTGCATTTTTCACACGTAACAGTGTAGCCAGACAGCCAGCCCCCCCTCTCAGACCAGCATTGCTGGAAACACACGGGAGCCAAAACACCAGGGCACTCCAGCACAGCCTTTGAAGCTGTGTGCCTCTGGGAACATATACAACGATTGGGCTCACAGCAGGCAGAGGCGCTGTGACAGACATGGCTCTTAGCCCCTACTAAAACAGCATGATGCACACACACCAACATCCTAGGTGGGAAAATATTTACCCTGATAAAAGAAGTGTCCAGTAGTCGAAACTTATTGTTTCTCCCTTGCAAGTGTGAACTACTCTTGCGAGAGCTGGCATCACCCCGACAGACCAGCCCCAATTTAGCATAGAAAGGAGAAAGAGAATAAAGGAGTACAGAGGTATAAGTAGGGGACCTACAGCACCATGATTTTTGAGTGCTTTTCACTATCTATCTGCTGGTCAGATAAGTGACAGCCTCCCAAGGCTTCTGCAGCTAAGAGGGTCCCTAAGCCTTGTCCCTTATTCGTCTTTCCGCGGAATTGAGTGACCGATCCTGGCTTGGCACCGCTGGAATCGAGAGATGCAAGGAGGGTAAGAAGCACCCACACCTGATCTCCTATCTTTAGTGTACACATATTTTGAAATAGAGCTCTATACTTTGTTTTCTTTCTTTGGGGTTGTGGCTTCAGTTTCGTAACTTGTTTGTGTGTGTAACATCTCTACATTTAAATAAGTAGGCACTAGCAATTTTGTAACCACATGATTAGAATCTAGTTTAATAAATATTGGTAACCATTTTTGCATAAGCCTGACTTGTTTCTCTGGTTTACTGTGAAGCAGCCAACACAATTAAAGAACCTCAGCCGTTTTGGCTATAAAGCCTGGCCATTAGGTGAGAGTACTAAGAGCCTAGCGTTGAGTTGTGCCGCCTCCACGGGGCAAACTCTTGGGGCGCCTGTCAGTCAATCCTGACTGCCCGCTGCGAAGGAGCTCTGAGCTCTAGCAGTTAAAGTCACGGGTGTGGAGAGGCTCTTAGTGCTGCCATTGGGGCACCTGTCAGTCAATCCTGACTGCCCGCTGCGAAGGAGCTCTGAGCTCTAGCAGTTAAAGTCAGGGGTGGTTAGGACCTTGGGGCATCCGTCAGCCTAGCCCGGGCTGCCCGCCGCGAAGGGACAGTGTGTCCTAGCGGTTAAAGTCACGGATGGTATAAATGGGCATAGCTGGCACCTCACCAAACATCCCTGGCCATCGGCTAACAAACAGAAGTGGAATAACTGCATTCAAAGATAAAACGATGAAAAACTTGAAAGGCCACAAGCCCACTCAGTCCTACTACTTGTTCAGCCAGTCGCTCAGACAAACAGGTTTGTTGACATTTGCAGGAGCTCATGTTGCCCACTTCTCGTTTACAGTGTCACCTAAAAGGGAGACCAGGCATTCACAGGGCACTGTTGTAGCTGGCATCGCAGGATATTGACAGGCCAGATGTGCTGAAGAATCATACGTCCCTTCGCGTTTCAACCACCATTCCAGAGGTCATGCGTCCGTGCTGATGACAGATTGAGATGTCACCAGCGGAAGGTTGATTTTCTTGTTCGGCGGTTTGGATCTTGTCGTTTCCACACTGGAGTGTTGCTCTTTTCAGACTTCTGAAAGCATGCGCCACACCTCATCCCGCTCAAATTTTGGAGTCCAATTTCAGACTCTTAAATCTTGGGTCAAGTCCTGTGGCTATCTTTAGAAATCTCACATTGGTCCTTCTTCGCCTTTTGTCAGATCTGCAGTGAAAGTGTTCTTAAAACGAACACCACGTGTTGGGTCATCATCCGAGATGGCTAGGAGATGAAATCTGTGGCAGAGTGCAGGTAAAACAGAGCAGGAGACAGACAATTCTCCCCCAAGGAGCTGAGTCACCGATTTAATTCACACATTACTTTTTTTTAACGAGTATCATCAGCATGGAAGCATGTCCTCTGGAATGGTGGCAAAAGCATGCAGGGGCATACGAATGTTTAGCATCCCTGGCACATAACTACCATGCAATGCTGGCTACAAAAGTGCCATGCGAACGCCTTTTCTCAGTGTCCGGTGGCCTTGTAGGCTCTAAACGTTTACACTGTTTTCCTTTTGAGTGCAGTTCTGGAACAAAACAAAAAATCTACATTTGTAAGTTGCACTTTCAGGGTCAAGAGCTTGCACTGCAGCACTTTTATGAGGGGAACTGAAAAAGGCTCTTTCTTTTATTACTTTGACAGTGTAAATATTTGTAAAGAATCATCCTAGAAAGGGAGCCCTGTATTCTGTGTTGTAATGGACATCAATATATTTGAAAAAAGTAGAAAAACACCCCAAAATCTTTAATAAATTTCAATTGGTATTCAATGTTTAACAGTGTGATCAATCATAACTAAAAAAATCACAATTAAAAAATTAATCATGATTAATTGCAGTTTTAATTTTTTTAATTGTGATTAATTTTTTGGAGTTAATTGCGGTTCTCCCTGCCCCAGCCCAGAGCCTGCACCCAGCACCCAAACTCCATCCCACAGCCTGCACCCCCACCCCCTTCCCACACACCCCCTCCTGCACCCGAACTCCCTCCTACACACCCACCCCTTACCCCAGCCCAGAGCCTACAACCAAACTCCGTTCCAGAGCCTGCATCCCCTCCCTCCGCAGCCCCTCCCATCCCCAAACTCCCTCCCAGAGCCTGCACCCCTCCACCCATCCTGCACCCCCACCCTGTGCCCCAGCCTGGAGCCTGCACCCAGCACCCAAACTCCATCCCAGAGCTTGCACCCCAGACTCCATCCTAGAGTGGTGAAGAGGACAGATTACTAACTCATCACAGTGGGTTTCAGCCCCATAGGATCACCTGTCAGGATTTTTCCTTCCTTTAAAGAGGGCAGAACCTAAATCCCATTCAGAAGATGCGGGGAATCTTACAGTAAATTCTTCCCACATAGTCCCCTCTGTAAACTCATCAAGCAGAGCTTGCCTTTGACTGCATTTGACCAATCAGGGGACGTTGCGGGGCAGGGTGACCCATGCAGAAGGGGGTTGTATCTCCCCTCTGAGAACTCCTCCCTCTGTCCTCTACCAATTGAAGTGGGTGTCAGCTCTGTAGGACCACCCCGAGAGGGGATTTGACCAAATACGGGAAGTGCCGCAGTGGAGTGAGCTGCCCACAACAGGATTCCGTGGTCCCTAAAAAGTCCCCACACTGCCCTCTCACAATTGGAGAGGGTTCCACTCCCACCTTAGGCCATCTCAGAAGGGAAATGTGTACCAATCCAGAACAGGTTTAGCCCGAAGGCCTAGGCCACGATTTCTGCAAAAGACAACCTTGGAACGAGACGGGCTCTTCCACGCAGTGTTGAGTTGCGACTTCCAGGAGGATGCTGCCAGCCACGCAAACATGGAGCTCCAGAGATCGGCGGCTTCTGGCCTAGACCTTCGGGCACTGCCTATTCTGATCGGCACGTTTCCCTTCTGGGATGGCCTAAGGGGTGTGTGAAACCCTGACCGATTAGTAGAGGACGGTGGGGGGATTTCATGGAGCGGTGATGGGCCCCTCTTGCGGGCAGGTCACCCCACCACAGCACTTACCCTATTTGGTGAAATCCCCTCTCTGGCTGGTCCTAAGGGGATGAGGCTCAACCCAACTGGGAGGAGTTCTCGGAGGGGTCACGTGACCCACTTCCGGATGGGTCACTCTGCCCCAGAACTTTCCCCCATTGCTCAAATCCATTCCTGAGGCAGATGGATGGAGATAAAACACCCCCAGATTGGTAGAGGAGTGGCAGGAGCTCTTAGAGGGGTCACATGCCACTCCTTGCTTCTACTCATATTTGCATCCTGACCCCGAAAATCTTATATCATAGTGTGGGTCTTATGGTGACAGATGAGAGATGCCTTACGGGTGACGGGGTGAGGTCCCATGGGTGAAACTAAATAACTGTCCTTAGCCTCAGGGTGGTTTGGCCTTATGGCCAGAGCAAAAATGGCTGCCCTCCCACTCAGGGGTGTGTAGCCCAACGCCCAGGGTCCGTGCGGCCGCCCGCTCCATCCAGGGCTGTGTGGCCCAACGACCAGAGTCCGTGCGGCCGCCCTCTCCATCCAGGGCTGTGTGGCCCAGCGACCAGAGTCCGTGCGGCCGCCCTCTCCGTCGGGGCTGTGTGCCCCAAAGACCAGAGTCCGTGCGGCTGCCCTCTCCGTCCGGGGCTGTGTGGCCCAACGACCAGAGTCCGTGCGGCCGCCCTCTCCGTCCGGGGCTGTGTGGCCCAACGGCCAGAGTCCGTGCGGCCGCCCTCTCCGTCAGGGCTGTGTGGCCCAACGACCAGAGTCCGTGCGGCCGCCCTCTCCATCGGGGCTGTGTGGCCCAACGACCAGAGTCCGTGCGGCTGCCCTCTCCATCCAGGGCTGTGTGGCCCAACGGCCAGAGTCCGTGCGGCCGCCCTCTCCGTCGGGGCTGTGTGGCCCAACGACCAGAGTCCGTGCGGCTGCCCTCTCCGTCGGGGCTGTGTGGCCCAGCGACCAGAGTCCGTGCGGCCGCCCTCTCCGTCGGGGCTGTGTGGCCCAACGACCAGAGTCCGTGCGGCTGCCCTCTCCGTCGGGGCTGCGTGGCCCAACGACCAGAGTCCGTGCGGCCGCCCTTCAGTGCAGGGCTGTGTGGCTGAGAGTTCAGAGACAAGATGGTTGCCCCTCCTCTTGGGGCCGTGCAGTCTAGTGGCGCAATGGGGACGTGGGCAGCCACCCGAGGATGGATGGCAGCCAGGGCAGGGGGACCCAGACTCTCCTTACTCCCCCTTGCCCTAGCCCAGGGCCTTGTCCGTGGCCAATGTGTTTGCCGTTGAGTCAGTGGGGATCCAACCAGAACATGCTGACGTCACTCAGCATGACAATGGCTCGTTCACCCAGGTTACTTCAGAGGAGAAGTCTCTAGGCCACGGGCTGGGGGTCTCTGGGCTCCCGGCGTGGGAAACTCCCAGACACTCCGATCTCCCTTGCACGTCTGCAGGCCCCCGGGGGTGCGGCTGGGTCTCGGCGCCTCGGGGCTCTGCAGTCAGGGGCTTCAGCTGCTTCTGGACTGGAGCCTACAATGTGCATCCTCCATTTTCGGCGCTCTGCCTAGCGTGAGCTGAGCTGCTCCCTTTCACACTGGTGCTCCAGTTGTAGCGTGTCCGGCAGGGCTGGGGAGGGGCTTGGCTTCCTCCGCCTAGACTGTGGGGTTATGTGGGGCTGGTTCACCCCGGCACACGCTGCTCGGCCTCTTCTCTCTCCTCCTTCCCATGCAACAGCTGCTTTGCCATCTCACAAGAGATGGGATCAGTGGTGGGCTCAGTTGGCTCCTGTTGGCCTCCAGATGTCTGGAAGAGGGAGAAAGGGCAGGAGCACAAATTAGAAAAACAAACCCTTCAAGCAGGGTAGTTTTCCACAGCACAAAACCACCCCACTTTGCTAATGTTGATTTGCAACTTCCCTGAGAGCTGGCATTTCTTAAAGAGAGCACCCAACCCCCCGCAACCTCCACTACCCTGGGGGCTGGCAATGGTTAAAGGGAGTCTGGGAGAATTTCTCCTCTCTCCGCCTGGCTCTGATGAGTGAGGGAATCACATGCGAGAAGCTGTGTGAATGTCGGGCTCTGTGTGGTGGGGTGAGATGTCCTACATGGTGCCCAAAGGTGGGGTTGTCCTGACTCTGCAGTGACTTCATTCTAGGGAGAGAGATGTCAGAGATCAGCTCCAGGGTGCTGCCCTGTAACAGTGTGTGGGAATGGGGCAGAAGTGGGGAATGGTGCACTCAGGAAAGGAGCAGGGCTTAGGGGGGCCCGAGCTGCAGCCACTAAAGCCCCTGTGTGCTGCGTTCCAGCCGGGCCGGCTCTGCCTGGCTGGGGTGCGGGCGAGGCGGCTCCGCGTACTGCCCTTCTTGTCTGCCCCCCCAGCCACGTCGCCGCGATGAGCACTGCACCGGGAACCTCTGTCCCGGGGGCTGCTCTTGCCTTTCGGCTCTGCCCTCCCCCCGCGTATCTCCCCCAGCAGCTCCCATTGGCCGGGAATTGTTAATCCGGCCCTGGCCCTACTCCCCAGCCTGTTCCAATCCTGCTCTTGACTCCTGACTCCGGCTCCAACCCTTGGCTCCCCTTGGCTCGACCTCCACCACTCTGAGCACGCAGCCCCAGCGACCCTGCTCCAACCACTGGGCCCAACCAGCCGTGCTTTGGCTTCTGACACCAGCGATATGGAGGAGTCGTTCACCTCACTGCTTTCCATGTGTATGGCCCTGCCTTGGTCAGCGCTGGGTTTCATCTGCCATTGCGCTGCCCGGTGACATGGCTTGATTAGATCCCTTTGAACTTCTTCAAAGTCTTCTCTAGGCTGATTAATCTGCATAATTTTGTGTCATCTGCCAATATCCACCTTGTTGTTCAGCCCCGGTTCCAAACATAAGAAAGGCCAGACTGGGTCAGAGGAAAGGTCCATCTAGCCCAGTATCCTGTCTTCTGACAGTGGCCACTGCCAGGTGCCCCAGAGGGAATCAACAGACAAGACTCATCCAGTGATCTATGCCTGTTGTCTAATTCCTAGTTTCTGGCAATCAGAGGCTAGGGACACCAAAAAGTTGATAAGCGTCTGGTGTATGTACCATAGCAGGGCAAAGAGCTCTTCTGTGTCGGTCCCGGTTCCCTAGTCAACTGCAGAACCCGACACGAGATTTACAAGCTTCTGCAACCATTTGTAATGTCTGTTGAGGATGTCCCACGTGGTCCTGTCAGATTTCAAAGGCACTTCCTGAAAAGCTGAAACCAAGAGGAAACGGGTTGAAAAGCCCCTGGTGCTGATGTGCCTGGTGCCTAGGAAACCTCCACTCCCGATGGCCATTGCCCCCTGCTATTAGCTCCCCCAGAGTCTAAGGGCATGAGAGCAACAACTCCGCTCCTCCCAAAATAGCCCTGGACAGAGAGGAGACCCCATTCTTGTCACTTCCCCCTCCGCCGGCCTACACCCCTACACACACCCCTACACACGGACGGTTGGGGGCACTTGGTCTTTCGATGGAACAGGAAAGTGACAGCCGCAGCGACATTAAACTATCCAACATTTAGGCCGAGATCCACAAAGGGATTTAGGCTCCTAATGTCTGCTGAAATCCTTTGTGGCCCTGTGCCTTCATTCCTGAAGAGATCACATGGAAAAGTGTTTCCCATGTGCCCTCATGGGATTTCCTAGGAGCTGATAACCAATCTCGGAGTGAATCTCCCTGGCCTGCAATCATTCCATTCCAGGGAGGGCAGGTGATGAGGGTAATTGTCATCATCATCATCATCCTTAATAACAACGGCTCTTTTCAATTCTGTCAGGCCTTCCATTACAGACTTTCAGACCTTTATGAAGACAGTTTCCCCACACAGCTTTAAGGTTATGTCTACACTAGGAGCTAGAGATGGAATTCCCCTGCTCCCATACACATATTGTGGTACCTCGATGAAGCTCGCATGACCATCCTTCTTCCTTAAATGCTGTCCTTAGACAGAGAGGGACCTGTGTCCACATTCAAACCTGTCTTCGGGCCCTGTGCTGCACCCCTGTACTTCCCACAGAGGCACAAACACACAGAGGTATTTCCTTACCTTCATACAGGCGGGAGATGCCATCTTCATTCACTGTTTCAGACAACAAATTGTAGTAATGGCGGATAGTATTTCCTAGACATACAATGAATACAGTGCATCTCATTACTTTTCAAATCCTTCGCTGAAAACTGCTAAGGATGCAGCCATTCCCCCAAGACAGCCCTTCGGAAATTAAATACATTCCTTACATCTGTTCACAAAGCACATTAGATAAAGCATCAGATGCCCAGCAGTGACTGAGAAGCTGATTTCCAAAGGAGATTGAATTCACATCAAACCAGCATGATGTGAATTCAATCTCCCCTAGGCGCAGCCAAAGAGCTGTTGTGGGCAGGGGAAGTTGGTGCAGTTGATACAGCTAAGTTGCTCCCTTCATCTTGGAATACATGTTAATTCTCTCTCTCTCTCTCTCTCACACACACACACACACAGACACCCCGTTGTAGGATTCTGGTGCTGTCGGAGGGAACAGAGCAGCCGTCTAGAAAAGGGCTTTGAAGGAAACATTTAAGAAAGCTCAAGTGAATTTCCTCTGCTTACCAATGAACAAGGCTGCAGAGTGTCGTATTGTTGTCTGGGAGCTTTCCAGGTACTCTAGGGCCTGGAACAGGAATTTGGGGATGTGGCTCTTGTTGTTCTGCATCTGGAAAGAAAGAAGGAAGAAATGCACAATATACAAATGACATGTTCTCCACACAGCGAATAGTCCAGGAAAGCCAAAACATATAGCCAGGCCATGGCAACCGCCAATACGAACCCATACACCAGAGCAGCACCTCTCTGAAGTCACTGTTGTGTTCTCCAGAACCTCCGCTTTCATTTGAAAAGACAAAAGTTTGGAGGTCTGACAGTTGTGGAGAAAAATGTCAAAAATGTGAACGGATTGTAACTCCTGCAGAAATGAACCAGCAGAGAGCCTGGAATAGCGTCTTGCAACCTGACCGAAGCGGATGGGTACTCAGGCTGTGGGGTTCGAAAGGTCTCCCTCAAGTCCCCATTCACCCCTCTCAAGGCACAAAGAATTCACCTACCAAGCACTTCCCGACACACTTCAAGAGCTGTGAGGAGCCATCCCAGGCCATGCTGCGGAACAGCCTCTTCAAATGAGCCCAGCCGAGAAACATTGCGCAGCGGAAGAGCGTCAGTTTACATCGCTGCAAGAGAAGGGAGACCAAGAGGGTTCTCACTGAGAGAGGGATAGTGTGGGGGACACTGGACCTTCTCCACCCCTTGTGCTCTGTGCTGTGAGGATGGATGAGGCACGAGGCTCCAGCATGGAGTGAAACCGGGAGGAGACTCTGCTTGGGCAAGGGGCTCTGGCGATGACTGGAGTGGGGGCCCCAGAGGATTCTAGCTCTTTGCTCTGAAGGAAATAATGACCGTGGCACTTACCAGTGTCACACTCTCCTCCTGGTCTGCAAGATGCAGCAGGAGCGGGAGCAAGCAGTGGATGATTTCCTGCTGCACGAGGGGTTTGTCCGGGTCCTGCACCCTGCTCACCACGTTGCCAAGCAGTGAAATGGCAGCTGAGCGCACACTGCCCCTCTCCTGGCAATGACACACAGGGGGTGGGGACCCCCAGTTAAAGCCAGGCAGTATCAGAGCAGAACGCGACAGAGTCATAATCCGCCCGCTGCTCCGGTTCCCCCTGTGTGAACTGACTTGGCTGGCGGGAGCAGGGCGGACACCAGGCCAGCGCCATAGACATCTTGTGCAAGGCCTGAGACCCTGTGCAGGACAGCGCAGCCCCAGGGTGTCCCAGAGGCAGTTTCTGTCTGGAGAGCCCAGAATCCCAGAACCCGAGAAGATTTGGGGAGAGGGAGGGAAGTCTGCTGGAGACTGGTCTGGGGAAGGGGAGAAGCCGCTGCTGGAGCCTTGCAGGGATGCGCTGCTACAAAACACAGCATTTCTTTTGCTCTTCGGTGCCCCCGAGAGCCGAGCCATTCCCAACCCACCTCTTTCCTGCTGAGAATCTCCACCTCTTTGGGGGCCTGTGTTCTCCAGACAGCTGGTCATCTGCCCAGGGCCAGGCCCCCTCTCCCCCAGGCCAGGCTGCAGCAGGGGCTGGGAGCATGGCGCTGAGGCTGAGCTTTGGCGAGAAGAGCTCTGACAGGGAGGTGGCTCAGCAGGAGATTCCCCACCCATGGCGGGGGCGCTCCTTGGAGGCTCCATGGCAGGCCTGAGGGGCGGGAGCCAAGGAGATGGGGAGAGAGAGACAAGGGCATCAGAGACAGGTGGAGGGGGGGCATGGGCTTCTCCTGGGGTTCCAAGCCTTACGTCATCAATGAAGGGGCGAAGGCTGACTGCGATGTCCTGGGAGATGGAGCCAAGCCCCTCCCTCTTGAGGAGGTAAATGATGTCTCCAGCTTTGTGCATGGCCTCCTTGACACACCCTCCATCCCGGTCACAAAACCTGGCCACAGTTCCTGGCAGCTGGGCCTGTAACCATCTCACCTGCAGGAATGAAGAAGGCAACTCATTACTTTCCGGGGTGACAGCCTGGAGCACATGCTGGACCACTCCCACCTAGGAGAAACCACGGATGGCACAGCCCCCCAACGGGGCAGAAAGTCGTTCTCCTGTCACTCTGTGCCCGCTGCTCACTGTAACCTTTGTCTTTGCTCACCCCACCTCCCCCATTGCATCCCATCTGCAATCAGGGCTCAGCTCACGGGAGCAGGGAGCACGTCATGCCTTGATTTGCTCAGGAAAACAACTCCACCATTTGAGGGCTGTGTGTTAAACAACAAGGCTTGTGTGGGGATCTGGCTCTGATTTCCGAGCTATCTGAGAGACATCGGCTTCCTCGGTCCCCTGGGCAATCCACGCCTCTTACCTTTTCTGGCTGGAACACAATACTGCCAAGGCCTCGCAGACTGAGCTTACGTATGACGGGATTTGTGTCTTTGCTCCATTCCATGAGCTGCGCCCGGAGCTCTGATTTTGTCAGCACTGTCTCAATGGAAGGACTCTGGAGAAACTGGAAAGAGCCAAATCAACATCAGGTTGAGGAACAGAGGTCTTCCTGTGGGGTCTCTGCCCTAGACAGTCGTCTTTACCAAAGGGCCACTTACTCCCACCCAAAGTCTCTGGTGCGTAGGGAGCCAGTTGCTGCTGTTTCAGTTGGTTCATTCCCAAAAGTTGGACTCATGCACAAATCACAAATCAACCCCCAGGGAAAGGGGCGTCTCCAGGCCTCATTGAGCGCCATGCAGAGACCCCTGGGACAGAAGAAAAGCACAACCCCAGGAAAAGGTGAGGAGAGAAGCAAGGCCTTGGGGCACTGGAGAAACATCCCCTCTTGCCCCATAATCCCATCGAGGCACATCCAGCCAGGAGCAATCTCACCCTGTCTCCCCCTCCCTCTCTTTGCCATGCCCCACAACCATCTTTGTGCGGAGAGGAGCTAGCTGGCGGTAAGGCTGCTGAGCTGCTGACAATGTGCCCCAGAGCTTACTGGCCTGAGCTGCTCTCCAGAAAGCTCCCTTGTGCCTGTCAACTAATGAATCTCACCTCAATACAGAAAGCCATGGCGATCGTTCTCTGCTCCTCCTCCCTCTCACTCTGGACGATGGTGATTGCCTCTCTGAAAACTGCAGGGAGCTGAGGGTTCTCACACTCGATCATGGATCTGGAACATGGAACAGAAAGTCCCTTAAAGAAAAGGAGGACTTGTGGCACCTTAGAGACTAACCAATTTATTTGAGCATAAGCTTTCGTGAGCTACAGCTCACTTCATCGGATGCATAGTGTGGAAAGTGTAGAAGATCTTTTTATATACACACAAAGCATGAAAAAATACCTCCTCCCACCCCACTCTCCTGCTGGTAATAGCTTATCTAAAGTGATCACTCTCCTTACAGTGTATATCTTCTGTCCCAGGGGTCTCTGCATGGCGCTCAATGAGGCCTGGAGACGCCCCTTTCCCTGGGGGTTGATTTGTGACTTGTGGGGGGGGGTGTGAGAAAACCTGGATTTGTGCTGGAAATGGCCCAACTTGATTATCATACACATTGTAAGGAGAGTGGAACAGGAATATTTCACACGGAAATCCCATTCCCAAGAGAGACCCAGTGAGGAGGAAACTTTGGGCTCTTACCTTGCAATCAGGCCAACACCCTGTGAGTAGTAATATCTGGAGGCTATCGTGTCCCAACCCTGCTGAAACTGGATTATGGCAAATTCCTTCCAGTAGCCGGGCATGGAGAAAAGAGTCTTCACAGCCTCCACTGACGTGCTAAAGAGAAACAAATACCAGTGTCAGGCAACGAGATCAGCCCCAGGCATGGCAACTCTGCAGAAGTCCTGGGACACACAGCGTGGTCAGCAGTAGCTAGCCTCCCCGAGGATAGATCCAGTGTGATATCACGGTGCTTCCCTGCCCAATGGGCCCTGTCTACACTGCCGTTTCATTGAGTTTCTAACCAATTAGTGACAATGTCGCTTCTTAAGATGATTGGTGTCATCACTCACTGTGGCTGAATACTTGATTCTTTACCGTGACAGGTAACAGGACTCAAGTGGGCATGTGGGGTCGGGTCCTTCGTTGGTGTAAGCGAGCAAAGCGATGTCAGTTTACACCACCTGAGGTGTCTTCCGGCGCTCTGGTTTTCCCGTGTAGATAGAAGCCCCTCACTGTGCCCACAGAGCCAGTCGAACGGGTCCCTCTTCCTCCTGCCTGCCTGTGGGGCTGAGATCCTGCACGGCCTGGCCCCAGGTGCTGCCGGTGTGGCTCTGTCCACATTTGGGGACGGAGGCCCCCAGATTTGCTCAGCAGACAGTGATGAAAGCACTGACCCTCTGGCGGGTGGCACATGTGGTTGGATGCACAAACTTGACTGCTGCCTGAGTGTGTGGGGAAAGCAGCTGGCCTGTGGACGGCGTCAGATGAGCGAGTGTGACTCACAAGAACACACGGCTCTCAACCCTTTTCCCTCAAGAGAGACCTGCACCCAACTGAGCCTGGGCCAACGACAGCACCCGAACCACTGATGGCCATGAACAGACCCCAAGTGTTTAACAGAACAAATCTGTTCTTCCTTTTCCTTTCAGTCATTACCTTAGGGGGCTGAGGCAGCTGGATCCCTCCTCGGGGCTGGATGTCTCGCTGGCCATGTCGGTCCCTGGCAAGTGCAGATCCATCACATACTGCACTTGCCTGACGCAGAGGATGAGGAGCTGGGGATACATTTCCAGGATGGCTTCTCGGTATCCCCAAAGGAAAAGGACCTCGTAAATGGTCTTCATGGCCTGGAGGGGGGAAAGCATTTCACTCAACTATCCCAATCTGTCCCCTGCCCCCATTGCCATTCACGATTGTCCTTTTGTCATGTCTCCTTTCCTCTCCAGCGTGTTACAAAAGAGGATTGGCTCCTGAGAGGGGAGGAGACATTTGGAAGCTCCTGAACCTTCCCCCATTCCTGGAACGGAAGCAGGATGGAACCCTATGGAAAGATCAGAAGAGTCTGGGTGACGTTATTCCCCGTTATTTCTCTTAATGGTGCAGACCCTGTGCTTTGGCTTTCCAGCCGTGACTGGACGGGCTGAAACCATCCTGAGGAGATGCGTTCTCATAGGCCCAGTGTTTCTGGCCCAGTCAAAAGTACTGGACATCTCAAGATCCCATGCTGGGAAGATTTCTAGCCACAGTTTACAAAGCCAGAAACCTGGATACTTCCAAGAGACGCCCGAACTGCACCTGCTCACTAAAGGGCCATCTAAAGCAGAAGACGACTGAGCCAGGGTACCAGCAGATAAACCACTTAAGATCTATCACTTTTACCTGGGGGAAACTTTATTTACACCTCTTTGGTTTCATTGGAGGTGGCCAGGACACATGAAGGTCTGGTCTACACGACAGAGTTAGGTCAACACAAGGCCACTCACCCAGCATCACCCTAACTATGGAATTTCCTTCCCATTGGCAGAACTGCCCCTGGGTGCCAAATTCATAACTCCACCTCCACAAGGGGCAGAGAGTCCAAGTCAATGCAGTTCGGTCGATGCAGTGTCAGTGTAGACACCGTGTCCTTTACGTCAACTGACCCTCAGGAGCCTTCCCGCAATGCCCCACCCTGACCGAGGAATCGCGACAAGCGCTTCTGGTGAGGACGTGCCCTGCTGGCACCAGGGCTGGCTCCAGCTTTTTGGCTGCCCCAAGCGGAGAAGGAAAAAAAAAAAAGAAAAACCCGATTGAGCTGCCCCCGAAGTGGCGCTGAAGAGGAAGAGAGGGAATGAAGGACCCGCTGCCGAATTACCGCCGAAGACCCGGACGTGCCGCCCCAACTTTCTATTGGCTGCCCCAGGCCCCTGCTTCCTTTGCTGGCACCCGGACCTGGCCCTGGCTGACACACGCAGCAAAGTGCAGCCCCACCCAAGGGATGGGCTTGCTGTGGCGGCTGTGTGCCGAGGGAGGTTAGGTCAGCTGAACTGTGTAGTGGAGCTGTGGCCTGAAGCTCAGAAGGGGTGAAGCTCACACACACACACACACACACACACACACACACACACACACACAAAGATGCACCAACCTCCCTGCAGTGACGGGTTCACAAAGTGACATCTCAAATCTCACTTACAGCCAGAGACACATGGCCGCTCTTCTCCTCCCGGCGTCTCTGCTGGAGCTTGTCCAGCAGCTGCCGCAGCACCTCCCTGGTGAGCTGGGGTTCTTCACCCAAGGCCTTCCACAGCTCAAGGGCACATCTGCAGAGTCAGAAACAGAAGTCAGACCTTCCCTGCCTGGCCACCTCTCGCCCTCCCCAGGGAGAGGCTTGCAATGTAGGCAGGAAAGGCGTCTCTCAGAGGAGACACCGATCGGTGCGGGGAGACTGAGGCTGGGCAAGTCCCTTCAGAGAACGTTGTATTTATTCCTTTCCCCTAATGGGTTATTGTTCCTGAAGCCAGCACCACTGCTTCCCAACAGTGACCATGAACTGACCACAGAGTGACCAACGCACTGCAGACCTCAAAATTCTGCTCTGTTACGCTAGGGTCAGTCCGGAGGAACTTGCCTGAACTCATTGGAGTTACTCTGGCTATCTGGGGGTGTAACTGAGACCCAGCGTTTGGCCAAGTGTCTCAAAGCACCTCAACCCTACTGCAGTGTGGTGGATGGGGTCAGGCACTGAATCAGAACATGCCCTGATAGGAGAGGATTCAGGAGCTTGGAAGGGGAGATTGTACTGCCCAGCGTGACAGAGATGGAAGGAAACTACGATTGAAATCCCTCTCCTCTCTTCTCTCCATTCTTGCTGATCTAAGTCCTGCTGGTCCCCGCAGGCATCTGCAGAGGAAGACTGCAGACGGATCCAAAAGACTTCCAGTCATTTGACTTCCAAGTTTGGTGAGGAAGGTCGGACATGGTGGTCAAGCCCTGGAGACACTGAGAGCTAGGTTGGACAAATCAAGAGCAAATGGCCTGGAAGCAAGGTCTTCAGGAAGCTTGACTGAAATTCTGTGCCAAGGCTGCCGAGTTTCTACAGCTTGTGAGCACAGCCCCTGGAAAGCACTGTGGCTGTTCCAAGGAATCCAAGAAAAGGTTTACAAATCAAACACTCAAAGAAATATGAAAACCAACACTGTATTCCTCTGGTAACTGAATTGGGCAAGAAATTCCATTTCTTTCATGCTGCTCTTCAATTTGCTCTCCCATGTGACACAGATTTGTCTCTGGTCAATGCAGAACTGCATTGCAGAAGATGCCGAGGAAAGCCGGAGTTTTGAGCTCTGGCTAGGGTCCAAGTTGAGTTTCACGGCCCCTAGGAACATGGGGATTGTGTTTAAAACACCTCAGATGGATGACTCTGCAAAGTGACCAGCAATAACCAGCAGGACTCAGAGTTTACAACACATTGAGATGAAAAGAGGCACTCACCCCTCTCAGAGCTATTATTGCCGGCTGTCTGCAGACTCAGGCAGGCTGCACTGCATTTACGCTCTGGTCATGTGTGGATGATTTTTTGTCTTTTTGCAACAATAAGGGCTGGAAATTTCTGTCTTCAGAGATTTACCTCTGCTGCACAGCTCCAGAAGAATGAGTGTATTTTTTCACCAATTCCTCAGCCACGGAATAACTAGGGATCTGACGACAGGTAACAATCCTGCACAGCGAATAGACAGATGGGCCTCATGGGCCTTTTCAATCTCTGCCTTCTCTCATGCACTAAGGAGCAGCCAGACCTCATGAGCCAGGGATGTTGAGTGAGCCCCAAAGTCATTTATTTTGACATAGTCATGGATCTGAGAGGAAGTGGGTGACCCATAGAAATCAGGAGAATGCAGGAATTCTCCAGAAAACTGGCACGTCTCCATCCCGGGCAGTGCAGGAGGAGGGGTTGGCTCCTCAGCAGCTGGGCCTGGGCATCTCCTCTTACTAAGCATGGACAGCTCTCTGCACAGCAGGAAACTCCCTCCAACTGTGTGAGCCCCACGGACCCTTCCCGGCCTGTGGCCTGTCAGTGGGAGCAGGAAGAGAAATAACAGACTGAGGTGATAACAGAGCAGCTCCCTACCTGTGCGATGAGAGCGTGTGAGCCACACAGGTTAGAACCACGTCCTGGGGGTGGGAGCGAGCCAGCAAGGCCGTGGCCCTCAGCGCTGCTTTTCTGGCTCTGGGATCGCAGACGTTGTCGAGCCAGATTAAGATCCCTCCCACAACGTCTCCAACCTGGAAGAATGCCAGGAAGTTGAGGGATGGATTAATCAGAGTGGCCTCCTCCCAGGGAACCTCTCCTGGCAGCCCTGCAAGCCGCCTCTGACCTCAGTTTCCCATCTTGGCTCCTCCCTAATCTGAAGAAAGAGGCTTTGACAAGTCCAGGAACCCCAGTCTTCCCGAGGTCTGGTTTAGCACCTTAAAGCTCAGAAACACACACAAAAGCCTTCCCCAAAACCTTACAGTGGGCAGAGCCCAAACTCCCCTGATGTCCCAGGGCCTTCCCTGCCATAGCAAACTGCTCTCAGCCCTGCTCTCAAAGGCTTCCCTGCAGGAGCCTTTCCTCAGTCTCTGCATCTTCCTGTTGCTCTTTCTAGCACAATCAGTTCCTCCAGACCAGGGGTCTCAACCTAGTTTCCATTGTGGGCCACATCCAATCCTACCTGTTTGGCCCTGAGGATGTCCCATGGGGCACAGCTCTGTGCTGACGGGGCCGCAGGTTGAGAACCACTGCTCCAGACCCCAGAGCCCATCCTAGAGATGGCAGGCCTAATGTGGAGGCTCGTCAGCAGACTAGGTAAGTGCTGCCTTGCCAGGGCTGGGGCTGTCCCACACCTTCAGTGTGGCTGGGCGTCCTCAGGGAAGTGTCAGGGCTCCAGCGGGCAGAGGACACTTTCAAAACCTGACACCGCGGATCCCCGCAGCCAAGCGCTGAATGGCAAGGGGCTGAGCCAACCTTCAAAGCACCATGCTAGTGTGTCCCAGGAACGGTTTCCTAGGAGAGGCGATTCTCCCGTCCCCCTCTCTGCGCAGCATCCCCCTGCCCCACTGCGGCCGTCTCTTACTCTCTCCATCTTGTCTCCGTGGAGAGATACGATGGCCCTCAGCTCTTCCTCTGCGGCTCTAAATCTCTCCAGGGTGGGTGTTGTCAGACCCTGCACGGCTGTCATCAGCAGGGCGTGGAGCGGGGCTGAGGAAGGGTGCTCCCCGAGGGTCTGCAATGAACAGGGACAAAGCCTGTGGGGACTGAGTATTTCCCTCGGGCAGCTGCCCTGGAACAGTCTGTCCCCGGGGGAGGCTGCCAGCGCAGAGGGAGCCTGGAGACTCCGGCTGAGCCCATTTCTTCAGAAGCCTCCCCAGGTGCCAACGTTTCCTCAGCCTTTCGTCCGCTCTCTGGCCCCCTCTCCTGAGAAGAGACGGGAGCCTCTCGGGCAGTGCGGGGACCCCAAGGGCCACCCCATTTCCTCCCTCTCCAGCCCCTCCTCCCAGGACGCCCAGCTATTGCTGAGAAAGCCTCAATGTCCTGCAAAGCCCATTCGAGTTGCTCCTTGAGTGTCGCCGAGGGGTCACTGGAGAACCTGCCCCATGTCCCATCCCACCCCGAGCGCCTGAGCAGATTGGCTCAGCAGCTCTGGCAGCCCACAGTGTCTGCGAGGAAAGGAGTGAGAATAGGGTCCAAAGGGAAACGCCCTCTTCCTTCCCCACCCCGCAGCGTGTGGCGCTGCCAGGAAACAGGCAGGAATCGCCGGCAGGAGAGAAAGTAGCTGAGACTGAAGGAGCGAGTCTGCCTGGCTGAGGAGAACCCCAAACCGTGGGCCTCCGGGGCCAAGCCCCTGTGGGTCAGAACTCACTGGGCACAATGTTACTCCAGGGGGCCCGGTTCCAGGGTCACCTAAACCCAGGGCCTGGGCTGCTGGAGGCCTTTGCCCTGGTGTCTCAGGGCAGCCCCTGGGGATTGCTGCAGCTGGGCTGCGTGGCGCTGGATTAGCACCGTCTGTCCTGGATGCCCGCAGCTGAGGACGCCGTAGAGCACACCGGAGTGGCCGACTCGCATCCAGACTCCAGCCCCCCGGCACGTCAGGAGCTCCCAGAACTGCAGACTTTTGTCTGCGCTGCAGGGTGCTCTGTCACTGACAGCAAGAGTCACAACGGCGTCGAGGTGCCTTTGTAACTCGGACGGAGCCCAGATGTTGGCAGGCGGGATCGAACCTGGGATCTCAGTGCAGGAGCCGCTACCACATGAGTTAAAACCCATGCGGCTGTCAGCTCAGGCTGGAGAGCAGACTCATCGGTTCTGTCTCGAAGTGGTCCTGGTGCCACGAGATGGGCCAGAACCCCACAGCCAGGAGATACGTGGGTTACCCCGACAAGGGCAGGGATGGGCCTGGTCTGACTTTCAGCCGTGCCTGTGGGCCATGGGAAGTGCCTCAGAATCAGGCACCTGAGCCAGGCACGTCTGCCAATCCCACGAAGCACCTCTGGACTTCTTTAGGTGCCTAAACCCCCTTGTCAAACTGGGCCTCCTTCCACAACCCAGAGAAACTCGTAAAGACTGGCTGGAGTTGATCACACTTCAAGAGTGTTCCTTTTCAGCCCCCTGAGCAAGGGGCAGGTCATTCTCCTGTCAGAGATCCCAGCTCCGGGAGATATAAACACACACAGCAAGGGATGCTTTCCATGAGCACAGTCACAAAGCGTCATTACCATCGTCATAGGGGAGATGCTCGTTAATGAGGAGACGGGAGCGCGCTCTTCTTCCTGCTCTTCTGGGCTCCCTATTTCCCACTTCTCCTTCGTCTCCGACGGCTCCTTCTTCGTCCCTGCAGCAGAAAGAAACATTCTCAACATTTTGCTTTTCCATGTCTTCTCCCTGGTTTCCAGAGGGTGGAAGCTGAGCACAGAGCCCTGAAGCGAATTGCCCCGGCTCAGACTGAAGGTTGTTGGCAGAGCTGAGCAGAGAACTCCAATCTCATGACTCTTAGCTGGGGGCTTTTACTACACGAGGCTTCCTCTTACTTAGGGGCCAGTTTCTTTTCTATTCTACTCTTCCTCTCCCCTTGCCCACCTTTCCCGTCAGTGACGGGCCACAGGCCTCATTTTGCATTTAACCCCCCAAGAAGCAATGACTCAGCTCTGCTACGGTTCCCAGCTGTGACCTGCTGAGACCTCGGGAGCATTTTCCTGATGAAAGGGACCCGATCCAGGAGAAAAGAAATGATTTCCTCCAACGTCCAGCCTCTCTGTTCCCCTTACAGCCTGAAGCAATGTTAGTACTCCCCACCCCACAGGGCCAGACCCCCAGAGGGGGGTGACCTGACATTGTCAGCTCTCCCCACCTCAGCGATGGACCTCTGCCACCCTCTCCAAGAGGATCCGGCACTAAATGGATTCCAGAGTCTGAGGTACCCATCACTGTCCCATGAGACGGCCCTGATGTGGAAGTGTAAGGGGTCTGTTGGCCCCTTACTCAAACTCAGTGGGGTTTTTGGTTGGCTAGGTCCCAGTCCCGAAAGGAAGGGGGAGGGTGGATGGGAAACCAGGACTCTGATACTGACAGACCTCAGGGGCCATGGGGAGAGACCAACGCTCCAGGTCAGCCTGATTGGCAGGGCGGGCAGGCTAATGATGGAGTCAGGGGGTCAGAAAGGTCCCCATCCTCCACGCGAGCTGGAATTGCCTGGCTCAGGCAGCGTGGGGCCGAGCTAAGGAGAGAGCAGGGGCGCGAGCTGAGCTGGGGAGCAGAGGCGGGCCAGCCAGCGGGGCAGAGACACAGCCCAGGGAGAGCAGACCCTGGGCTGGGACCAGGGCTGCAGCCACAGAGCCAGCGGGGCCGGAGAAGCAGCCCCGGGGCTGGAGGCAGAGCAGCAGCATCAGAGCTGAGGCAGGGTGGAGCCGGAGCTCGAACAGTGGGGCTGGGGCTGGGGCTGAAGCAGTCTGGAGCTGGGTGCGGAGAGCAACTGGGGCCAGCCAAGGGGGGACCCTGGCAAAGGGCCCAGCGCAGAGAGACACCCCCACCAAGGGTCCTTGCAGGCCAGACTGGGAGGGGGATCTGAACCCGGCGGGAAGGAGGGTCCAACCCCCCAAAGCCCGGAGGTGTGTGGTCACCACCAGAGCAAGTGTCCGACCCGCAGCATCCCTGCAGCACAGCCAGGGCCGGAACTGCCCTGACGTTCCAGAGACGTGGTTTGTGATGTTCCCTGCCACAGAGCGGGGTGATGTGTTTTCCTTTCATCTTTCCCATTTTTCCTTATTCTTTTTTAAATTAATTGCTGATTAAATAAACTGTATTTGCTTTAAATCGTATGTAATGATCAGTGGGTCAGGGAAGCTCCCAGTGCAGAGAGAGTACCCCGGAGTGGGGACACCCTAGCCCCTGTCCTAGGTGGCCACAGCAAGGTTGGGGGTCGAGCCCCCCAGGAATCCTGGGCCCAGCCTTGTTGGGGTTACGAGGACTCTGCCAGACAGGAGAGTGGAAGGGGAGTCCTCCAGGGCAGGGAGGCCTCTGGGGAAAGGAAGTGGGAGCGAGGACTCAGATCCTTCCTCTAGCCCATTTCACCGGAGTAGTGCAGAAGCCAGGAAACTTCCCCACAATAGTGGGACCGTTCCCCTGCTTCCATAAGGCTTGTAGAGTGACTGGTGTGAGTATTCCTCACATGCTCCTTGCTAACCATGTGGTTTGTTTCCTCACCTGTAAGATCCAGTTCAACTTTGTCTTGCTTCTCCTGCAGCTTCTCCTCCTCTGACTCCACCTGGTTCTTGGCTGCTTTCTTCTTCTTCTTCTTCTTCTTCTTCTTCAGGGAAAAGCACGTCCACCTTCTTGGAGAGGAAACCGTTCTCTCCTCATCGCTATCTGCCATCGAGTTGTCAGATTGGCTACAGACACAGAGTCTTTTCATGCCTGATAGGATCTTCCACGAGCATTTCCTTCTCGTGGGCTTCTCTGGCAAGGCCTGTTCTTGCTGGCTGATGGCAGAGCATGCCTCCATGGCTGCAGGTTGGACGAACACTGTGTTCACATGGCTCTCTCTGTGCTCCCGAGAGGTGAGTCTTTGAAAAAAGGAACGAAGCCTGGAATAGAAAGAAGGAAGAAATGGGTTTTTCTGTCCTACTCTAAAGGAAGGGAATTTGTGTGCGCAGGATTCCCAGATCCAAGAGAGTGGTCTTTTGAAATCATCTGCTCCTCTAATAGCCAGGACTGGTTCATACAACCAAGAACATAAGCAACAAAAGACTGGCCACACTGGGTCAAACGAAAGGTCCATCTAGCCCTGTAGCCTGTCTTCCGACAGTGGCCAGTGCCAGGTGCCCCAGAGGGAATGAACAGAGAATCATCAAGTGATCCATTCCTGTTGCTCACTCCTGGCTTCTGGCAAACAGAGGCTAGGGAAACCATCCCTTCCCATATTGGCTAATAGCCACTGATGGACCTATCCTCCATGAATTTATCTCCTTCATTTTTGAATCCTCTTATAATCTTGGCCTTCACAACATCCTCCGGCAAAGAGATCCACACATTAACTGTGTGTTGTGTGGAAAGAATATTTCCTTTTATTTGTTTGAAATTTGCTGCTTATTAACAAAGGTTTCAAAGGGGGCACTTGGAGTTGAACCAAGGACCTTTTAATGTGCAGTCAAACACTCTATCGCTAAGCTCTACCCCCATGACTGGACCCAGCCCCAGGTGAAGACACTTGGGACCATGGTGAAAGAGGAATTCTTCTGGGGAAGTCCAAGGGCCCGTGTTATGCAGGTCAGACTAGATGATCAGGGCTGGCCTTAGAGCCTTTGAAACTGTGAATTTATGAACCTAAAGTTGCCTTTAATGGCTAGTATGAAAGTTGCTACTCCTTTCCAAGAGGAGATGCGTTGAGGTTTCCTTGGGGAGAGGCACCAGGATCCTTTGTCACAGCCTTTCTTGGACACAGCACATCACAGCTTCTCCCCTTTTGCTCTATAACAAGAAACCTCCACGCACCAGATCTGTAATCCCGTCCTAGCCCAGTCACTGGCTCCAGTTCCTAGCCTGACTCTCACCCCATGGAGCTCACGCCTCCTCTGCCAGTGGACAGACATGGAAACAGCCAAGGTCAACTTCTGTTTTCTTTGCTCATTGCCTGGGCCTAGTTGCAAAAATGCTTCATTATTAACCCCACTCCTTTGTGCACAGAATCCTGGGACTCTGGGAACAGACAGGGCCAAGCCGAAAACCAAGACACCTCTGTTCCCAGAGAAGCCAGGAAAAGGAACAAAGGATTGTCATCTAGAAGGCTTGAGGGTCTGGATGGATGGATTAGCAGCTGCAAATATGTTGACTTATTCTTACCTATTTCAAAATCTGGACTGTAGGCGCATGGGGAAAATAACCAGTAAACTTTAACTGAAGGATTTCCCATACTATTTATAACGTCCAATCAGAACAATAGGCCACCCAAACAATGACAAAGAAATCACAGCGAGACCCATGACAAATTTAGGCTGCAGTTTATTTAAACCCCTTTCCTGGAAAGGAATTGCAGGGGGGATTTGACACGTCTATTTTATGTAGCCCAGTGGGGGTATAGTACAATTTGTAGAGAGTTTTGAAGTCTCTCTCCATGAGATTAGTTCTGAGAGAACTACCAAGATGGCAGCCAGGGGATGGGAGTGGAGCTGTGTCACTTTCAATAGCTTCAGATTTATTTTTTCTGCATATCTGAGCTCATTTATGTGTCTTTCAATCATGTAAATTCTGAGACCGATCTTGTCTCAATACACATATGTTAGACAATCATGACATGAGACAAAGGGTTTATATTCACTACTTGAAGGCAAGGAGTGCATTAGGGTCAACTCCAAGGGAAATACTCTTGATGGAGCTATCAATCTAAATTCTAGACCAGTTTTTTATCTTCCCTTTAGGTTATACCCATGGAAATTCACCCATACTAGTCTGCTGAAAGATAAAAGCATCGAAATCTGCCTCCAAAGACCGGGAAAGGCTGAAGCAGACGGAGAAGGGAGAGACGCCCACATTCAAATCAAAACGGAACGCTGAGACCTGGCTGTTGCAACGCTGGCCCCACCCGTCCCTGCCCCGGGGGGGCCAAGCTGAGCCTGAGAAGAGCCAGAACTGACCAATGAACATTGCCAAAGAGCCCCAGTAACACGCCAGCAGCCCCCATCCACCACCCCCTCCAGCCCCCAGCACCTCCCGCCCACCGGCAGCCCCGCCCGTCAGCGCCTCCCCCTCCCTCCCCACTCCTCCCGCCCGCCGCAATCGGCTATTCTGCCGTGCGCAGGAGGCTCTGGTGGGGAAGGGGCAGGAGCGAGGGCATGGCAGGCTCGGGGGAAGGGGCAGGGGCCTTGGGGGAAGGGGTGGAGAGGTGGCAGGACCTGGGGCAGAGCAGGGGGTTGAGCAGTGAGCACCCCACAGCGTATGGGAAAGTTGGCATCTGTAGCTCCAGCCTCGGAGTCAGCGCTGTGCAAGGAGCCGCGTATTAACCTCTGACGAGCCGCATGCGGCCCCGGAGCCCCAGGTCGGCCACCCCTGCCCGAGGGGAAGGAGGCACCAACCTGTCATGTGCGATCGAAGGAGCAGGAAAAGAATCTGGGAATTACCTTCTGTAAAAACTCATCTTTTGTCGAAAACCTGTGGAAAAAACTGATGCAAGAAGTTGTTGACAGAGGGATAGTCCGCGTCTCTCAGCAGCTCCTTGGGTCACCAGCCGTTGTCAACCAAGCCAGTTGGCAGACTGAAGGCAGGGCAAGAATGCTGAGGCCGAACAGTCTTTGCTGTTGGCATCCGTGACCTCACAATCAGCTTAAGCATCAACACACACAGACCCCCACCCACCCACCAAGAGAGACACGCACACACAGAAGCTGGTAACATTTACAACATGGAGAGATGCACCCAAACTCTCGAGGACTTTTGATTTGGGGGAGGGCATCATCGGCGCTGACTGCATGGGTGTCCCGGGGCTGGAGCACCCATGGGGAAAAATTAGTGGGTGCTTAGCACCCACCGGCAACCAAGCTCTGCCCTCCCCCCAGA
This sequence comes from Natator depressus, assembly GCF_965152275.1. Classification (NCBI taxonomy): domain Eukaryota; kingdom Metazoa; phylum Chordata; order Testudines; family Cheloniidae; genus Natator; species Natator depressus. The sequence goes on from NC_134244.1 coordinate 74,882,818, forward strand.
GCATCTCCCGCTGACCAACTCCTCCCGCACCTTTCCAGGGCCCTCTGCCCACCACAAAACAGCTGTTTGGCTGCATTCAGGACGCTCCCATTTGGTGCGGGAGGAGCAAAGCCATAACTCACCCAGAGATGTGATTTTATTAAATAGTTCGGAGGCTCAGAAACACGTAGAAAATGTTCTAAGGCTCTGAGCTAGTGAAAGTGCCAGTCACCCAGAGAGCAGTGGGAGCAGGTCCAAGATGTAGCAAAGAGGGTTTCCTGCAGGGAGAAGGGAAGCAGGGAGATTGCAGCTCTTTGGGACAGAGACTGTCTGTTTGTTCTGTATGTATGCAGCACCTGGCACAATGGGGCCTGATACCTGAGTAGGGCCTGGACACAGTGCTAATAAAGCAAGGGCATTTGTTGAATTACTGAAGTGCCCTGAGTCCCCTGAGTGGAAAGGTGGCAGGTGAAGCAGGGGCAAACCCTAGACAGATGGGATCTGCCCAGCCTGGGGCAGCATGTGCGGGAAGGGGAAGGGGAAAGGCCATTGGGAGTGTTTCCACAGAAGCCAAGAAATCAGGGCACCAGCCCTAGCATGGCTGAGTGAGGCTGTTTCCTGGGAGAGATCTCCACAGACAGCATTCGTGGGCAGGCTGGGAGGGATGGCCTGGATTCACTTTGGAGTGGATCCAGTGTAAATGAGACTAGAATTGTCCCAGAAGGGCCCAGATACAACAGTGACAGACACTGTAGGTGGAGTCTGTGAATAAATAAATTAGGTGCATTATAAAACAGTAGTGAAATAATCCCCCTGCTCTGTGACCCCAAGTCTGACCTTGTACCTGTCAATGGGGCATCATCACTGAATGGGGGAGCTGTTAATGAGGCGCCACAGGGATTGGCTGTAGCCCCCTCACTTGTCAACTTTTTAATTAACGATCTGGAAGTAAGTATAAAATCACTGCTGATAAAGTCTGTGGCTAACACAGCTTGGAGGAGTGGTAAATAATGCTAATGACGGGGCCGTTGTATGGAGCAGCCTGGATAGTTTGGTAAACTGGGATTAGTAAGGAGGCAACCTAGTGACAGAGGATGTGGAAAAAGCTAATGTACTCAATGCTTTTTTTGCTTCTGTCTTCACTAATAAGAACAGCTCCCAGACTGCTGCGCTGGGCATCGCAACATGGGGAGTAGATGGCCAGCCCTCTGTGGAGAAAGAGGTGGTTAGGGACTATTTAGAAAAGCTGGACGTGCACAAGTCCATGGGGCCGGACGAGTTGCATCCAAGAGTGCTGAAGGAATTGGCGGATGTGATTGCAGAGCCATTGGCCATTATCTTTGAAAACTCGTGGCGAATGGGGGAAGTCCCAGATGACTGGAAAAAGGCTAATGTAGTGCCAATCTTTAAAAAAGGGAAGAAGGAGGATCCTGGGAACTACAGGCCGGTCAGCCTCACCTCAGTCCCCAGAAAAATCATGGAGCAGGTCCTCAAGGAGTCAATCCTGAAGCACTTAGACGAGAGTAAAGTGATCAGGAACAGTCAGCATGGATTCACCAAGGGAAGGTCATGCCTGACTAATCTAATCGCCTTTTATGATGAGATTACTGGTTCTGTGGATGAAGGGAAAGCAGTGGATGTATTGTTTCTTGACTTTAGCAAAGCTTTTGACACTGTCTCCCACAGTATTCTTGTCAGCAAGTTAAAGAAGTATGGGCTGGATGAATGTACTTTAAGGTGGGTAGAAAGTTGGCTAGATTGTCGGGCTCAACGGGTAGTGATCAATGGCTCCATGTCTAGTTGGCAGCCGGTGTCAAGTGGAGTGCCCCAGGGGTCAGTCCTGGGGCCGGTTTTGTTCAATATCTTCATAAATGATCTGGAGGATGGTGTGGATTGCACTCTCAGCAAATTTGCGGATGATACTAAACTGGGAGGAGTGGTAGATACGTTGGAGGGCAGAGATAGGATACAGAGGGACCTGGACAAATTGGAGGATTGGGCCAAAAGAAACCTGATGAGGTTCAATAAGGATAAATGCAGGGTCCTGCACTTAGGACGGAAGAACCCAATGCACAGCTACAGACTAGGGACCGAATGGCTAGGCAGCAGTTCTGCGGAAAAGGACCTAGGGGTTACAGTGGACGAGAAGCTGGATATGAGTCAGCAGTGTGCCCTTGTAGCCAAGAAGGCCAATGGCATTTTGGGATGTATAAGTAGGGGCATAGCGAGCAGATCGAGGGACGTGATCGTTCCCCTCTATTTGACATTGGTGAGGCCTCATCTGGAGTATTGTGTCCAGTTTTGGGCCCCACACTACAAGAAGGATGTGGATAAATTGGAGAGAGTCCAGCGAAGGGCAAGAAAAATGATTAGGGGTCTGGAACACATGACTTATGAGGAGAGGCTGAGGGAACTGGGATTGTTTAGTCTGCAGAAGAGAAGAATGAGGGGGGATTTGATAGCTGCTTTCAACTACCTGAGAGGTGGTTCCAGAGAGGATGGTTCTAGACTATTCTCAGTGGTAGAAGAGGACAGGACAAGGAGTAATGGTCTCAAGTTGCAGTGGGGGAATCCGTGACTTCCAGAGACCTCTGTGACTTCAGCTCGTAGCTCCAAGCGAGCCCCCACAGCTGCCCGGCCACTGTGAGCGGTGTGGGGACCCCGCAGCTGAACTCCCCATGGACAGGTCACGGGCTTCTGTGAATTTTTCTTTATTGCCCGTGACCTGCCGTGACTGTTACTAAAAATATCCCGGACAAAATCTTAGCCTTACCCATGGTTAAGTAGGTGAGGGGAGGGGGGAAAGGTGTTCCTTGTAGAGACCCAGAGATACAGGCATGAGGGACAGCTGGCTGCCTGGGGCCCCATGCCCATGGAGTGTCCCAGAAGACAATGGCCATTCCAATTGCCTGGACATTGGGCACCAAACAATAAATGACCATGGACGGCCCACCCTCCATGGGAAGCCAGCCAAGTGTGCCCAGCAGGAGGACAAAGGACTGGGCTGGGGTTCTAAGTGTGGGCATCTGGAGGCAGGAGAGCAGCTTGTGGGCTCGGACGACAGAGGGGACAGAGGGCTCCGGGACTGACCCAGATGGACCTTTCCGTTCTCTGTGTTCACTAAGCACTGTCTGCGCTGTGTTCCAGACATGTCAAAAAACAGGGAGAGTCAATTATTTTTTATAAAGGTCCAAATTTCTTGGTCAAGGCATAGTCAAGGTCCAGACTTCAGAGAAAATAATAAAAAATAATAACAATCATGATCATAATCAAATAATAAAAAGATTTCAGGATCTGCTGGAAAGCAGCTGGTGGTCCAGATTTGGCCCGCGGTCTGCCTGTTGACTGCCCCTGTAATAACCCCCCCTGCTTTCACAATGCTGGTTGAGAGTCACTCCAGGGTAAGGAAGTGGGGGTACATGGCTCCCTGGGGGCCTACAAGTCTCCCTTGGGTATCCAACTCAGGTGGACTTGCTGACGTGAAGCAGGGGTGTTGAAGGCTCTGAGATTCAGAGTCAGGAGGCGGTGAAGTCAGGTGACTTTCCTCATTGGAAAAAGTGTGACCTTAAGGGGGTTGCCACACTAAAGAGCTCCTCCCAGGGACTGTTCAAGAGCACCAGACCTATGGCAGGGAAACCGCCTGGAGATGATGGTGCTGGGGCGGAGTGGGCCAGGCCCAGCAGCTCTGCCGGGGAGCTACCTTGGAGCTGAGGTCACTTTTTCAGAGGGTTGGAGAAGGGGGACCTGCTCCCACAGCCTCACTCTGCTCAGTTATCGCTGGGCACAAACCAGTGACCCCAAACCAGCCCCCAGAGCCATTGTCTGTTTGCAGGAGCAAATCCTGAGCCGCCTGCAGCATCTGTGGGAGGAGACAGAAGAGCTTCTGGGCCTGAAATCCGACTGGGACAAGGAGAGTGAGAGGCTCCTGGTAGGTGCCCTGCCCTGCCCGGCCGCTTTGCACAGGGGTGTCAGCGACAGCAGCAGGGGGTCTCTGCGCTGCTTGGGGTCTGGGTCATTCAGAAGGTTAAAGGGTTTCCAGGGTCGCTACAGGGAGACAGGTCAGGGTCATTGTAACCAGTGCAGGGCAGCTCTGCTCTCAGGGACCTGGTGTACATCAGGAGTGACCCCACCGAAGTCAGTGGGGTCAGGGTCAGACTCCTCTGGGACCCTGGTGTTAGTTCCCACTGGGGTCAGTGGGTTTACACCAGGGTAGCTGGGAGCAGCCTCTGGCTCTGTCTCTCTAGCACTGGGAGTGGGGGCCAGAGGGAGAGGCCAGTAAAACACTGAACAGACACAGATGTGGCAGGGGTCGGGGCGGAGCGGGGGAGACTTTTGCTGATCCCAGGGTTCGAGTGTCAGACGTTCCAGTGATGCCACTGGGCAGTTTGGGAAGCACCATTTGCCACAGCCTGGTCTGCACTTCACTCTGGTGCTGGGACAGTGATGGGGACGGGCTGGGGGTTGGTGATTTTGGGTCACATTTTTATACTAGCAAAAGCTCTAGTGTAGCCACAGTGACTCTGGCAAAGATATTGAATGAAAGGCTCTGTGGAGCCCGGACAAGGCTTTGTCCCATTTCCCATGACACCCGCTCTCCCCGTGTCCCTGCCCTGCCCCTGCGTCTCTCTGTGCACCCCAGAGGCAGACGGAAGTGGAGCGGCCGCTGGTGGTGTCCAAGTGCGAGGGGCTGCGCCAGTTTCTGGCTGAACAGGAGCGCCTCCTCCTGGCCTGGCTGGGAGAGCTGGACGAGGCGATTGGGAGGAGGAGGGAGGAAAATGCCACCCACCTGGGTGAGGAGATTTCCCGGCTCAGCGCCCTGATCACAGAGCTGGAGGGGAAGCGTCAGCAGCCAGTGCTGGAATTGCTGCAGGTGAGACAGTGTCAGATGCGCCCAGAGCCCAGTGCAGGGAGGAGACGGCCCCTGAGTCACTCGGGCTGACAGGGTAACTCAGTGCAGGGAGCACGGCCCGGGGCGTCTGCAGGGCCAGGGGCCCAGGGCTGCAGAGAGACAGGAGTTTGGGCTGTCGGGGAGGTGGGGGGAGGCTGGTGAAAGGCTGTTCCAGCCCTGGGCTCAGCACAGAGGACCCGGCCGTCCCGTCCCTGCGGAACATCTGGTGTGAACGGGGCTCTGCGCCCACTAGCACAGCCCTTCAGTGCTCCACCCCGCTGGGGGAGCAGCCTGTGGGGCCGGGGCTGGGGGAGCAGAGTGACCCCTCTGGGGCAGGGGGCCGGCTGGGCCATGGGCACTGACTCTCTGCTCTGTCTCTCCTTCCCCTCTAGGGTGTCAGAAGTGCTGTGAGCAGATACATCCGGGCTCCGTCTGCCCCCACGCCTCGTTGTGCTGGGAAAGACTCAGGGTATGTCTACACTACGAAATTAGGTCGAATTTATGGAAGTCGTTTTTTTAGAAATCGGTTTTATATAGTCGAGTATGTGTGTCCCCAGAGAAAATGCTCTAAGTGCATTAAGTGCATTGACTCGGCGGAGAGCTTCCACAGTACCGAGGCTAGCGTTGACTTCCGGAGCGTTGCACTGTGGGTGGCTATCCCACAGTTCCCGCAGTCTCCGCTGCCCATTGGAATTCTGGGTTGAGATCCCAGTGCCTGATGGGGCTAAAACATTGTCGCGGGTGGTTCTGGGTACATGTCGTCAGGCCCCCGTTCCCTCCCTCCCTCCATGAAAGCAACGGCAGACAATCGTTTCGCGCCTTTTTTCCTGAGTTACCTGTGCAGACGCCAGACCACGGCAAGCGTGGAGCCCACTCAGCTCACCGTCACCGTACGTCTCCTTGGTGCTGGCAGACGCGGTACTGCATTGCTACACAGCAGCAGCAACCCATTGCCTTGGGGCAGCAGACAGTGCAATAGGACTGGTAGCTGTCATCGTCGTGTCCGAGGTGCTCCTGGTCGCCTCTGTGAGGTTGATCAGGAGCGCCTCGGCAGACATGGGCGCAGGGACTAAATTTGGAGTGACTTGATCCGGTCATTCTCTTTAGTCCTGCAGTCAATCCTATTGAACCATCTTATGGTGAGCAGGCAGGCGATACGGATTGCTAGCAGTCCTATTGCACCGTCTTCTGCCGAGCAGCCATGAGATGTGGATGGCTAGCAGTCCTATTGTACCATCTTCTGCCGAGCAGCCATGAGATGTGGATGGCTTGCAGTCCTTCTGCACCGTCTGCTGCCAGCCAAAGATGTAAAAGATAGATGGAGTGGATCAAAACAAGAAATAGACCAGATTTGTTTTGTACTCATTTGCAAACACCCCCCCCCCCGATCTAGGGGACTCATTCCTCTAGGTCACACTGCAGTCACGCACAGAGAAGGTGCAGCGAGGTAAATCTAGCCATGTATCAAGCAGAGGCCAGACTAACCTCCTTGTTCCAATAAGAACAATAACTTCGGTGCACCATTTCTTATTGGAACCCTCCGTGAAGTCCTGCATGAAATACTCCTTGATGTAAAGCCACCCCCTTTGTTGATTTTAGCTCCCTGTAAGCCAACCCTGTGAGCCGTGTCGTCAGTCGCCCCTCCCTGCGTCAGAGCAACGGCAAACACTCGTGCATCCGAGTTGAGAGTGCTGTCCAGAGCAGTCACAAGGGAGCACTCTGGGATAGCTCCCGAAGGCCAATACCGTCGAATTGTGTCCACAGTACCCCAAATTCAACCCGGCAAGGCCGATTTAAGCGCTAATCCACTTGGCAGGGGTGGAGTAAGGAAATCGATTTTAAGAGCCCTTTAAGTCGAAATAAAGGGCTTCATCGTGTGGACGGGTGCAGGTTTACATCGATTTAAAGCTGCTAAATGAGACCTAAAGTCCTAGTGTAGACCAGGGCTCAGAGCCCAGGCAGCAGACCCAGCATCCCGACCGTGGGACGGTCTCACCCTCTGGATCCAGCCCCCCTCCATCCCCATAGCCCTGGGGCTGCTGCCGCTGTGTCTGTGTGACCCACCCTGGGAAGGGGAGTGCCCCACAGCTCTGGGCTGGAGAACGCTCCCTGGGACCAGGCTGGCTTGGGGGATCATTAATGGGGCTGAGAGCCTGTCACCCCCAGGGCCCAGCTGGGACCTGGCCCCAGCTCTGTCATGGCCCAGAGCCTGTCCCGTGTGAGGGGGCCCCAAGGGCCTGTGGGGAAAGAGCTGAGTGTCCCAGCCCAGGCCCTCGTGGGGCAGTGTCTCAGTCCCAGAACCCCCACCCCATGGGGAGTGACCAGGCCCCTTGGAGGCTAAGAGGAGAAGCTGAGAAGAAGCTGGGCATGGAGAATGGGCCCCTCTCTCATCCCTGGGAGAAGCCCCTCCAGGCCCTTGTAGGGAACGTGGGGCTGGGCCAGGTGTGAGGGGAGCTGGCCCTGCCTGGGCTGGGTTTTCTCTCTGGATGGAGAGAGGCCCCCAGTCTCCAGGCCGGCCCCGGCAGATTGTGCAGGCAGTAAATTCCCTGGGCAGCAGAGGTCACGGCCCCGTTAGCCCTGCCTGTGGCCCAGCTCCCACCCACTCCCCATCTGGCTCTGGGGGGCAGGAACTTAGAGCAAAGGAATGGGAGGAATAAACACGCTCGTGACTCTGCAGGGATGAGAAGGCTACGTCTCCGCATCCGGTGCCCGAGTCCCCTGAGCTGGAAAAAAGAACCAGGACTTCCCTCGAGAGAACAATCTCCAGGAGGCTGTGACGGGATTCCTGGGTAAGGGGCGCTGCCGGGGGTTTCTCTCATTGTATTCGAGCAGGGCAGGGGGAGGGATTTGGCCCAGCAGGTTGGGTTATTATCAGTTCGTGTGTGCCCGTATTACTCGTGGATCAGAGCCACACTATCAGAGGCTCGTTCACCTGCACATCCACCAATGTGATATATGCCATCATGTGCCAGCAATGCCCCTCTGCCATGTACATTGGTCAAACTGGACAGGCTCTACGTAAAAGAATAAATGGACACTAATCAGATGTCAAGAATTATAACATTCATAAACCAGTCGGAGAACACTTCAATCTCTCTGGCCACGCGATTACAGACATGGAAGTCGCTATTTTACAACAAAAAAACTTCAAATCCAGACTCCAGCGAGAAACTCCTGAATTGGAATTCATTTGCAAATTGGATACAATTAACTTAGGCTTGAATAGAGACTGGAAGTGGCTTAGTCATTATGCAAGGTAGCCTATTTCCCCTTGTTTTTTCCTACCCCCCCCCCCTCCCCTCAGACGTTCTTGTTAAACCCTGGATTTGTCCTGGAAATGGCCCACCTTGATTATCATACACATTGTAAGGAGAGTGGTCACTTTAGATAAGCTATTACCAGCAGGAGAGTGAGTTTGTGGGGGGGGGGGGGGGGGAAGAAAACCTGGATTTGTGCTGGAAATGGCCCACCTTGATTATCATACACATTGTAAGGAGAGTGATCACTTTAGATAAGCTATTACCAGCAGGAGAGTGGGGTGGGAGGAGGTATTTTTTCATGCTTTTTGTGTGTATATAAAAAGATCTTCTACACTTTCCACAGCATGCATCCGATGAAGTGAGCTGTAACTCACGAAAGCTTATGCTCAAATAAATTGGTTAGTCTCTAAGGTGCCACAAGTACTCCTTTTCTTTCTGCGAATACAGACTAACACGGCTGTTACTCTGAAACCATTCAGAGCACTGTGACTGCCCAGCCCAGAGGGGCCCAGATCCTGGGAGAGCCCTTGGGGTCCCAGCTTCCCTGGCTGCTCAGAGGAGAGCCCAAAGGCGAAGATTTCAGGAGAGCAGATAATTCAATCATAAATCTGTGCGCCCAGTGCTGTCTCCTGCTCTCTCCCTGGCTATCTGAGCGCAGGGGCTGATGCTCCTGGTTAACAGGAGACATTATCACGGATTCTCAGCCTCCCTGACTGACACCAGCTGAGCATCAGGGCCCTAGTGTTTAAGCACCTTGGGCCACACTTTCAATGGTATTTAGGTGTCTGCTGGGAACCTCCAAAGCACCTAACTCCTATGGACTTGCCAAACCTGCTTCAGCCCTTTGGAAAATCCCCTTCTCCAGGCGGTTTCCCTGCCATAGGTCTGGTGCTCTTGAACGGTCCCTGGGAGGAGCTCTTTAGTGTGGCAACCCCTTAAGATCACACTTTTTCCAGTGAGGAAAGTCACCTGGCTTCACCGCCTCCTGACTCTGAATCCCAGAGCCTTCAGCACCCCTGCTTCACGTCAGCAAGTCCACCTGAGTGGGACACCCAAGGGAGACTTGTAGGCCCCCAGGGAGCCATGTACCCCCACTTCCTTCCCCTGGAGTGACTCTCAACCAGCATTGTGAGAGCAGGGGGGGTTATTACAGGGGCAGTCAACAGGCAGACCGTGGGCCAAATCTGGGCCATCAGCTGCTTTCCAGCAGACCCTGAGATCTTTTTATTGTTTTATTATGATCAGGATTGTTATTGGTGTTTATTGTTTTCTCTGAAGTCTGGACCTTGACGCTGCCCCAACCAAGAAATCGGGACCCGAATAAGAAGTAACCGGCTCCCCCGGTCCCGGCCTGTCCGGAGCAGGGCGCGGCCAGGGCCCAGTGACCACGGGGACGGGCAGGTCCGGCTGGGCCAGCCCCGGAGCCCGCTGTCCCCCGAGCCGGGCCGGCTCCCCGCCGCCAGCAGCCCGCCCCTCCGACCCACCCGGCTCTGCCCGCGGCTGGGCCCCGGCCGGCTCCCTGGGGCGGGCCGCCCTGCCCCGTCTCGGCGGGCGCCAGCGGCCCGGGCGGGGGCGCGGCATCGCCTCCCGGGCCGGCCCCGGCCCGGCCGCCTCAGGCCGCGCCGCGGGGTGCGCAGGGGACCCCGGCCGGGAGCCCGGGAGCCGGGGAGCCGCGGCCCCGCCCGGGACGGGCCCGGCCGGCGTCAGGGCGGCCCGACGCCCGAGGCTTTTCCCGGCCCAGCCCGGCGGAGCGGGAGACCCGCGGCCCCGACGGACGGGCCCGCCCGCCCCGGCAGCCCGCCCGCCCCGGGAGACCTGCCGCGCCCCCCCGCCCGCGGGCGTCGCGAGGCCTCCGGCGGGCCCGGGCCGGGGGGTCCGGCGGGGTCCGGGCCCCGGTCCGCGCGTTCACAGACCCGGGGGCAGCGACCGGAAGTCCCCCCGGCACCCCAGGGCCTGCGGCCACCCAGGCGAGTCCGCTCCGCGGCCGGCGGCGGGCGCCCGGTGCTCGCGGGGGGGGCTGCGGGGGGGCGGAGCCAGGGAGCCCGGCGCCGAGCGGCCTCGCCCGGAGCGCGGGACGGCCGGGTCGGGCCGCGGCCGCGGCGTGCGCCCCGCAATACCCGATGGGACATGGCGGGTCACCCGCAGGGCCCGGCTCCGCCCCCCCCGCCGCGGGTCTGCTCGCGAGTCTGACGCCGGCGGGACTCGACCCCGCTGCGGCGGCCCGTGAGCCCGGATCCGGGGCGGTTCAGCCGGCGTGCGCGGGAGCCGGGGGAGGAGCCCGGCCGGGCCTCCAGCGCCGCCCTCCGCGCAGGCAGCCGCGAGCGGGGCCGGGCTCCGGGGCGCCCTGAGCAGGCGGGGGGGCCGGGGGGAACCGGGGCCGGCGGGGGGGCCGCAGCATAAAACCAGCGGCTTTGAATTCCCGATCCCCCCCCGCCCACACCCAGAGACCCACGGAGAGACCCCCCCCACCCACAGAGACCCCCCCCGCACACACCCACACCCACAGAGACCCCCTCACACACACAGACACAGAGACCCTGAGACAGAGACCCCCCCCACAGAGACCCCCCCACACACACACCCACAGACACAGAGACCCCCCCACAGAGACCCCCTCACACACACAGACACAGAGACCCTGAGACAGACACCCCCCCACACACGAGACAGAGAGACAGAGACCCCCCCACAGAGACCCCCTCACACCCACAGAGACCCTGAGACAGAGACACCCCCCCACACACACACACACGCGTCCTGTGAACCGGGAGTTCGCGGCTATTTCTTAAACCGCGGGCAATTAGCGCAAGATTTGAGGATTCCCTGAACTAGTTAATAGCCAAGAATAACAATTCCTGCAACCCAATCCAGTAAATTTCATAGTGTGTGCCCACACACACACACACACTGGGGCTGTCAAGCGATTAAAAAAAATCACCATTAATCGTGCAGTTGTACAACACTAGAATACCATTTACTTTAAATATTTGGCATGCTTACATCTTCCAGTATATTAATTTCAATCACAACACAATACAAGTGTGCAGTCCTCACTTTATATTTATTTTTGATTACAAATATTTGCACTGTAAAAAACAAAAACATTGTGTTTTTCAGCTCACCTCATACCCGTACTGTAGTGCAATCTTTTTCCCATAAAAGTTGAACTTACAAATGTAGAATTATGTAAAAAAACAGCAACCCTACATTCAAAAATAAAACAGTGTAAAATTTTAGAGCCCACAAGTCCCCTCAGTCCTACTTCTTGGTCAGCCAATCGCTCAGACAAGCAAGGGTAGTTACAATTTGCAGGAGATAATGCTGCCGCTTCTTGTTTACAGTGTCACCTGAAAGTGAGAGCAGGAGTTCGCATGGCACTGCTGTAGCTAGTGTTGCAAGTTATTTACATGCCAGGTGCGCTAAAGATTCATATGTCCCTTCATGTTTCAACCACCATTCCAGAGGATATGCCTCCGTGCTGATGACGGGTTCTGCTCGATAAAGATCCAAAGCAGTGCGGACCGATGACACGTGTTCATTTTCATCATCTGAGTCGGATGCCTCCAGCAGAAGGCTGATTTTCTCTTTTGGTGGTTTGGGTTCTGTAGTTTCCGCATCGGAGTGTTGCTCTTTTAAGACTTCTAAAAGCGTGCTCCACACCTCGTCCCTCTCAGACTTTGGATGGCACTTCAGATTCTTAAACCTTGGGCCGAGCGCTGTCGCTGTTTTTAGAAATCTCACATTGGTACTTTCTTTGCGTTTTGTCAAATCTGCTGTGAAAGTGTTCTTAAAACGAATATGTGCTGGGTCATCATCCAAGACTGCAATAACATGAAACATATGCAGAATGCAGGTAAAATAGAGCAGGAGACCTACAATTCTCCCCCCAAGGAGTACAGTCACAAATTTAATTGATGTATTATTTTTTTAACGAGCATCATCAGCATGGAAGTATGTCCTCTGGAATGGTGGCCGAAGCATGAAGGGGCATACGAATGTTTAGCATATCTGGCATATCTTGCAACGCTGGGTACAAAAGTGCCATGCGAACGCCTGTTCTCACTTTCAGGTGACATTGTAAATAAGAAGCAGGCAACAGTATCTCCCGTCAGTTGTAAACAAACTTTTGTCTTAGCGATTGGCAGAATAAGAAGTAGGACTGAGTGGACTTGTAGGCTCTAAAGTTTTAAACTGTTTTGTTTTTGAGCGCAGTTATGCAACCAAAAAAAAAACCAACTGCATTTGTTACACTTTCACAATAAAGAGTTTGCACTTCAGTACTTGTATGAGGTGAATTGAAAAATACTATTTCTTGTGTTTTATCATTTTTACAGGGCATATATTTGTAATAAAAAATAATAATATAAAGTGAGCACTCTGCACTTTGTATTCTGTGTTGTAATTGAAATCAGTATTGAAAATGTATCAAAAAAATTTAATAAATTTCAATTGGTCTTCTATTGTTATAAGTGTGATTAATCGCGATTGATTTTTTTGAGTTAATCGTGTGAGATAACTGTGATTGACAGCCTTAACGTACATATATAAAATAATACCAAATCCTCAGAACACCAATGTAATGGGGAAACTAATTCTTACCTTAAAATGACAAGTGATTTTATGTACTCATGTGGCACTTGTTGGCATTGCCCTAGCAACAAAGCTATTGAAACAGAAAAGCAAGCAGGGTGCGGCAGTGAGGCTGATGCCTAGCAGGGCTACCAGGGAAAAAAAAAATTCTTTTCATTTTGCCTGTGCTCCTAAGAGGTTGAAAGTTACCTAAACCCCAAAGCATAAAAGTGGGAGTGGGGGCAGGTGCTTTGAAACTTCCATTCCCAGGATGGCCATGGCAAATGGGTCATGAGAGACAGAATCTACAGGGGCCAGGGCAGGGCTTGCAACTAAACTCCCATGTTTCCCTCAGGATTTTCAAACTACACCGGACCCTCACGAGAATGTGGGATTTGGGATCCATGCCAAATCCCGCATTTTAGCGGGTACTGCGTTACAGCGGGGACCGCGTTACAATGAAAGTTAATGACCGTTACTAAATTTGGGATCCGCAACCACGTTCTATCAGAATTTGTGTTATCTAGACGTGTGTTCTAGCGAGGGTCCGGTGTATAACTTTCAGGTTCTCATCTCTGTCAGTTAAGGCTATGTCTACCCTATAGCATTTACAGCGGCACAGCTGCAGTGGGCTAGCCCCTTGTTCTGTGTTTGGGAGTGGCAGGGGATTCATTCATGGTCTTTTTCCTCTTTCAGGTGCTTTCAAGGGTCATCATGGTGCACCTTGGTAAGTGCAGACAGGGCTTGTTAGGGGTTGCGTGCACACCATGTTGTACTGGCAGACCCCAGGTTCTGCATCCCTCTAAATCAATCACAGTTAGTGGAGAATGTGCAGCCTTCACCGCTGAACTCTCTTAAGGGTTGGTAGAGCAAATCTGTCATCTTTATTGTAAATAAATTGCTTTAAGACCTCAGTCTCCTGGCAAGGTACAGACTTCGATTCCATCATGAAGAATAATCTATTGTTGCTGTGTAAGGGAAGGTTACAGCAGTTTTATTGATTTTTAAATGAAACCAAGCTTTTCTCTAAGGCCTTTGGAATTTTTTGGCTCGACGTCTATACACATCTGTTTATAATCAAATCTATTGTGACACCTGTTGATCTTCCCTTCAGCTCATCTCCTTATGAAAAATTATCATGGAGGACACGTAGCTATCCGATTGGCTCTTGGTGGTTGTGCCAACAGACCCTTCTTCCGTATAGTGGCCGCATATAACAAGCGAGCACGGGACAGCAAGTATTTGGAGCAAGTGGGCTGCTATGACCCACTCCCAAATAGCCACAATGAAAAGCTTGTTGGCTTGAACATCGAGAGAATCAAACACTGGATTGGTTGTGGAGCACATGTCACAAAACCGGTTGAAAAACTTCTAGGTAACTCAATGTGTTTTTCAATCTGAACTATTTGCTTATTTCTCTTAAAAGACAACAGGTTTTCCTTGGTGATCTTCCGCATACTTGGAGTACCAAAGACTCTTTCTTCATTTCTTTGCATGACTTGTGGCACCTTAGAGACTAACCAATTCATTTGAGCATAAGCTTTCGTGGGCTACAGCTCACTTCATCAGATGAATAGAATGGAACATATAGTAAGAAGATCTATACACATACAGAGAATCATGAAAAGGTGGGAGTTGCCATACAAACTGTAAGAGGCTAATTAAGATGCGCTATCATTTGTTAGTCTCTAAGGTGCCACAAGTACTCCTGTTCTTTTTGAGGAAATGGGAACGGGTCTCATTTATGGAGACACTGAGCTGGCCGAGACAGCAGTAAAAGGCACTTCAAGCCACTAGAGGGTTGGTGAGAGAGACAATTACTCTCACTTCTTAAAAGTCTCATTAACTATTGGAACAGTTGACCCAGGGTTGTCGTGAATTCTCCATCACTGACAATTTAACTTGAGATTGGATGTTTTTCTGAAATATATATGCTAAGAATTATTTTGGGGAAGATCTATAGCATGTGTTATATAGGATGTCAGACGAGATAATCACAGCGCTCCCTTTTAGCCTTTGAATCTGTGAGTCTAGAACAGTCATATTGCAACTCCAGCTATAAACATAAATAGTCTTTCTTTCAGGTCTTTCTGGATTTTTCCCATTGCATCCTATGACAATCACAAATGCAGAAAGATTAAGGAAGAGAAGAGCCTTGAAAGCCATAACAGCTTCTGAGGAAGAAACTCCAGGTGACTGATAACATCTAACTGAACTGAATGACTCAAAAGATTACTGTACAGACAACGATCAGAACAGTGTGCCAACTAAAAAGGACAATATCTTTACTACAGGCAAAGAAATGATAGTGGATGTGAATTATTTCATGAGAACATTAAAGTATTTTGAGGCTTTAGGAGTTCTCAGACAAGGATTCTGATTGTCCTCATTTGTTAATTACTTCTTATTTTGCACAAATTATTCATCTTTCATGTTTGTCAAACTGCAATTACTTAGGCCCAGATCCACAAAGGTAAAATTTAGGCTTCTAAATTCCACTGAAATCCAATGGATGTCAAGAACCAAAATACCTTTGTGGATCTGGGCCTTCCAGATTACAGCATTCATACAAACTGAATACAAACTCCCGTTTTCTAAATAGCTCTATTGTGGAGGTAGAGAGAGCGTTACTGACTGCCGTAAGAGACTAATGTATAGGAAGTTGTGCTGGATCAACGAACAGGTGAGGATGCACCTGTAGGCTTCCTTCTAAGCGTCACCTTACCATTACTTAAGACAAGCCACAGTTGGTTTTTAATTTTACAGTGAACTATTTCAAGATTTTTGTTAGAGGAGGGGCACTCAGACCTGGCCACTGTTGATTCTTTATTTTCACCCAATGAAGCTGCAAATAGTGTAAGCAGCAGAAAATCCTTTTTTCGGTGCAGGGGTGCAGCACAGAATGTGACACGATTTACTTAACCACACTACTGTTCTTCCAGAAGGTATCCCACAGAACATGACCACTCTAAACATAGCAAATACTTGGATGTTTTTATACCTTTCTCCCTGAACAGTATTTGATCAAACATTATACATGCGTCCAGCTAAAACAATAATTTAAAAATCCAGGAATTACTACATGGTGTTCATAGATTATCAGCCACCCATAGCAGCCATTCATATTCCAGCGTGATAAGCACAATAAACATTGAGCTATGTTCAGAGGCAGACGGCTATCCCTGTTACTTGGAGGAACTCGCACATCATTCGTTCTATCGTCTTCCATCCACATTCTAACTCGCTTAAATGTCTTAGGTAAGGCTTGTACCATCCCCGAAGATCACCAACCTCAGACTCTGGTAGACCAAACAAAGCCACTGAGTTTGAGTCATAGAACCATCACCCCAAAAGCCTTAATGCCAATCAGTGCAAATCTCAGAATTGATGATGGGGAGCCCATGAGATCTTTCTCAGCCCCCACAGTGCAGCACATCACCCCTTTTAAACCACTTGACGTAACAAAGCTGAGACACGCTCACTGGACGATCACAGTATCCTGCTTATTTAAGAAGAGCACAATACAATAGACCACTCTAGTGCTGACAGAAAAGTCGCCTTCCTCAGCTGTTGCTCCAAGATGGCAATCTGCTGCTGTTCCTGCATGTGAGGAAGTTGGTGGGGCTCAAAAGGAGGGCAGCTCACAGCAAGAGAAATGGCTGAGAAGAGCTAGGCAAGTTAGAGGCACTTGAGATTCACTGCAGGCCTATGTGGTGCTCCCTTGGCACCAGACCCATAAGGGTGCAGGGAGAACCATGGAATCTCAGCCGGCTCTCACTTGACAGGCAGCTGGGAATTGGTTCCATTTTTAATGGAGAAGTAAAATCTGAGCAAATGTATACATGGAACCAAAGAAAAATAAGATCTTTTGCGTGATACCTGAAGTCCTGCCTGAAAAGGTTCAGGCAGACGTGGCTGGTTTGGATTTGGCCTATTAGTACATTTAAACCAGGGGTTCTCAGAACACATTTTTTGGTGGCCTCGGACTGTGATCACCAATTGTTGCTGGTGGCCGCACTGACGCTTTTCCCTAAAATACTTAACTGTAGGAAAAACAAATAAATATGCACATACACGTGTCCAAATCATTGTAATTTATTTATGTAGGGTTTTTTCAGACTCAAAAATAATATGAAAAATTATATTTGTATGTTGAATATTGCTTTTCGCAGCACCCTTAGTAGCTAGCTGGGAGTTTGTGAAAAGTGATATTAACAAACATACAAGTATCACTTTTCACAGCCTCCCAGGCAGCTAGTAAGCATGCTGTGAAAAGTGATACTTGCATGTTTCTTTGTTTCGCTTTTCTCAGCAAGCCCCGGGTTTGGAGAGGGAGGCAGCAGGGGTCTGGGGCAATGGGGGGGATAGAGGTGGAACCAGGGAAGGCAGTGGGGGCTGGGGGCGATAAATGGGGGTTAGGGGAGGCGTCGGGGAGAATGGTGAGCCCTGCTGCCATATGGCTGGAGCTGGGAGGCAGCACCCCCAGGGTCCAGAGTGAGTGGCTAGAGCCCAGGGTTGGTGGCTGCTGCTGCGCAGCTGGAGTTGTGGATCAACACCCACCACCCTGGGGCTGGGGCTGGGGTTAGGGAGCGGGGTTAGGGCTGGGGGTCGGTGCCAGAGCCCGGAGCCAGCACTTGTTGCTGCACAGCCAGGGGTTAGCACCCAGGGCCAAGGACACGTGGCCGGAGCCTGGGTCAGAGCCCGGGGCTCGAGCCGTGCAGCTGAAGCCCTGCGGCCAGGTTCTCACCCAGGGCTGAAGCCCAAGCCCCAAGGTGCCCTGCCCACCCCACAGGTGAGTCAAGAACTCACCTGGCTCCTGCAGCATTGTGCCCCACCTGTCTCCAGAGGCGGGGCATGGTGGCTCATGCAGGAGCAACAGGGAGGGAAGGGGAGAGGCTGATGCTTTGGCCTCTCCACCGTTGCCCAGGAGGCTGTTAGGCCTGCACAAAAAGCCCCTGGTAGCCGCATGTGAGAAATGCTGATTTAAACTCACTTCCATGCTGTCAAAACCTTTGCCATTGTACCTCCTAACTGCTGGTTTCTCAGGTCAGAGTGCACTTAAGGGTTAAGTGAAGTGCTGCTGTAAGAATCAGCCTCGTGTCCTTTAAAGGAAACCAAGACAGAAGAAAATACTGATGATTTTTAATATTTTTTCTTTATCTAAAAAAATTAATGAAACGATATAGAAAATTCTATTAAACACACCTTTGCATTTTACAGATTTGTAGTATGCAAAATTTGATTTTATGTAGTGCCCATCCCCATATATATTCCAGATTAGTATAAACAAGACATGATTTCCCTGGTAACTGGGACCAGTTTTTATTCTGTCTCCTCAAATTTAAAAGTTCATTTGTATGTAGGCTTCGGGAAGAGTTCCTTTCTCATTTCTAAACACACAACACGGTTTTCTTTTCTGGATTTCTCGGCCTCAAATACAAGGAGGTGGGTCTGCAGGGTTGCTTCAGGACCAGTCTGAATGAGGGATGGTTTATTCTCCTGTTTAAAAAACAAAATTACTTCTAGTGTTACAGGAATAAAAGACAGAGAAGTCTGGTTTATAAAGCTGGATCTCTGCATCCCTCTCCCAAAAGGACTGCATGATCAGGCTCAAGGGAGTATTCAGAAATAAATTGTTGATCATCCCTTTAATCGAGTTATACCAAAGCAAGAGTTAGACAGTGGTTGGGCAATCACCATACAGTAAAATGGAGTAAATATTAATTAGAATGTTACTGCCAATAAAGACAGGTGACTCAGTAGTAAAGCTTTGATAATTAGGGGAGGCAACATTGTCTAGTAATAACTGGCTGAACGAAGAGAGGTCCTACACTCAACAGTCACTCCCATGTTGGAGGAATCTCAACTACAAAGATGAACAATCATCTTCCCAAAATAATTTTAAAATGGTGACACCCCCAATGACTTATCTCTCAGACAGAAAGAAAAGAAATAATGGTGGGGAGAAAAGGGGACCCTGGCCTGGGGAGAGGAGGCATACAGAAGTTCTGTGTGGTAGGGGAAGGTCGGAGGGCACACATAGCCCCAGCCTAGGGGAGATGAAGAAACATGGGACAGAGCCTGTGACATGAAAGAGGGGTGAGCAGATGCAGGGAATCTGTGAAATAGAGAGGATGGGAGGGTGGCACATGGGGGGGAGGGGAATGGAGGGCAGCCAGGAGCCCTCAGTGTGTGCAATGAGTACAGCCTACAGAAGCATCTAAGTGTGAGAATGCCAAGTTCATAATACTTTGCATGTCTAAAATGACTTTTATCACTGTCCCAAAGAACTTTAAAAATGCAATTATTTCTTCCCATTTACAAATAAACTCTCTTGCCATGGTTTTCTGGAGAGAGCTGCACAGAGTCAGAGTATTAGCTATGTTTCTGGCTCCTGACCAAAACAGATAATCTGTCAACATTTGCTTTACGTGCATGTAGCATTCAGGGGTGGGGTTTTGGGAAGGGATCAGGAGTGATGCTTATATGCCTAGATCGTCCAGTAGAAGATTTTGGAAGTAAAAGATGTCTGACAGAGGCAGGTTTCAGTATGAACCTAGCTCTCAGGTAAAGCCTGGCCCCTTCTTGGTGGCTGTGGAGCATTCTTTCTTAAAAGACCTAGTCTTGGACTGCAAAGGCGTGGAGTAGCATTTAAGGAGCACTGACAGGGGATGCATACTTCCTACTGCCAAGGAGCTCAGTTGCACAGGGGCTCACTGCACACCACTATACAGCTGAGATCTGGAACTTGATCAGTGGATCCTTTGTATTCTCTTATCCTTGTCCTTCTCTCTTATCCTTTGAATTCTCCGGGAATTACTGGGTAAAATCATATTGTTGGTGTACTGCCGGAGGTCAGATCAAAAAACCCACATTAGTCCTTTCCATGGAATCACAGAACCGGAAGGACCGTCCTAGTCCCGTCCCCTGCACTCAAGGCAGGACTAAGTACAGTAGAACCTCAAAAATACGAATACCAGATTTACAGACGGACCCGTCAACCAGACACCACGTGGACCCAGAAGTACGCAGTCAGGCAGCAGCGGAGACGAAAAACAAAAAAACCCAACAAATACCGTGCTGTGCCGGCACTGCATCGTCAAGTTAGGCACATCGGGGCTGCCTGTCCCCACCCCACCCACCACTTGCCACGCGGAAGGCCAGCCACGTACAGGTGAAGACGCTGAGGTTCACAGGCACAGCTGTGAGCTCCCGAGAAGGAGTGCTGGGGTCTGCACTAGCCACAGGGGCCGTTTCCCGCCTCTGGCTGGGAGGGGGACAAGCCTGCAACCTTAGTCTCAGTCCAGGAAAGAAGCTCCCTGAGCTGCTGCTGGAACCTGGCCGAGAGCGTCAGCTGCTGGAGCCCGAACTCCTGCCCGCCTGCCGCGCTCTGGAGGAGCGGCTGCGTTTGAAAGGGCCCCAGCCTGCACTGCGCACCCACTGGTGCCAAAGCGCCCCCGGGTGCCTCACGCATCACCCTTGCAGTCAGGGGGCTAGAATCAGAAACTTGCCGGGCAGCCGCTGCAGAGTGTGAGCCCCCGTTCCGAGCACTCCGCCCTGAGGAGCAGCCCATAACGGCTTGGGCAAAGTTACGAACAACCTCCATTCCCGAGGTCTCCGTAATTCTCCTATATTATCTAGACCAGGGGCTGTCAACAGGCGAACCACGGGCCAAATCCGGATTGCCAGACGCTTTTGAACAGACCCCAGAAACTTTTTATTTATATATTGTCATTATTATTATTTTTGTAAATGATTTTCTCTGCAGTCTGGCCCCTGACTGTACATTGATGAAGAATTTGGACCTTGACAAAAAATAATTGACTACCCCTCATCTAGACCATCCCTGAGCGGTGACTGTCGATCCTGCTAAGAACCTACAATGACAGAGATTCCACAACCTCCCTAGGTAATTTGTTCCAGTGCTTAACTATGCTGGCAGGAAGTTTTTCCTAACGTCCAACCTAACCTCCCATGCTGCAATTTCAGCCCATTGCTTCTTGTCCTGTCCTCAGAGATTCACAAGAACAATTTTTCTCCCTCCTCCTTGTAACAACCTTTTATGTACTTGAAAACTGTTCTCATGTCCCCTCTCAGTCTTCTCTTCTCCAGATTAAACGAACCCAGTTCTTTCAACCTTTCCTCGTAGATCATGTTTTCTAGACCAGCGGTTCTCAACAGGGGGTTCGTGGCCCACTGGGGGTCCATGAACCCTTTCGGGGGGCCGCAGGGCCCCGTGGCTAAAATCCAAAGCCCGAACCCGAGCACCTCCCGCAGAGCTGAAGCCGGGAGCAGCAGGGCTGAATTCTGGAGCCCCGAGCCCCGGTGCTCCCCAAGGGCCAGAAGTCCTGAGCCCATGGGCAGAGTTGGGGGAACACAGGGGTGTTACACCCCCCCCAAACTACAGTGCAAGAGCAGGGCAGTCCTGGGGTAGCTCCACACCCCCCCTCCACCACCTCCTCTCTCCACCCCCTTGCTAGGTCGGAGGTGGGAAGTCAGAGTCCGGCAGCGTAGGACAGCTGCTGCTCTGACTGGTGCCATGGAGGAGGCAGCCGCAGCGTTGCCTCGTCTCCTGCTGCTGCAGGGGGTTGAAGCTGCTCCCCTTTGCTCATGCAGCTGGTAAGAGCTGCCTGGGCGGGGGGACCCGGCTGCTTTGTGGCTGGCAGAGCCCTCAGGGTACAGGGACCGCAGGGGAGCCCTGAGAGCACACAGACCCTAGCTACCTCCTCCCTGTACCCTGAGCTACCCTCTGCCCAGACACAGCCCCTAGCTACCCCCCTCACTGCACCCTGAGCTACCCTCTGCCCAGATACAGCCCCTAGCTACCCCCCTCCCTGCACCCTGAGCTACCCCCCTGCACACCCCCATGCACAGCCCCAAGGAGTCTCCCTGCACCCTGAGCTACCCTCTGCCCAGACACAGCCCCTAGCTACCCCCCTCCCTGCACCCTGAGCTACCCCCCTGCACACCCCTATGCACAGCCCCTAGGAGTCTCCCTGCACCCTGAGCTACCCTCTGCCCACACACAGCCCCTAGCTGTCCCTCTCCCTGCACCTCAAACTTTTTGAGCTGAGCCCCCCCACCTTTGAGTTATAATTTTTGGTGGTAGGCCCCCCAAGTCCAGACAGGCGGGTGGCCTGCTGAGGTGAGTCAGGGGGTGGAAGTAGCATACCCTCCCCAGACCCCGACGTTGGAGCTGGCTTGAGCCTCACTGGCCCCTGCCCACCCAAAACAGAAACTCCCCAGTGCAGCCACAGCCTCAGGGCAGGGACGATGCCCCGGGACTCCGGGGACACAGTCCGGGCCTCTCACCTCCAGGGCACTGGGGTTCTCTTCTGCCCAGGGCAGGAGTGAGCAAACGTCTGTATGACGTGATGACCATTCAGAAACCGGTGAGGAATGAGCTGGTTTGAGGGGAGTTGATCTCGGTCCAGTTGCAGGTCAGTGAACCTCTCCCTGTCTCCATGTCCCTATCTTTAAACAATTACAGGCCCCACGGGAGGGGGTTGGTTTGATGTTTAACCACATGGCTTAGCAATGAGAACCCCAAATCCCCCTCTGCTTTGGGAGCCAGGTTTCCTGTTTGAATTCTGTGTTTCAGAGGACTTCAGGCCTGGGCACTGTGATTATTTACCAGTTTCTCGGGCCTGAGGGGGTCACGTCACTCACGGCTGTGAGGACCGAGCGGTTAAGGCGTTGGACTCGAAATCCAATCGGGTTTCCCTGCGCAGGTTCAAATCCTGCTCACAGCGAGGCCTGTGTTTTAGCCACACTTGCTCACCAGGGCAATACATCTCCACCGACCCTGGGACGCTCTCCATACGCTCCCCACCCCAAGGAAACCCTGTTCTGCTCCTTTCATGGGGATGCCTGGGATGGTGCCTCACGCTGTGTCCCTGCGGTCTCAGCTCCTGAGGCCTCTGCCCCTCACCCAGCACCCCCCGGCTCAGCCCCACCCCTGGGTGCTGCTCCTCTCCAGCGCGTGGAAGGAGCTGAGCACGGGCAGCCCGTATAAGAGGCCAGGGGAGGCTGAGCCTCCCCCAAAAGGCCGTCCATGCGGGGGGGAAACGCTGGGGATGTGGGGCGGGTCTCCCCTCCGGAGGCCCGTGGGCCCGTGGTCATCTTTCGAGGGCCAGAAGCGAAGCTCCAGAGAAGTGGGGGCCCCGCCTGCACCCCGCTCCCCTCTGCCTCTTAGCCCGATGCCCTGCTCTTGCTCTGCCTCTTCCCATCCCCCCTCCGCCTCTTCCCCCAAAACCTGCGCCCCACCCCCCCTCGGCCTTTTCCCCCGCAGCCCTGTCTTCTCGTGCCTCTTCCTGTCCTGCTCCACCTCCTTCCCCAAGGACCCCACTGCCCCCCGCTCACCGAAGACAGAGAAAAGGGACGGGTGCCTGGCCCCATGGCCCCCCGGTAGCCCCCCTTCAGGGAAAGGGGCAGAGAGGAGCAAGCAGGGGGTGAGTGGAGTCTTGGGGGAAGAGGCGGAGAGGAGCGAGGGGCAGGTAGGGGGACCTCGGGGGCCAGAGGAGTGAACAGTGGGTGGGCGGGGCCTCAGGGGAAGAGGATGACCAGGGGCGGGGCCTCTGTGGCAGGGCCATGCTCTAGGCGCCGGTGGCCCCCCAACTTCTCGGGGTCATCTGAAACCCAGCATGAAGGTGACACAGGGCCTGGTTCTTCTTTGGGCTAAGATTCCATCACACCTCTCCCTTCCTGGCAGTGTGAAGGGGCTGGACAGGGCATAAAGCCCTCCAGACACGGCCGGAGACAGGGAAAGGGCCGTCAATGCGGAAGAGAATCGGGCCCAGAGTTAGACAAGGGGTGCAGAGAATATTCTGGATTCTGGTCATTGCACTTCATCCTTGCTCGAAATGCTTCCTGTATTTTCTCCATTTCACTCCCTGACTCTCGATCTCTGCCCCTTTCCCTGTTTCGTCCTCAGAATTAGCACATTCAGCCAGTTAATCGCAGCAATCCCGCCACAACACGGCAGCCTGAAATCTCAGCTCTCCCCCGCCCCTCGCACGAGACCTGCTGCCAGCTGAACTGGAGAAAGAATGGGGAACGACTCTGGCGGAGGGTGTGAAACAGACCCCCGGAAAAGGTGAGTTTTCACAGGGATTTCCTCAAATTAGGAGAAACTTGGGGTCCCAGTTAGTGCCCAGAAAACCCTTCAGGGATCAAACAAACCAGAGGCCCAGCCCTCCCCGATCTGGGCTCCAAGTGGGAGTGAGCGGGGGGCTGCTGTGACATGCACAGACTGCTGGGCACACACGGACTGTGGCTGGGGAGGGGGCTGCCAGACCTCCCTCGGGTGACCAGACAGCAAATGTGAAAAATCGGGACGGGGGTGGGAGGTAATCGGAGCCTATATAAGAAAAAGACCCAAAAATCGGGACTGTGCCTCTAAAATCGGGACCTCTGGCCACCCTAGACCTCCCCCACAGACTGCCACTGAGGGAGGAGTGGGCAGATGCACAGACCTGCAGTGACCACACGGATTGTGAGGTTTGTTCCCCTCCTGTCTCCAGTGGAGCTGAGGTTTCTCCCTGAGCCTGCTGAGCCCTGTGGCCCTTCCCAGCCACGCCCGTGGGAGCAGAAAACACCGAGAGACCAGGCCGGGAAGGTCATATAGTTTATTGGACCCGCTTCTGTTGGGGAGAGAGACCAGGGCCTGAGGACGAGCTCTGCGGAGCTCGAAGGCTGGTCTCTCCCCAGCAGAAGTTGGAGAATGAAAGAGATCCCCTCCCCGCCTTGTCTCTCTAATCTCCTGGCACCGACCTTGCAAACAGAGAACTCTGAGGCAGTTCAGTGCTTCCGACCGAGCACCCGGAGCCCGTATGTAACACGGACGTTGCATTCATTCAAACAGTGCCTAGCGCAGCTGGGGGACGGGCTTCAAGCTGCTGCCAGCCACAGCCCCTTCTGTGCCCCAAACCGGGGGCGATTGCGCCTACCGGCCAGACCCCTCTGTTCCAGAACGGAGGTGCCCTTTGGTCTCAGCCCGGCGCTCTCACACATCCACAGCAGCTCCAGTCACCAGGTCCCCTCTTGGCGCAGTGGGAGCGGGCAGCAGGACAGAGCAGGCAGGCCACCGAGGGGGAACTGTACTCCGGGAAGCCGTGACTCTGTCAAGGATTTAGGTGTCATACCGGGCGAGCCGCTCAACATCCGCTCCCGGTGCGATGCTGTGGGGAACAGGGCCAAAGCCATCGGTGATGACGGGGGGATTTTCTTGGTTTTTCAATGGTTTGCATGCCGCGTGTGGGACTCAGTTTCCCTGGGTGCTGTTTGTTTAACGAGGTGGCACTGGTGGGAGAGGTCGTTTGTTGTTACAGAGGACCAGCGGTGATCTCGCCTGACAGTTGGGCCCTCAGGCAAAGGCCTGGAGAATGGATACCCCAGCGACTGGTGAGCGGGAGGCCCAGCTTGGAAGTCACAGCCAGGTCGGGCCAGTAGTAGGACAATGGGTTGAGGAGAGAAGACCCGGTGACTGCTTCCAGCCTGGGGGAAAGAAAAGAGGGAGGAGAGGAGAGGCTGAGATAGAGGAGACCCAGGCAGCCTGTTCACCTGGGACAAAAGACAAAGGACACAGGCTTGTGGGAAGGTGATATCTGATGCTTAGCTGGAAAGAGGGGGCTTCTGGACTGGGGAGAGAAAACAGCCAGAGCCCACACGGGTGCAGGAGAGACCTAGATGGACTGTGCTGAGGGAGGTTAGGCCTGAGGCCCTGAGAGTTTGCTGTGCTGTGTTCAGATGCTCAATAAACCCCTCTCTTTTACGCTGGCTGAGAGTCACGGCAATCTCAAGATCGGGGTTGCGTTCTTCCCTCTGGGAGTAGAGGCCCCAGGGGTCCAGAGTGAGGGGACTCCCTGAGGGGGCCCACGGCAGACAGGCATGCTCAAGGCTCAGAGAAGAGGGGTTCCAGGAGGCGGAAGGGCCTACGGCTTAACCCTCGAGAGAGTGGATCTCCGAGAAGGGCTGTCACACTGAAGGGGGTTCCTCCCAAGGACTGTACGAGGCTGAGAGAGAGCACAAGTCCTGTGAGTCCGTGATGCCATCCATGAATAAAGAGAGGATGGAAAGGGAGGTGATTCAGCAGTGGTGAGACTGACACTGGAATACCGCATCCCGTTCTGGTGTCCACATTTCAAAAATAATGTTAAAAAAACTGGAGAGGGTGCAGAAAAGAGCCACATTGAAGGATGGAGAAGACTTATAAGGAGGGATTGAAAAACTCAGTCTGTCTAGGTTTTAAAAAGATGGAGAGGTGAGCTGATGGCAGCCTGCAAGTGCCTTCGCTGAGAGAAAACACCAAGTATTTAAAGGGCTCTTTAGTCTTGCAAAGAAAGGCAAAACAAGAACAAATGTCTGGAAGTAGAAATCAGAAAAATTCTCCTTAGAACAAGGCAGAGATTTGTAAGAGGGAGGGCGACTCATCACTGGAACAAACTGCCAAGAGAAGTGATGGATTCTCCATCTCTTGATGTCTTCCAGTGAAGACTAGATGCCTTTCGGGAAGGTGCTTTCATCAAAAAGCAGCTCTTGTGATACACAGGAGGGCTGGGAGATGCAGGGCCTCATATTAGATGCTCCAATGGTCCCTTCTGGCCTTAAGTCGACTAATTTATGAAAAACTGGTATTTTATTTATAGCCGGCTCCATCCCCCGACTCACCAGTCATTGAGTGCGGAGATCCGGGGGCAACAACTCCAAGCTCCACAGAGGCTGGGCAGGGGCAGGACATCAGCTGGGAGGGGAGGGGAGGGGGGGCAGTGACATCACAAAGGCCTTTTGCAGGACCTCAGCCCATTGGGCAAAGGTGGTGGGGAGGGGGTGACCTCACAGAGAGACCCCGACATCAGCGGGGCAGGGCCGAGGTGCAGGGCCAGGGCAGTCGCTGAGACCCCCCCGGCTTTGCAGCCGCACGTCTCCTTCGCCAGGTCTCCCCTGGAGGACGGGGAGAGAATTAGGATTCACGTCGTAGCATGAGGAGGAGCCTGTGTGGAGTTTTCTCCTTTCCTACCTCTGGTTGTGCCCTTAACCGAACTTCCCTTGGACAAGGTCGGAGGCTCCGAGAGGTTTGGAACCTGTTGGGGCTGATGCACCTGCTGCAGGCAGAATTCTCGGCACAGAAAACACTGGCTTAAGGGGGCAGAATTTGATTTCCTACCGAGCACTTTGATGCTTGGAAACATTGGGGACCTTGGGGTTTATCCTTTTTGGTTTCCCTTTTCCTCTTTCCTCCCTCCTTTCTCCTCTTCTCTTGCTTCTTTTTTCCCTGTTTCCCTCTCTCTACCAAGGAGGGGTGTGTGTGTGGAGGGTGGGCAAGGGCGGGGGTGGGTTGCTCTCATCGCGGGAGGTCCTCACAAAGAGGTGGGTCTGGATCTGAGAGCGATCCGCTCTGATGGTGACCTGGGCCGTCCTGGGGGGCTCGACCCCCAACCCTGCGGTGGTCACCTAGGACAGGGGCTAGGGTGTCCCCACTCTGGGGTACTCTCTGCACTGGGCGCTTCCCTGACCCACTGACCAGTACATACAATTTAAAGCAAATGCAAGTTATTTAATCAACAATTAATTTAAAAAAGAATAAGGAAAAATGGGAAAGGTGAAAGGAAACACATCACCCCGCTCTGTGGCAGGGAACATCACAAACAGCGTCTCTGGAACGTCAGGGCAGTTCACAGTCTGCTCCTTGTAAGTCCCAGGCCCCTTCTCTGGCCCTGGCCGTGCTGCGGGGATGCTGCGGGTTGGACACTCGCTCTGGTGGTGGCCACACGCTCTCAGGCTCGAAGTGGCAGGACCCTTCTGCCCAGTGTCGCCCCCGCCCTGTCGGGGTTACGATCCAAGCCTGGCCTGCAGAGCCTCTGGGCTGAGGCGTCTCCCTGTGCAGGGCCCGCTTCCCAGGGTCCCCCTCGCTCTCCCCAGCTGCTCACCCCACCCAGCTCCGGATGGCTCCCGCCCCAGCCCCACCACTCGGTCTCTGCACGGTTCCTGCTCTGCCTCCCGCTCCCTGGGCTGCTTCTCTGGCCCCTCGGGCTCTGGTTGCTCCCAGGACAGGTCTGCTGTCTCTGGGCTGCTTTACTGTTCCCTCTGGATCGGCACAGCTCCGCTCCCCAGCTCAGCTCGGGCCCCTGCTTTCTCCTTAGCTCGGCCCCACTCTGTCTGTCTGACCCCGGCAAATCCAGCTCACACGGAGGACGGGACCCCCCTGGCCTCTTGACTCCCTCATTAGCCTGCCCGCCCTGTCATTCAGGCTGACCTGGAGCGTTGGCCTCTCCCCATTGTTCCTGGGGACTATCAGTCATAGGGTCCTGGTTTCCCATCGACCCTTCCCCCTTTTAGGACTGGGAGCTAGCCAACCAAAACACCCCCACTGACTGTTAGTAAGGGGGCAACAGTCCCCTTTCATTTAGGCCGTAGCTGTGGGAGGGTTGAGGATCGGCAGCATCTCAGTGTCAGATTTAGGTAGCTAAAGTGAAAGTAGCAGCCAAGCCCACCTCAATATTTTTGTGGAGCTAGCCCCTGGTGCCTAACCTGTTTTGGACAACCCACTAGGCCCCCATCTGTGTTGTCAGGTGCCCGATCCCAGACCTACATTATTTTAAACAGATGCTTTTGAAAAACGTACCAAAAGTCTAACGGGCTCTAAAAATCAGCTGAATACATTCCGGGCCTACAAGCACTAAAATACCTTCCTCAAACCAGTGTATGGGGCTTTGAACGGTATCACGACATGGCAGGGGCTGACAGTCAGTGCTAACTGTGTGAAGACCCATTTTTAATGATTCTTGCTAAAGCCAGTCAGCAAATGTCGTCGAGGAGTAAGTGCTGTAATTATGGGGAAGAAAAATCTGCATTTTTCACACGTAACAGAAGTGGAATAACTGCATTCAAAAATAAAACAATGAAAAACTTGAAAGGCCACAAGCCCACTCAGTCCTACTACTTGTTCAGCCAGTCGCTCCGACAAACAGGTTTGTTGACATTTGCAGGAGCTCATGTTGCCCACTTCTCGTTTACAGTGTCACCTAAAAGGGAGACCAGGCATTCACAGGGCACTGTTGTAGCTGGCATCACAGCATATTGACAGCCCAGATGTGCTGAAGAATCATACGTCCCTTCGCGTTTCAACCACCATTCCAGAGGTCATGCGCCCATGTTGATGACAGATTGAGATGTCACCAGCGGAAGGTTGATTTTCTTGTTCGGTGGTTTGGATCTTGTCGTTTCCACATTGGCGTGTTGCTCTTTTCAGACTTCTGAAAGCATGCGCCACACCTCATCCCGCTCAAATTTTGGAGTCCAATTTCAGACTCTTAACTCTTGGGTCAAGTCCTATGGCTATCTTTAGAAATCTCACATTGGTCCTTCTTCGCCTTTTGTCAGATCTGCAGTGAAAGTGTTCTTAAAACGAACACCACGTGTTGGGTCATCATCCGAGATGGCTAGGAGATGAAATCTGTGGCAGAGTGCAGGTAAAACAGAGCAGGAGACAGACAATTCTCCCCCAAGGAGCTGAGTCACCGATTTAATTCACACATTACTTTTTTTTAACGAGTGTCATCAGCATGGAAGCATGTCCTCTGGAATGGTGGCAAAAGCATGCAGAGGCATACGAATGTTTAGCATCCCTGGCACATAACTACCATGCAATGCTGGCTGCAAAAGTGCCATGCGAACGCCTCTTCTCAACGTCCGGTGGCCTTGTAGGCGCTAAACGTTTACACTGTTTTCCTTTTGAGTGCAGTTCTGGAACAAAACAAAAAATCTACATTTGTAAGTTGCCAGGAGCTCCTGCTCCCTCCATGGCCCCACCCCTGCCCCGCCTCTTTCCCTCAAGGCCCTGCCCCCCAGCCAAGCTGGAAGCCGGAGCAGGGCTGGGGAGCCACAGACCCCCCGTGTGCCCAGGCTGGGCGGGCCTGAGAACAGCCCCCAGCCCATATCCCCATTCTCCATCCCCCGGCCCAGGGCAGGTGGAGGGTCTGAAGCTCCCCACAGCTGTCTGCACGGCTCTTCCCCCGACCTGGTTCCAGACGGGGCTGGGGCCTCAGAGCCACAGCTGGGTTATGGTAAGAGGCCCCCCCGGGCAGCTGGTGACTCAGGAGGGTGCTCGAACCATGGGGCTATGCTGATGTGAGGCGTTCTCTGTCTCTCCAGTTAAAGCTGCGCTGGAGACACAGGCCTGGACGCTGGTCAGTGCTGTAACCCCCCGGCAAGCGGGTCCTACTCATGTTTATGTTCCCTCTCTCAGGCTCTGGCCCAGATCACTCTTTGAAGGAGAGGGAGAGAGCACAAGAAAACACACGCATGAGACTGACGCTATCGGAGGGTGGTTAGCGTACCCACCCACAAGGTGGGAGACCAGAGTCCAGTCCCCCTGCTCCAATTCAGCTTTAATTATTTATCCAGAGGGCAACAGCTTCACTAGGACAGACTGACGGGGCCTCACAGCACAGTATCCCATAGCTTAGTGCTCAGAGCACGCTCCTGAAAAGAGCGGATCCCTGTCCAAATCCCTTCTCACCCTCAGGCAGAGGGGGGCTGTCACCTGGGTCGCTCACGTCCCAGGTGAGTGCTCTAACCAGGGGGCTACAAAGGTGGGAGGGACGTGTCGTTTCCCCTGGCTTCTTGCAAACCCAACAGATGCGGGTATCTCCAAAGAGGGTTCCTGGCTGTGGCTGGCACCTCCCATTGTCAGCGTAGGCAGGTCCATGCGTAGCGTGCTGGCTTTTGTGAGTCACATTCCAGGGTTGTGTTTACGCTTCACTTTTATCAGTACAACTTTTGTGTCGGTCAAGAGTTTGAAAAAAACACACCCTGGGCCAACGAAAGTTTTACTGACGAAAAGCGCCTAAATCTTTCTGAACCTAGCCCTAAGTCTAGGAGCAAAGAGGACCAGGGAATTGTAGACTCACGTTTTAGTGGGTTTCTCTCACCAACTGAACGTCAGATTGTGATGGGGGGGGCTGTTTGTCAAAGGGGGCCACGCTCATAGATCCAGTGTGGAGGTTGCACACTTCCTCACACAGAGGTAGTGGGTATCGAAGGCCGGGAAAGGCTGAGCCTCCCCAAACAGCCTTGCATGGCCCCACTGACGCTCCACCCCCAGGCCTCTTCCTGCTTCCTGGTGCTGTGCTGTGGGGGGCTCTTCCCCCCATGGCCAGGGCCCCAGGCTGGGGCTAGTGGGGGCCGGCCTGTGCTCTGGTGCTGGTGGGGGGGCATGCTGCCTGCCCTCCCACCCGGCACTCCGGGGCTGAGGGGGTGCTCTGGGGCTAAGGGGAGGTGCCCACCTGGTGCTCCAGGGCTGGAGGAGGGGGACCATGTTGCCTGCCCAACTGCCCGTGCTCTGGGACTGGGGTAGGGGGGCCACGCCACCCACCCCACTGCCTGGTGCTCCGGGGCTGCGGGAGCAGGGCTGCGCCACCCGCCTGGCTCTCCGGGGCTGGGGGCACTCAGGCAGCCCGGGGGTGGGGGGAGGTGGTGGTGGCCGTGCAGCGTGGGGCTCTGGGCTCTGGTGGGAGGGGAAGAGCCTGAGGCAGAAGGGATGGGCCAGGCCAGGGGCTAGCGTCCCCAAGCCCAGGTTCCACCCGCCCCCCATGCCGTCACACACGTGTCTGGACTCCCTGTGGGATCAAATAATTGCAACCGTGGGGTCTCAGGATCCCTGGCAGGGCTGAGCAAATATCAACCCGCAGGCAGGGTAGAACAAGCAGTCTGTAGCCTCCGAGCCTCCTGCCCGTGGCCGACAGTAACAGTTCGGGTTCCTGACCTTCTGGGCTGGGCAGAACAAATAGTCAGTTCATCGCCCCCAGGGGGGCAAAACAAACAAACAAACAAACAGTCTGTGGCCCCTGAGCATCCTGGCTGGAGGAGGCAACCACCGTTGGGGTTCTGGCCCTCTGGGCCGGGCAGAACAAACAGTAGCCAAACCTAGCGGGAAGTGGGGGAGTGGCAGGGTCACCCGGGCCCATCCAGCTCCACCGGGTGCCGATCCAGGGCCCGATGAAGCCAGGGAATTGCACGTTAAGGGATGAACCATCAGCTCCTACTACGTTCCCTGGGTCACTTCCTACCCCAGGGCGCTTCTCATACACCTCTCGGCTCGCCGCAGCTCAGCATCCCTGTCAACCTCTGCGCTTGCCTGGCCGCTCACAGTGCAGTCCGGGTCTCAGGTTCCCACTGCTTGGGGAGCCTCCGGCCTCTCTGCAGGAGCTTGCAACACACGTCCTTCCTCCTCCTCAGCCGGCCCAGGCTGGGCTGGGCCGCCTCCTTTTATCTGTCGCTTCCACTGGGAGCGGGTGCAGCAAGGCTGAGGGGACGTGGCCTTCTGAGGCCTGCAGCGACTGGTCTGTCCCTGGTGGCCTAACGAGGGGTCGTACACCCCTTCACACAGATCCTGAAAAGACCAGGAACTAAAATCGAAACTTCTCCTTATGGAGGAAGCCATCCAAGAGGCGGCTGACCTGGTCCCAAGTCTCCTTGGCCATGCGTGCCAGCGCCCCAGCCTTCTCCCTCAAGAGGGTGAACGTAGGAAAAAGACTCCAAAAAGAGACCCACGAGCCCTCCCGTGAGCCCCCAACCAGCCAGAGGTGATGCCCAGCGTATGCAGTCACTTGGGCACGCCTACGCCCGGTACCCGCAGATTGCAGACACACCTAGGAAGCCTAAGGACCCGACAGGCATAGGCACCGAAGCCGTGTTACCGGCTCTCAGAGACAGGAGCACAGACCAGACCGCCTCTGGGAATCTCACTTTAGAATTGTTTAAACGTTGCGGAGCTGAGGGGCCACAGAGATGTGGTGACCTTGATCCTAATTCAACCCTGACATTGCACCAGCACTGGAGATGTTGGGTGGGTCACTGACATGTAAAATCACTGGGGCCGGGGGCTGATTTGCTCTTTGGGAGATCCTCCGAGAGCCCTCACCTATGGGCAGCACGTGACCTGCCCGTTGCAGGACCCTAGCCCTGGGCCTCTCCCATTCTGCCCAAGTCCCCGCCCCCCTCCCTGCCGGTGCCCCCCCACCATAGCCACTGGCCCCCCAGTCCCAGGACACCCCAGCCACCCCCTGCCCCGGAGCACCACCCTGAGTCCTGGCCATAGGCCGGTGCTTGTACCGGCCCCAGCTGCCCCCAGTCCCAGCCACATGCTGGCTGCCCCTGCCCAAGTCCCAGCGGAAAAGAGGGAACTGGAAGCAGGCAGGTGGGGGCTGGGGGCAGAGCATGGGCTGGGCTGGGCAGGCTGGGCTGTTTGGGGAGGCTGAGCCTCCCCTGGCCTGTGATACCTGCTGCCCATGCCCTCACCCAAGACAGGTGTGGCTGGGAGATGGCGCTGCTTTCTCCTACAGCAATAAGGGGCCATTCCTACCACGCTCAGAGGCATTGCGTGCACTCACTTGCTCTCCTTAATACCTCCTTTCTTATTTATTTATTTATATTACAGTAACTCCTAAATGGCCCAACCAAGATGCGGGCCCCATTGTGCTGTGCCCTGGACACACCAATAGTGAGGAACCATCCTTGCCCTGGAGAGTTTACAGATTTAAAATTTTTATTAAGATGATGTTTTTTAAAAAAGTGAACGGTACAGAATTTAAGCACAGAAGTTTCAGGTTATCAGGGAATAACGTACAGATTATCAAGGGCTGCGAAGTTCGGTTTAAGATCGGGTGGCTAAGGAATACATAATCTGCAATATCCCCGACTGGGGGTAAAAGGTTAACGGGTCAAAGGACAGACATTGAGATATGAGGGCATGTTGTTCATATAATGGCTATGTTCAGGTGTGGAGTATAGTGAGTGAATACGATGATGAGGATGGATTGACCCTCTTTTGGTGAGATTTAACGTTCAGTGAGTTTATGGCTCCAGTTCATATGGTCCAACGGACAAAGTCTCTCGGTCCCTCTCTCATAGTTGATGCACCATGTCGCTCCACCTCATGCCCCCTGGCACTGTCGGTGGCCGGTGATGTGTTCAGTGTAGATGTCCTATTGCAATCTAAATTACACCAGACATCTCCACAGGTGCAGCCATGGTGTGAGTGTGGTATGGACCGGCTGCTGGCCCAGTGACATCTGACCCTGCTCGGAGCCAGGCAGGCGAGACCTGTGGGGGAAATCCCTTCCCTTCTGGTGCTTGTTACCTCCTCCCCACTGCCCTGTGTCGCTGTCACCGCGTCCCACTCACTCACCATCTGGTTGGTTATTTCTCCTGTTCCCCAGACACAGCTACGATGATGGGGAAGGTTCCCTCGTTCTCTCCCGGCTCCACAGTGAGCTCCGCTCTGCCCGGCTACGTCGCTCTCTGCCTCGCTCTACAGGTTCACAGTCTGGTGTCAGGTAGGAGCTCTGGGCTCCTCGCTGGGTTTGCTGATGTTCTCTTGCTGGTCATCACCATCCACCTCGCTTCCCTGCCTTGTCTCGTAAACCACGTCTGCTTTTTGCAGGGCCAGCCCTAGACCAAATGGTGCCCTCGGCGAGGAGCGTTTCTTTATTGCCCCCCCCTTCCATTTGTTAAATTTTTGAATACTTTTCTTTTATTGTATTTGTAGCCCATTTCATGGCTTTGATGCACGATTTGCATGCATGATTTATCCCTGTCATATAAGACAATAAATGGGCATGCTAGGATCTGTACATCTGTATCTATTCATGCCTATATAAGCAAAAAAAAAAAAAGTTTCCTCAAAGAAAATTTTTAATTGTAGGAATAACTGGAATGTACTCACATCTATACTTGAAACATTTCACTTCAAACATTCTGTTTTCCCTTTTGTCACTAACAGACACAGGACCCCAAGCCTGGCACCCCCCGAGCCTGGCGCCCACCAATCCTGGCACTCCAGGTGATTGGCTGGGTCGCCTGCCCCTAAATCCAGCCCTGGTCTTTTGCTCTTTACACAACGACCATAAACCACAGAGCACAGCTGGGTCCTAGTGATGGTGTTTATCTATACACAATCTAGTCAGGCCTAGTTATACACACGCTGCTGCTCTGACTGGAGGCTTCTAAGACATAGAACATGGTGAGCGCCGTTACTGGGCTCACAAACTATTTAAAGGGACACTACACAATTCCGCTACACTACACCGCTGGACCATGTAAGTCACAGATCAGACTCTTCAGCCACAAACAAATCATGACTTCCCAACTCCCCAGTTATGAAATTAAAACCCACAAGTCATTCACACTGCACTAGGCACAGCCGTCTAGGGGTGAGAGTGAGGCCTTCTTCATTCTGTGCCCTCAGTGAAAGTCTTATCGTATCCCATGGCACCCCCGGAGCTGCCCCCACAGCTACACAGACATTTTGGTTCCCTCCTGCTGTGGTTTCCATTCTGCTAATTTAACCAGCTCTCTTTGTCGCTCTGGATGCTGAGTCTCTGCCCAGAGACCCCCCCTTTCTGTTCAGTTCCACAATGGCTGGTTCTCTGCCCCCTGCACTTTTCTATCTGCCTCCTTCTCCCTCTTCATTATCTGACTTCTGACTTTACCTGCACAGTGGCAATGATCTCTTTTCACATCCTGCTGGCCCTTACACCATCCTTACAGCAGTCAGGGAGGGCACTGCACTGGAGCAGCATGAAAAGTCCTTGGTGTGTCAGAGAACCAGCCCCCCCTCCCCATTACCCATTATACCCAAGGTGCTTGTGAGAAGTGTTCAGCCCTGTTCAGCGATGATAGGGACAGTGTATAACATTCACCTGTGAACTCTGGGTGACAGATATGGCAACCACATGCCGTATTTGGGGACTATCAAATTAACATCATGAATATTCTGTCTATTCTGCACCCTCTCCCTAGATAGTATCTGTGATGGGTTCGGTCACAGAGACCCCCTGGAGACTGTCACCTGATGCTCTGGGGTACCACAGAGAACAACCCTCCTGCCAGAACGGGTGCCCCTCCACTCTTGTCTTGCTGAGCCAGACACTCCAATTCGGCTCCAGCCCAGACTCAGAGGTTGGGCCACGCCCCTCTGCAGTTCACAGAAACTGAGATTCACTCAGCCGTGGGGCTTCTCAGTTAACAGGGACTTTCCCAGCGCCCAGTGTTCAGCCTTTCTGGGAGCCTGAACCCCAAATAAATCCATTTTACTCTGTATAAAGCTTATACAGGGTAAACTCATAAAATGTTCACCCTCTATATCACTGAAAGAGAGACGTGCACAACTGTTTTTCCCCCAGGTAACAATTACTTGCACTGGGTTTATTAATAAACAAAAACGATTTTATTAAGTATAAAAAGTAGGATTTAAGTGGTTTTAAGTAATAACAGACAGAACAAAGTAAATCATAATGCAAGATAAACCAAAACACGCACGGCTCAGCTTAATACACTAAGAAATCAGTTACAGATGATAACTTCTCACCCTCGATGTTATTTCAAGTAAAATGCTTCCCAGGTCAGTTGCCTTTTCTGACCTGGGTCCAGCCTGTTCTCTCCCACCCCTGTAGTCACAGTTCTTTTGTTTCCAGATACTTTCAGGTATCTCCTTGGGGTGGGGAGGCCATCTCTTAAGCCAGATGAAGACCCTCATTGTTTACTTCCCCCGCCTTATATAGAATTTCCCTAAGGCGGGGAAACCCTTGTTTGGAATCCCACCCCCACTCTGGAAAAGTACCCGCTTCAAGATGGATTTCAGTATCAGGTGACATGGTCACATGTCTGTGTAAGACCCCAGTCTCCATTCTTCCTAGGTTGCCTGACCCATACACAGGAAGGCTTTAAGGTAAACCAGGCCATTTACAGCCAATTGTCCTGTCAATGGCAGTCACCAAGTTCCTGATGCCCCATTGACTGCCCTCACCTGGTCTGACTACACCAGTAATACAAGTTCATACCTCATATTTCTATAAGAACGATAGATGCATACAAATAGGAAAATCAAATGCAGCACATTATAACTTTTTCAGTGATATGTTACAAGAGACCTTTTGCATAAAGCACATTCCAGCTATGTCATTTTCAGATTCATAAGCCTATTTTCATAAAGCATACGGAGTGGAACTTCACAGTATCGATCCGTTCTATATGTATCTTTGTGGGCTCCGGACTGTAATCTACTCCGTGGGGGAGGGTTACCCCATCTCCTGCAGGATATACAAATGATGGGGCGTAATTTCTTGTGGGACAGATAACAGCTCAAGAGAAGTACCAGCCCTGCCACCTTTCCCCCAGGATGGATGCTCAGAGCATGGAGGTGAGATGGTTCAGGTCCCCGTACTCTGCAGTTGTGCATCTGTACCACGATGGGCAGGATCAGTGTGGGGAGCAGATGCCAGAATATCAAGGAAGGACTGAGCTCTGAAAAGACCACATCACGGATGGGAGTGTTTCCCTGAGAATACGCGATATCCGACCCTCCGACGATGGACAGTACAAGTGTTTTTTTCAGTCTAGAGTGGCTTATGAAGACGCTTTATTGGAACTACAGGTGGCAGGTCAGTAACTTGTTGTGATACTTTGATGTCTTCAATAGGGTCATAAGTGGATCAAAGATTCATTGTGAGATGACACCTGATTTATCTCATTACAGAGGGGCAGTAGCTCTGCTCTGGTGAAGGTTTATTCTAGTTGACTGTTTTTTCTAAGGGCTCTAAAATCCACACAAATACTCAGATTGTCTCGAAGAGTGTTGTGACTCTTTGGAGTCTGGGGTAGCATTCATGGGTTACATTTACGGGGTTAATAAAATACACAAACACGCCTAAAAAGTTGGGTGATATGAATATGTTGTGTTTATTACA
This sequence comes from Natator depressus, assembly GCF_965152275.1. Lineage (NCBI taxonomy): Eukaryota > Metazoa > Chordata > Testudines > Cheloniidae > Natator > Natator depressus. Next base: position 74,920,260 of record NC_134244.1, read on the forward strand.
ACTCTCTTGTGCACCCCTGGGGCCGAACAATAGCTGATCCTCCTCACACTAATGTCTGGCCTCATGTCTGGCACCCACAGGGTAACCGTGGTTGATATACAGGGTCCTGTAGCCCACCGCCTGCCACTGGGGCTTGGCTGCCCGTGGGTGCACCCACTAATTTTTCTCCATGGGTGCTCCAGCCCCGCAGCACCCACGGAGTCGGCGCCTACGCCCCTGTCCTCTCCCTCTCTCCACCCTCCTCCCTCTGGAACACCCAGCCCTTCCTCTGCCTGAGGCAGGTGTTAAAGGGGCTTCTCTAAAGCCCAAGGGGATTACAAATATGTTTCTAAAATTACCTTTGCAAGTGAAAGTAGTGGAAGAGTTTAGCCTCCCTGCCCATCAGTTAAACTGTGCACAGCTCCTTCCAGTGGTTCTTATTCAACCCTTCAGACCTGCCGCGAAGTGTCTGTGGCGAGAGGCACGGTCTGTGTTCATCAACGGGAAAGCCAGTCCCTTGTCCCTGCTCAGGAGCTGGCAGGATTATGGGGCCGCTCACCCAGCCTCACTGGAGAATGTGAAGCAGGTGCACATATGCTAGACCAGCAATACGTGAGAGGCAGGGTTACCTGGTGGATAGAGCCGTCGACTGAGCGTCAAGGGACAGGGTTCCAGTCTTTCCTTTGCTACTGAGCTGTGCAAGAATTTGGGCAAGTCTCTGTGCCTCTGTTTCCTCGCTCACCCTTTCTCCATCATGCCTGTTGAGACTGTAAACTCTTCAGCGCAGACTGTCTCCTAGGATGTGTGCATGACGCCCAGCCCGCTGGGGACCCAGTCTCAGCTGGGACCTCTAATTGCTTCTGTAAGACAAACAATCATAGCCCACAGCTCTGGCACACTTGTATGTGTGTTTTCGTCATTTCCATGTGCCTCTGGAGACATGTGGGGCCAGTGTGAATGGCACGGGAGGCGGCTCTTGTCAGCAGAGTTCGGTCACTGAGGCACTCCCCTGGGCAGTTGCCCGGCTCCCGCCCGGCCAAGGCATGGGGAGGCTGGGACTTTGCAGCTGGCCAGTGAGTTCCTGACTCACCTTCCTCAGGGTGGGCTATTGCTTAAGGGCTGCAGGTCGGAGAGGGGTTTTTCAGAGTGGCCACCAGAGTGACTGCACACACTTAGGCCACCAAAAAAATTATTGTGAGAACCCCTGCTAGCCTGTGCTTTTCTGGTGAAGACTCCCGAGTGGAAATGGCACCAGACACCCATCCCTTCTTTGTCTCTCCTGGGCGATTGTTTTCCCTCTCTAGGATGGTCTGTATGCAATTTCCAAGCAACCTAAGGGCCTCTCTGCCCACAGACTGACCCCGCAATAAAGAAATCCATTTGAATTCACAAGACACTTGCTTCAAATTAAGATAATTTTATTTCAGTTTAGCTCATCGGTAATAAAAAATCCCCAGTGTGACCTTATCAAGTGTTTGCGACAGCCCCCATCTCTCCCCCGACCCAGCCCTGCCCCTTCCACCTGAGGCCTCATCCCCTCTGTGCCCAATGGAGCCCAGCTCACATTGTGGGCTTGGCCCCTGCCCTGTGCCCCCAGGCCCCTTCCATGGTGGCCACTGGTCCCTGCCCCAGGTTAGCACCCCTCGTGCCCCGCCGGGAGGCCGGGCAGTGCAGCTCCAGCCTTTCCAAGCTGGAGTGCCAATGTAATGGCAAAAACAGCAGCCAGCAAATTTTCCTACCCCTGGTGCTCCAGGGCCGGGAGGGCTGGAGTAGGAAAATTTGCTGGCTGTTGTTTTTGCCATTACACTGGGCAGTGTGGCCACAGCCCTCCTGGCCCCAAAGCACCAGGCTGTCGACCAGTACATTGGGAGGGCCCAAGGGACCAGCCCTCCCGGCCACGGAGCACCACGCGGCCCTGGACTGTGGGGAGGCCAGACAGCGTGGCCGCAGCCCTCCTGGCCCCAAAGCACTGGGCTGTTGGGCAGCAAGGCCCCTGCCTTCCCGGCCCCGGTGTGCCAGGACTCCGAAGCCGGGCAGAGCAGCCCCAGCCCCCCTGGCCCCAGAGCATCAGCAGGCTGGCAGCCCCGGAAGAGCCGGACACCTGCAGAGTGAGAAGCCGGACGGGGAGAAGGGGCGGAGTGTGGCTGGGCCACATCCTGGCTGTTTGGGAAGGCTCAGCTTTCCCTGCCGCCCATGGTTTGTGTTTCTGTTTTGGTGAGTGTATTTCCTGGCTCTGAGAGGTATCAGTTTTCTGCTACCCATTTCAGCATTCTGGAAGGATACAAGGCCCTGCCAAGGCAACCTGAATTCCCCTATAATAAAGTCTTTTGTTAGTGAATTATTTAAGGCTTGTTTACACATACACATACACTGGTTTCAATGAACTAGTGAAGAGTTTTTCAAACTGGGTCCGTGGACCCCCAGGTACTCCAGGGCGTGCACTGACCCCACTGATCAACTCCTTCCCCTTCCTCCCTCAACACCGCCTCCTCCCTCCCAGTGCTTCCTGTGTGCTGGGGAACAGCTGTTCAGCGGTGTGCAGCAGGGGCTGGGAGGGAGGGGAAGGAGCAGAGACGGGGTGTGCTCAGGGGAGGGGATAGAAAGAGGTGGGGAAGAGGAGGGGCAGGGGTGGAGCAGGGGCAGGAAGAGGTGGGGCGAGGATGGGGTCTTGGGGGAAGGGGTGGAGTGAGAGCAGGGCCTGGTGCTGAGCGGGTTGGGCGAGGGGGTTTGCTGAAAATTTGAAATCAAAATGGGGGTCCTTAGGTTGCTAAAATGTGAGAACTGCTGAACTAGGGCAAACATCCAGGTGGAACCTCTGAAACGAGTTTGGAAATGGCTTATATTGATTTAGTTTAAGTCTTGATTTAAGGGATTTGCACTTGATTAACTAAACCAGGTTAACTAAACTGGAGAAAGTTTGTGCATAGAACAGCACTGACATTAACATTAATTCTACTCTACATCAAATAGGAATCTGGCCAAATTAGGTGACCAGCTGCACTCGTGGACTCACATTCAATTATTAGTTTGATAGGAAATGGCTTTTGATAACAGTGTAATAAAGCTTTTGGCTCATTACTGGGTTATCACAAATTTATTTATTTCTTCTGTAGGTTTGGGCTCCGATCCTGACATCTCTGTAGAGGGACATCAGGATGGAGGGATCCAGGTGGTGTGTCGATCATCTGGATGGTACCCAGAGCCTGAGGCTCAGTGGAGAGATCTCCAGGGGAAGCTCTCACCATCAGCCTCTGAAAAAATATCCCAAGAGGCCGGTGGCCTGTTTCAAACAGAGATTGCCATTGTTCTAACAGAAGAGTCCAACCATAAAGTGTCCTGCTGTGTCAGGAACCCCCGACTCGACCAGGAGAGAGAGTCAGCGATTTCCATAGCAGGTCAGTGCCCGTCCGTGCCGCACACGGCTGGACTGAGATGCCACAGACATGGGCAGAAAGTATTTATCATTGTGTCTCCTATTTATTGGCCTGGACCTTCAACATGGTGAGCACTTCTTGGAAACTTCTGAATAAGCTTAGTTCTCTTTGGATATGTCTACACGGCAATTCAAAACCCATGGCTGGCCCATGCCAGCTGACTCAGGCTTGTGGAGCTTGGGCTAAGGGGCTGTTAAATTGCAGTGTAGACATCTGGGCCTGGGCTAGAGACTGAGCTCGAGGGCCCTGCAAGGTGGAAGTTGTGCCTGCTGCCTTAGGGAGCAGCCCCTCTCTGTTTTGGGTTCTTGGGTGTTAAGATTCTGGATTCTAAAAAACAAAACATTGTGTTACGCTGCAAGCTTCAAGCAAGAGTATTTAGGTTTGTATCTGACTTCTCTCTGTGCTGGAACATCGCAGTTCTCAAGGGGGTGATGAAGAGAATTCTTATTTAAAAACAAAAAGTCTCCAGAACCGAGCCTGGCAGCTACAGCCTAACTTCAGTACCAGACAAATTGGTTGATACTATGGTAAAGAACAGAAGTACCAGACACATAGGTGAACATGATTTGTTGGGGGAAAAGTCAACGTGGCATTTGTAGAGGGAAATCATGCTGCATTAATCTATTAGAATTTTTTGAAGGGGGTCAACAAACATGTGGAGAAGGGTGATCCAGTACGTGCAGGGTACCTTGACTTTCAGAAAGCCTTTGGCAAGGCCCCTCACCAAAGGCTCTTAAGCAAAGTAAGCTGCTATGGGATAAGAGGGAAGGTGCTTTCATGGATCAGTACCTGCTTAAAAGACAGGACACAAAGAGTAGGCATAGATGGTCAGTTTTCAGAAAGAAGAGAGGTAAATCGTGGTGTCCTTCAGGAATCTGTACTGGGACCAGTGTTGTTCAACATACTAATAAAAGGTCTGAAAAAGAGGTAAACAATGAGATGGTAAAACTTGCAGATGATACAAAATTACTCAAGATAGTTAAGTCCAAAACAGACTGTGAAGAATTATGAAGGGATCTCAAAAAACTGGGGAACAAAGTGGCAGATGAAATTCGATGTGGATAAATGCAAAGTGATGCACATTGGAAAACATAATCCCAACTAGACATATAAAATGATCAGGCCTTACTTACCTGTTTCTACTCAAGAAAGAGATCTTGGACTCATTGTGGATAGTTCTCTGAAAACATCCACTCAATGTGCAGTGGTATTAATAAAAGCCCTGACTTACCTCAGGGGCTGCTTTGGCACCAGAGCAGCCCAGGAGCCGGCGGATGCCAGGAATGTTAAAAGTCACAGTGACGTTGCAGGCTGTATGATTTTATGAAAATATGCTAATGAGTATGAATATAATGTAACTGGAATATGCTTCATGCAAAAGGTCTCTTGTAAGGTATCATTCCAAAGCTTATAATCTACTGAGTGTGGTCATCCTATTTGTATAAATGTATCACTCTTGTATCTGAAACTAGAAATAGGAAATATAACTCTGAGGGCCGATTGTAATTATGCAAAGTGTGGGCCATTAATGGTGGTTTGGAATCTTGATGGCTCCCATCAACCAGGACAATTGACGGTGGATGGCTCTGTTTGCAGGCAGGCCTTCCTGTGAGCCAGGCTGGGAGCAATGAAGGCTTGGGGGGGGTCTCACAGTGACATGTGACCATGTCACCTGGTACCGGACTCCATCTTAAACTTGGTGCTTTTCCATTTAGAAGTGGGGGTGGGGACCCAGAGAGACAAAAGATTCCCACCTTATGCCAACGCCATATAAGGGGGTGGAACAGAACACAGGGGGCGGCCATCATGAGAAAGCCCCTCGCTACCACCTGGGCTGGAACAAGGGCTGAACCAGGGGAAAGGATTGTGCCCAGACTGGGAAGGGGCCAGTCTGTGAAATAAACTTATTGAAACATCTCGGAGGGTGAGATTTTATCTGTATTCAGTTTTATTACTGTACTAGGCTTAGATTTGCATGTTTTATTTTATTTTGCTTGGTAATTCACTTTTTTCTGTCTGTTATTACTTGGAACCACTTAAATCCTACTTTCTATATTTAATAAAATCACTTTTTACTTATTAATTAACCCAGAGTATGTATTAATACCTGCGGGGGGGGGGCAAACAGCTGTGCATATCTCTCTATCAGTGCTATAGAGGGCGAACAATTTCTGAGTTTACCCTGTGTAAGCTTTATACAGGGTAAAACGGATTTATTTGGGGTTTGGACCCCATTGGGAGTTGGGCATCTGAGTGTTAAAGAGAGGAACGCTTCTTAAGTTGCTTTCAGATAAGCCTGCAGCTTTGGGGCATGTGGCTCAGACCCTGGGTCTGTGTTGGAGCAGACTGGCGTGTCTGTCTCCACAAGACAGGGTGCTGGAGTCCCAAGCTGGCAGGGTAAGCAGGGGCAGACGTAGTCTTGGCACATCAGTTGGCAGCCCCCAGGGGGTTTCTGTGATTCAACCCGTCACGGTCACCTTAGCTCTTCCCTGCACCGATGCTGCAGGTTCCGAGCACAGAATCTCACGGTGAAAATTTAGATCATGGAGCAAAATTATGTGGCTTTTTTTCAACTAGAAGGTTGCATACTTCATTGCTTATGTAGGCTGAGCCCCTCACCCCGCACTCTGGTCAGAACCCTGTAGATTTTGTCGAAAATCAGATTCCTGAAATTCCTCTCTAGTGGCTACATGCAGCTGGTTTGCAAACTTAGGCATCACTGTCCAATTTACGAAGTCATAACTGGACACCAATGCCTGCTGGCATAAATTCCCATTTGCAGGGAGGAGCAAGTGTAAATCTTCCTGCCCATTTAATCCATCCTGTTGGAGAATTTGTCCTTCAGAATGGACTTAAACCTGCCCTGCTGGGCTCTATCATTCACAGCAGTCATGACGAGGGAGTTTATGCCAAGTGAGAGAAGAAGCCCTTTCTGTGCACTTTCATAGAATCATAGAACTGGAAGGGACCTCGAGAGGTCATTAAGTCCAGTCTCCTGCACTCATGGCAGGACCAGCACCATCTAGAACATCCCTGACAGGTGTTTGTCTAACGTGCTCTTAAAAATCTCCAGTGATGGAGACTCCACAACCTCCATCAAACCTTCCACAAAAGGAAAAACTTTTTCACTAAGAGGGTGGTGAAACACTGGAATGCGTTACCTAGGGAGGTGGTAGAATCTCCTTCCTTAGAGGTTTCTAAGGTCAGGCTTGACAAAGCCCTGGCTGGGATGATTTAACTGGGAATTGGTCCTGCTTCGAGCAGGGGGTTGGACTAGATGACCTTCTGGGGTCCCTTCCAACCCTGATATTCTATGATTCTATGATTCTATGATTCCCTAGGCAATTTATTCCCATGCTTAACCACCCTGGCAGGTAGGAAGTTTTTCCTAATGTCCAACGTAAACCTCCCTGGCTGCAATTTAAGTCCATTGATTCTTGTCCTATCATCAGAGGTTAAGGAGACCAATTTTTCTCTCTCCTGCTTGTAACAACCTTTTAGGCATTTGAAAACTGTTATCATGTCCCCTCTCAGTCTTCTCTTTTCCAGACTAAACAAACTCAGTTCTTTCAATCTTCCCTCATAGGTCATGTTTTCCAGACCCCTAATCATCCTTGTTGCTCTTCTCTGAACTCTCTCCAATTTGTCCACATCTTTCCTGAAATGTGGCGCCCAGAGCAGGACACAATACTCCAGTTAAGGCCAAATCAATGCAGTGTGGTGGGCAGTATGGAAGTCAGCAGGCTCCAGAAAAACTTTGCAGACTCCAGTGGTGCATCATTGATCGGGAGGGCTACGCTACCAGGAGCAGATGGCTGCAGGGCATCCGCTAACTGATGGACATTCATTGAAGGAACTCTGCCTGAATCCCCAGTGAAGCAGGGGACAAGAGGTCCTGATAGGCCTCGAAATACTCCATGGGTAAAGCTCACCAGTGCTGGAACCTGTGGTGGGCCTATATTTCCTACTGCTGATCTGACCAGCAATGTCACCTTTGCTTGAGCTAAGCAGTATGACCTCCATCACCGAGGAAGGTCCCACAGATTCCATGGAGGCCTCTGGTAAGGATAAGGCATTGTGGCCCGAGACCCCCATCTTGACCATGAGAGAAGCACCAGTCCTGATGCCTATAATGCTCTGTAAACAGTCCCCGATGCTGGTTTGGCGATGGAGACCAGGAGAAGGAAGATCCCAACCTTGAAACTGAGAAGCCTTGGGATTCCAGGAATAAAGTCAGAGCCAGACCAGAGGGAGCAAGTACTTGGCCTGACTCATCTGTGACCCATAACAAGGCAGGGACCAGCGCTGATAATGGAAGCAGCTCCACCTGCACTGAGTATGCCAAGGCTGGAAGCAGTATCAGTCCCAAAGTCATCAGTTGTACTGGACTGGTTGACAGTGCCGAAGTCAAGGACGGTGAAAGCTGTTGAGATCTCCCACACCAACCTCGATACTGGCCCTGATTCAACAGCCTGTTCAGCCAATGGGGCGATAGATGGCATAGCCCTGGGCCAAAGGAGAGGTTGGGGTGAAAGGCAAAGGAGGTCTGTGGCTGCCTGGAATGCCACCGACACGGAGACAGTCAGTGCCACCATCATCCTCTTTGGTGCCAGACTCCACAGATGCCCTGGGGCCGGAACCAGAGCCCATAATACCAGGTCTCTAATCTCTCCACATGGTACCAGGGAAAGGTTAGAGGCACCCATGCCATATCGCACACGAGCACCAACCCTGTGCAAAGTGAAAGAGTCTCCTGGAGTCTCAGTTGGTCTTATGAGATCCTTTCCTTGGTGCATGCAATGGGGAACAGCTCCCCCGTTTCTTGAGAGAGGCACCTGCTCTGGACTGCGAAGCAGCAGTGCTCTCAGAGCCCGAGGGCCACTTCCAGTCAGACAAGGACCTCACAACGAAAGGAGGTCACATAGCCTGGTCAAGCAGGTGCTGCTTTAGGCAAAGGTCTCGAGCCACTTGAGTCCATTTCATGACTGAGCAACGCTTCTTTAACGTGGGCCTCACACAGGCACGGCAAGCACCATGTGTGAGGATCACTGCTGGGGACATGAACGACAATGTTTGTCCCTGATGAGGGCATCACCGAGGAAAAACTTAACTAATACCACCATAGGCGCTGACTTCCCCGTTTCCCCTGTGTGCTCGACCTCCCTCTACCCCTGGCCCTGACCCCACTCCACCCCTTCCATAGGCCCCGCCCCACCCCACCTCTTCCCACCCTAGCCCCACCCCCCATGCCAACCCCTTACCCCAAGGCCCCACCCCAACTCTGCCTCCTCCCTGCCCCTATTCCAACCCCTTCCCCAAGGCTCACTGAGCTGTCATTCTCAGGACAAGTCCTACCAAAATTTGAAAAGCTGGTTACAACATTCCGATTCTCCAGAAGAGTAGCTGATTTTAATGAGATGCATATTATTGTTAACAGCTCCGCCATAGCGCTCTTAGGTCATTTCACAACTCTTGGGCATTTGCAACCTGGCAAGGATCTCCTCTGGTCTTGGTGACGTCTGGCTCTTTCATTAATCAGTCTGTTCTATTATCTCTGCTTCACACCTCAAGCCCTGATGTTCATTTCTTGAAAAGAGCAGCTCCAGGGCTGGTCTCTTCCCACCACACTCAGTGTGGTAAAAACTGTTGCAAAGAAATCAGTCTCTCAGCATTGTCATTACCCTCCTCAATTGTTCCCTTTATTTGTTTTATATTTTTGGCTATTCCCTCTTCTAATTCCATTTTAACCCTCTAATTCCTATCATTCGCTTCACCCAATGTACTTAATGTGGCTTTCTACTGGCTTCACAGGGTTAATACTTTTCATTTGCTGAAGGATCCCTCTTTAGCTCTAACAACCTCTTGCTCCTGAGCAGGTGGCCAGATGAGGTTACTGTACTGTATTTCTTCCTTTCCTTTTCCTTTGCTGCCCAGGAGGCTTCCTTGCTTTAAGGTCTTTTTCACTCACTTCCCTTCTGCAAGGTAATGTGACACTGACTCATTTCTCTCTCTTTTATTTTCAGACAAACTCCAGGCTGAGCTCAGTAAGTTCCATTCCCCCCAGTACGACCCTTGGGTGACATTGTCTCCTGCTCAGTGTGTCTGTGTCCAGGGGCGTTCTTACCCCTCTGTCTGTGTTTGGTTGCAGGGTGGAGGAGCGCCCGGCTCTACACAGATACTGTACATACCGCTGGCATTGTATCCATGGTGAGACCCACCTTCCCCTGGGAGCTCTCTGCTCCTTTCCCTGCACAGAGTGTTTCCCTGTGACATTCAGTCGGCTGGAAATAGCAATGTCACTGGGGGCAGACGAAACACAGATTTATTGCTGAGCACAGGGACACACTCCCTTTGGGAAAGGGCTGATTAGTGGTGAAATATGTCCCCTAGTGTCCCCTTCCCAGGGCTGTACCTGGGTTCTGCAGGATGGGCATTCTTATCTGCCCATCACTGGCACTGAACGGCTCAGCTCTCTCTTCCCAACGGCAGGATTTCCATGCTCAGACCGAGCTCTACCCACAATGTTCTTCTCGTGTAACAGGAGCAGACAAGAGCTGTTCAGCGTCCCCCTGGCTCTGGGGTGAGGCAGGCCCTGTCCCCACTGCAAGGGCAGACAGGTTTTTATAACCAGCTTGTGACACTCCCCTGACCCAGTTGCCACAAATTGTGCCATACAGCAGCTTTTCTGCCTCACACCTGTGGCTATGTGCGTGTTTTCACCTGGCTCGCAGCCTGACCATGTGCGTGTACTCGAGCAGGCTGGGAGAGTCTGGCAGCTCCAGCAGGGATGAGAGAGTCCAGAGGATGTGCACGCACATTGTAGCACCGGGAGCCCCGGGCTCCTCGCACGCCAGGGTATCCTAATGCACTGAGCCGGGGAGGGCGGGGCTGGATGAACTAAACTGATGGGAAAAGCTCCTTCCTCTCAGTTTAGAGCATCTCCGTGAAAGTGCTACGGCGGCACAGCTGCATCGGTGCAGGATTTTAAGCGAAGACCTGCCCTTAGACTGTGATTCACAAACGCCAAGACATGAGGTGAGGAGATGCCTACGCTAGACAGTAGGAGATGCGGATGAAAGGGGTGTGTGCTAAGCCCTGCCTCTCTCGTGGAGATGGGCACCTATCTCTGCTCAGTGATCCACAAAGGGAACCCCTTTCTTGGAGTCAGGCTGCTTAGCACCTACGGCAGATCTTGTGGGAATGAATTGGACGCCTTCCTCACACCACACAAACCGGCCGGGGTGGAGGAGCTGGCAATGACTTGTAGCCCCTTGGTTAAAGCCATCACATGGGAGACCCTGCTTCAATTCCCGCTTCTGCCCAAGGCAGGGAAGGATTTGAACAGGGGCCTTCTAGCTCTCGGGGGAGGGCCCTAACCCCTGGGGTATAAGTTAGTCTGTTCTGAGACCTCCTCTCTCTGGAAGCTGTTCCACGACGGACTGAATAATTAAAGATCATTGGGCACAGGTGCCGACTTTCTTCTTTCTGGGTGGGTGCTCCACCCCCACCCCAAGGCCCTGCCCACACTCTGCCCCTTCCCCCAAGGCCCTGCCCTTGCTCCATCTCTTCCTGCCCCCGCTCTGCCCCACACCGGCACCTCCCGCCCACTGCCAAACAGCTGGGCCCACCAAACAGCTGATTGGAGGGTGGCTGGTGGGCACCCACTGTTTCGTTTCTGAGGGTGCTCTAGCCCCGGAGCACCCTCGGAGTCGGCACCTGTGATTGGGTCAGAGAGCGCAAGTATGCGGCTGACTCTACAGCTGGGGGGTTAGAGCACCCCCCGGCGAGGGGGGAAGCCAGGGTCCCGTCCCTGCACCAATGGCCCTTTATTTATCCACCATGGAAAATCCTCAGCAGGAGAGAGTGCGGGAGCCCCCCACCTCCGCCTCGCCTCGTGGTCAAAGCGCTCTCCTGAGACTGGCGGAGCCCTGTTTCAGTTTAAGCTCCCCCTCTGCCCGAGGGGAGCAGGGACTGGGAGTCCCCCCATCCTAGGGGAATGCTCTAGCCCCTGGGTTAAAATGTATGAGGGAAGCCCTCCCCAGCCAGCTGCTGCGTGGCCTCGCCTGAGGGACCCGGTCTGAGAGCGTCCCTGAGCTCGCCTACCAAACTAGCTGGGACGGCTGGACCCCGATCTTCCCCCAGCCTGTGGATCACGCTGGGGCTCAGGCCGGGGAATAGGCGTCCACGCGCCTGGAGGGAGGCAGCCGTGGTCATGGCTGGAGGGAGAAACACAGGCACCGAGGGAACTTTTACTGCACAAACTTCGACTGCGAGTGAGTTTTGGCAGCTCCGGGGTCAGCAGGAGGTTTGTGCCTCACCGTGGAGCTGAAACCAGGGACTTAGGCCCCGAGCTCCTTTTGTGCCGCCCTAGGTGACCCCGGAGCCCGTGGACTGTCCTGTTGACAGCCCCTGGGATCTGTGCCCTCAGTCATTCCGATCCAGGTGAAGATCCCCCTCCGCCCGTGTAGCAACCAGCACAACGGGGAACCGGCTTGAGTGGCCTCAGACCCCCCAGCAGCTCCCACAGTACCTGCCCCTCCCCTTCCTTTGCTGCCCCCCCATGTCTGCCTCCTGCCCCAGCCCTGAGCACCTTCCTCTGCCCCCGGCACCTGCCGTCATGAGCAGTGGGCGCAGCTTCCCTTGGGGGAGGCTAGCCCCCCGTCTCACCTCTTCCACCCGCTGCCCTGCCCACACTCCACCCCCACTCGCCCCAGGCCTCTCCCCCCACCTCCCTCCCCCACTTGGCCGTCACTCGATGCATCCCACCTCACCCCCTGCCCCCGTGAGACCCCCGCCCACCGCTCACCGCATCTCGTCCTCGGGATGGCGAGCGGTGGGCGGGGGGTGAGGAGGGACACAGTGAGGGGCGGGGGGGGCTCATGGGGAGGGGGGGAGGAGAGGAGGGAGGTGGGGGGCGGCAGGGACCTCGGGAGCGGAAGGGGGGGAAGTGGGGAGGGGCTCCCTCACCTGGTGGCAGCGGCTGTGCCAGGGGTGTTCTCCACCGCCCAAGCCTGCCCTTCCCGCTCCCCTAACCCTTCCCCCTCTGCCTGTGCCAGTCCTACCCCCACCACTCCTCTGCCCCCATTACTTCCCCCCTCCCAGCCCCATGGCACCTGCCCCTCCTCTCTGCTCCCCTCGTGCAACCCACCCTCAGCCCCCTCAACACACCCTCCCCCATCTCCCCTCCGTCCCTGTCTCACCTCCCCCCATGTCCTTCCCCTTGACCTGACCCCCTGGCACCTGCCCCTCCCCTCCCCCCTTTGGTGCCCACCCCTCCCCTTCCCCATCACCCTGGCACCCACTCCTCCCTTCACCCTCTGCACCCCGGTACGTGCCCTCCCTGGTGCCTGCTCCATCCCCTGGCCCCCACCCTTTCGTCCCCCTCTGGTTCCTTGGTGTCTGCCTCATGCCCCCCTATTGCCCCTGGAGATCTCCCCCTTCCTTCCCTTCCACTCCTGCTCCCCACCCCCTCCCCCTGCCCCTGTCCCCCGGCATTAGCTGAGCTCCTGACTCCCCTTAAGGGTGAGGAACCCCATATCACAGTGATTAATGGGCACGTGGGTGAATTGCCCTTTGATCCCAGTGACCAGCCCCTGCCCCCAGCACTGACTCTGATTCTCTCCCCAGTGGATGTGACTCTGGATCCAAACACGGCTCATCCCAGCCTCGTCCTGTCTGAGGATCAGAAAACTGTGACATACGATGAGAGACGACAGGATCGACCTGACAATCCTGAGAGATTCAATACTTATCCGATTGTCCTGGGCACAAATGGATTCACAGGCGGGAGGTTTTACTGGGAGGTGGAGGTGGGAGACAAAATAAACTGGACTGTGGGGGTTTGTAGGGAATCTGTGATCAGGACAGGGAAGGTCAGACTCACTCCTGGGAATGGATACTGGGCTGTGTGGCTGAGGGATGGGAAATACGAGGCCTGCACCTCCCCCCCAAGATCCCCCTCCCCACAGGCATCAGGCCCAGCCGGGTGGGGGTTTTCCTGGACTATGAAGCAGGCGAGGTCTCATTTTACAGTGTGACTGACAGGTCCCATCTCTTCCCTTTCACTGACACCTTCTCCGGGACGCTCCGTCCTTATTTTTATGTTGGTTACAAAGAGGAGGGTAAAAACACTGCTCCCCTAATAATCTGTCCTGTCCCAGCTCAGGCCAAAGGGAATCTTTGTCCCTGAGAGTGACAGCCGTGGCAGAGACTATCCCCTCCCAGCGCTGACCAGCCCCCAGCCCTGTTCCCATGGGGATGGTACAAAGGGTATCACCTGCCTGCCCCCTCCCTCAGTTCCCAGTCCCAGGCCTGTGAGCTGGGGGAGAGGAGGGGGCAGAGAAGGGGGTGCGGGGAGCAGGCTGCTGGGCTGTGGGGGTGCAGGGAGAGAGGGGGATGTGTGGGTGCAATGTCAGGGGTGGATGCTGTGGCCAAGGGTGGGGTGGAGTGGGGAGGGGGCTGCAGCAGCAGGAAGGGAAGAGCCCAGATCATGAGAGAGACTCTGGGGAGGGGGTTGGGGGATGTAATGAGAGGGGAGGGGAGAGGAGAGGGGAGGGGAGGGGAGAGAGACCACAAGGAGGAAGAGAACCATGGCAGAAATGACAAAGGGGAGAAGACCCCAGTGTGAGGAGCAGGAGGATCTTGGGCAGGGTAAGAGTTGGCAGAAGGGAGGGATCCAGGAGCGGGGAAGGCTGGAGTCAGAGGAGGGAGGGATGCGTGAGGAGGGATTGGCCCTGTCTGCACTCTCCGATTCTTGTTCCTGCAGGAGCCATTGAGCGCACGGTGGCTGCCAACACCCTCAGAGCGCGGCCGGGCGCTGCAGTGTAGACAGGACTAACCTCGGTCTCGTCTGTGCCCTGAGCTGCGCTGGCCCGGGAGGCACCTGCAGGGCCCTGCATGGCTCAGGGGAAGGTGAACATAGATCAGAACCATGTTCCATTGCAAACCCCACCCAGCGCTAGCCAGGACGGGGCAGATCTGTGCCGTGACTAGATTCCAAGACAGGGGGTTTGATGGAGAGGAGATAGCTGCATAGAGGGGGAGGGGGGATAAGTGGGGCGTTGGATGGAAAACAGTTTCTGGGACTGATGGTGAAAAGGCAGCTGCCAGGGGAGCAGGGAGACATCTGGCAGAGAGAGAAAATGGGACAGAGAGCAGGGAGTGACAGTGGACGGCGCTGTACAGCAACGCCAGGGCCAAAATATTCCTGAGGTGCTGCATGAGCCCTTCAATGCCAACTGGCAGAGCACCCACTGTACAGCAACTCAAATCAGGTCTGACACACTCATTACCCCCCCCCCACGTGGTTCTCCTCATAGGTATCCAGACGGTGTCACATATAAACTGGTGACAGGCTGGTCCCCAAAATCATTGTGTGATGTCTGTGTGGGCTGTGTACAAAAGAGTGATACATGAGTGCTGGAAATATGTTCTGAATGTGTTTGGGAGGCAGTGCGTAAAGCCAGCCAGCCCTAGCCAGAGGAACGTCTGACTGGCTTGGGGACAGGCAGAGAACAACGAAAGTACATTTACAGATAAGGTAAACGAAGCAATGCGGCCGGCAGGAAAGGGCTTAGTGAGCACGCTGGGGACAGAGTCCGGACGCCCAGGAAGTCTTCCTGGTTCCTGAAAAAATGCAGTCGACTTCCAGGACATACTGTTAGTTAGGGAAGAAAGAGAACGACCCCCTTCGAGCCCGTGGAAGCTGGGTCCCCTGGCCTGGGTGGCTAGTGATGTCAACTTCTTAGGTAACGATTGTAACGTGCTAAAACTGAGTTGTAGTCACTAGAAAGTCTGCTTTGTTCAGTTTTGTTTGGAACCAATCTGTTCTCTTCTTCTCTTGCTTAGCATCACTTAAATGGCTGTTCTTTGTTAATAAACTCAGTCTTATTTTTCCTACCTATCAGTGCTGTTATACTGGAGTGTAGACTGAGTCCTCAGCTCAGCTCACAGGCTGGTGTGTGCTGTGTGTCTCTTTAGAGACAGAAAACTTAATAACGTTTTCCAGTGTCCTGTGAGAGTGACTGGACGCTGCAGAGAAATGTCAATGGGGAACTCGGGAAGTGATCATTGATTTGTTACCTGCAAGCTATGGTAAAGACTGGCAGAGTCTCGAGGAGTTTGCTGGTGAATTGAACGGGAAGATGTGGCAGGGAGCGGACACAGTCTAATCTCCAGTAAAGCTCACTCTTTCTAAAACAGAGGGGTAACACTTCGGTTTACAGTTCTGGGTGTCCGGAACAGAACTTTACACCCCTCCCACATAGGTTTGATTTCTCTCTCAGGAGATGTGGAGGGAGGTGCTTCTGTAGGTGGGGGCTCAGGGAAACCTGTTTATTGCTGGGAGACAGGACCCCCACCCAAGTGATCCCTCCTTCCTCCCTCTTGCTCCACATATCTATTCAGGGGACACCTCACAGGGCCTAATAACATCAGATGTCAAGAATTAGAACATTCATAAACCAGTCGGAGAACACTTCAATCTCTCTGGTCACGCGATTACAGACATGAAAGTTGCGATATTACAACAGAAAAACTTCAAAACCAGACTCCAGCGAGAGACTGTTGAATTGGAATTCATTTGCAAATTGGATTCAATTAACAGGCTTGAATAGAGACTGGGAGTGGCTAAGTCATTATGCAAGGTAACCTATTTCCCCTTGTTTTTTCCTACCCCCTCTCCCCCCCTGTTCCTCAGACGTTCTTGTTAAACCCTGGATTTGTGCTGGAAATGGCCCACCTTGATTATCATACACATTGTAAGGAGAGTGATCACTTTAGATAAGCTATTACCAGCAGGAGAGTGGGGTGGGGGGAGAGAAAACCTTTTGTAGTGTTAAACACCCATTTTTTCATGGTCTGTGTGTATAAAAATATCCTCACTGCATTTTCCACTTTATGCATACGACGAAGTGAGCTGTAGCTCACGAAAGCTTATGCTCAAATAAATTGGTTAGTCTCGAAGGTGCCACAAGTCCTCCTTTTCTTTTTGCGAATACAGACTAACACGGCTGTTACTCTGAAACTTTTTAAAATATTTAACATTATAATAAATGCTGGAGGTGAAGCAGGGTTTTGGGTGGAGGCTGACAGCTCACAACCCCCCAGGTAATAATTGCATGACCCCCTGAGGGGTCACGACCCCCAGTTTGAGAACCCCTGCTGTAAACTGATGGTGAGAGATTCCCTCCCACACCTCCCTGAAACCAACTGTCTGGCTGAGGCAGCTTCCCACTCGGAGCGCTGGCTTTTGTTGATCCCATTCTTAGGCCCTTAACTCTCCCCATCCCTTGTACAGGGAGCCTAGGTGCCTAACTCAAGGCTCTGGGTTCCACTGGGTGGCAACTGCTGAGTCTGGGTCCCCTTTGTGAATCGGGACCTTTCTGCCTCCTTCATACAGAAATCCCCAAATGCTGCTGAGCAAGGTTCAGGTGCAGCCCGTTTGTGGAAAGAGGAAAATGAAACTCAGCTCCTCTCTTCCCTGCATTGGGGCTGATGAGAATCCAGCAAAACCTCTCCAAATTCAACTGACCTGCTCCGTCTGCCTGGAGCTTTCCAAGGATCCAGCGAGCACAGCCTGTGGGCACAGTTTCTGCTGCGTGTGTGACAGAGCAGCTAGATGCTAACGCCAGACGGTCTCACTCTCTGTGGTCATGGTGTTCCCCTGGATTTGAGGTGTGTTTGTGTAACCCAGTATGTGATCAAGCTAACTGCAGCCATATTATCTGCACTCAGTCACCATGAATTAATGAAATAGAACACCATATATTGAAGGGTTAATTTGAAAGCAGGCTTTTAGAGGCAAGGTCAAAACTAGCTGCAGTTTCTGCTAATCAGAATGGGAGGAGGGAAAAGACAAGTCAACATTTGAGACTGAAAGTAAACAAGTGGACAGAAACCTTGGAGTCTGGGCACCTTTGATATAGAAGTTTATTATGACTAAAATGGTTAGGAAAAGTGATGATGTAGTAGGGGTCACTATGACCTATGTGTTTTGTAGAAGTTAATTATAAAAAGGGTTAGATATAGAATGTTCTTTGGAGCAGTCCTCTGCAGCCATCCTCAGAGAGATGTTTCAGAGGAACAGCCGTGTTAGTCTGAATTCGCAAAAAGAAAAGGAGGACTTGTGGCACCTTAGAGTTAGTCTCTAAGGTGCCACTAATACTCCTTTTCTTTTTCCTAAGAGAGATGTTTTTCTGACACCTTTTCCCCCAGGAGGGAAGTGTTTGGCCACCGCTGACCTACCATTAATTACCCAATACTGTCTCACATTTTAGGAAAATACCCGGGATGTTCTAAACCTATTCCTTAGGTCTGTGTGGGCTGAAATGTAATAAACTGCAGTTTTAGAAAGCGCATACGTACTTGTATTAATCATTTATCAGACGGAATCACTGTGTTCCCATTGATTTATTCCCAACACTGCCTGGAGTGAAACAGTGAAGTTACCATCGCTGCGGGTTCTGAAACCCCCAGGCAACAATGATGTAGAGAGGACCAGCTGAGGCATAGCCACTAAAATTCACACAAACAGGCAAAGCTCATTGTCCAGGTGGATTAGGTCTCAGTTTCCCTGATTGTAAATAAATCATTTTTTTAAAACTTCCCTTTCTACAAGGAGGGTATTGTATCGCCTGATTTATTCTGGGGGTGGGATCAAACACAGGTAGGGACCAGGTTCTCTTTTCACTGTGAGGGGAAACATGGACCTTGCCATTCCCAGGCTGCACTGTGGCACTCTGCATTCCCAGAGGGAGAGGGAAGGGGAGGGGGAAGAGATGCCATGAATAGCCTAGAACCCAGCCTCTGGGGGTGAAAAGACAGAGCCAGTGTAGGGGAAGCTGTGGGCTGAGAAGACAGCTAAATTCAGGGACAGCATCTCCCACTCAGAGAAAGAGGAGCAGATGGTGGCTGAATTACAGAATCTGTGCAGTGAGACCCATCTCAAAAAAGATATATTGGAATTGGAAAAGGTTCAGAAAAGGGCAACAAAAATGGTTAGGGGTATGGAACGGCTTCCGTATGAGGAGAGATTAATAAGACTGGGACTATTCAGCTTGGAAAAGAGATGGCTAAGGGGAGATATGATTGAGGTCTATAAAAATATGACTGGTGTAGAGAAAGTAGATAAGGAAGTGTTGTTTACTACTTCTCATAACACAAGAACTAGGGGCCACCAAACGAAATTAATAGGCATCAGGTTTAAAACAAATAAAAGGAAGTATTTCTTCACACAACGCACAGTCAACCTGTGGTACTCCTTGCCAGGATGCTGTGATGGCCAAGACCATAACAGGGGTCAAAAAAGAACTAGATAAATTCATGGAGGATAGGTCCATCAATGGCTATTAGCCAGGATGGGCAGGGACGGTGTCCCTAGCCTCCTTTTGTCAGAAGCAGGGAATAAGCAACAGACTGAGGTTGACACAGTGTGTGTGAGGATACTGCATGACCCAGGTCAACCCTAACGGACCTCCAGAAGCTGTCCCCCAGTGCCCAACACACCTCTCTGCTTACAGCTGTGAACTCCACTACCCAGGAGTCATGAAGACCAGGAGCCGTCGCTGTATTTAAACCCCCCCATATTTTTGAAATGCCGTTTCTGCATTGCCCAGCTGAGTGAGCGCACACTTAGCAGCTCTCCCAGGGCGCGTGCCGCTGCCCATCTGCGCACGCCAGTTACACATTCTAGACGCACCGATGGCTGGAGTAGGCAGGAAATGCTGGATCTCCTGAGCCTGAGGAGAGAAGAGCTCTGCAGGGAGAGCGACAGAGCAGTGGTATCCGGTATCCGTGAGCAGGTTGCTCGGGGGATGCCGGGGAAGGGGTAAGGCAGGGATCGGCAGCAGCGCCATGGGAACGTGAAGAAACTGCAGCAGGCACACCAGGCAGTCAGGGAAGCCAACAGTTGACCTGGTGCTGAGCCACAGACCTGCTGCTTCTCCAATAAGCTGCATGAAATACTTGGCAGAGACCAACACCCCACATCTCACTGTGGATACCTCTGAGGAGTCTGAGTCACAGGCCCCAGCCGTAAACAGCAGGGATGGGAACGAGGAAGAGTAGCAGACGGGGGGACATGCAATTGGGGATCCCGTTATGATGTTCGAGAATGCACTACAGTCAGATCTGGCTGTCAAGAACTGGCGAGCCTGATGCGGGGGGGGACCCTCAGGTAAATGTGTAAATTTATTTCCCATGACAGTGACGGTGGCCATGAACTTGGCAGGACACAGCTATTGACTTTTCTTTAATTCACTCACACTGGAAGAGGAGGTGGTACCACACAGTGAGGTAGCGTTGGGGGAGCACGTGGAGCAGTTTGCTTCTGACACAGGGAGGACCCTCGAATCCTCCTGAGCAATCCTCATGAAATTTCTGTGCAGGTACTCTGCAATCCTCTGCCCAAGGTTTCGAGGGATTGCAGCCTCGTTTCTTCCTCCACGGTAGGGCACTTTCCCACATCAGTCACTGATAACTTCGGCAGGCACCATCACAGGAAAGAGACGAGCAGCAAGTAGGTGGCTTTGGGGTGCTATCAGTAGCCAGGCTCCCTGGACCTTCGTCACACTCAGGAGGGAGATATCAGCTGTTAGCGACCAAAGGGGAAATAGAATGTCTGAGGTAACATGTGTCAGGTGTTCTGTAGGTGGGTTCATTTTTCACGAACCTCCTACAATATTCTGGATCTTTGTAGAATCTTGTGGCACCTTCCAGACTTTCTGAGAACTACATTTTCCTTGAACTTCCTAGAATGCTGTCAGCCTCGCCCTCACGGGTAGATAAGGGGCAGGCGTCGCCAGGCACCCAGTGAGATAGAAGAAAAAAATGAAGTGACGTGAGAGCCATGCTACAATACTGTGAACCTTATTTTATTGCGGAATCGTGGAAGTGTACTTGTGTTATAAGACTCCAAGAGTGTAAGCAGCAACTAATAAAAGACACATCTAATGAGACGCCAGAGATATCTATCGAACACCTATCGATGCAACAATATAAAAGAACCACTGGTCCTTCTTTTGCCCTGCTTAACACAGAATGTTGGATGACTTTCTAAGACGGCGGAACATAGACTTTTGGTCTCCATGATACTGTCTGTTTCCCCTGTAGAAAATAAAAGATGATCCCAAAGAAGCCTTCAGGAGCTCAGTATAGGAAGCAAAAAGCTCAGCTGCCATCTAGTTTGCAGCAAGGGGCAAATGTGATGGGACAATATCTGAAGCAGATCCACACAGACCAGGTTGTAGGCAGTAGCAATTGTCCCCGTGCAGAAGAAACTGAGGAGTGAAGCGTAAATGATGGAAGCCCTATTACTAAGGAATGAGCAGATTCGCCTGAAGATGAGGAATGGGAATGTGAGGAAAGTGATGGAGAATCGTCTAGTTTTCCTGGTGGCGTAAAGGAGAGGGATGATAAAGAAGAATGTGGCTCCCATGAAAAGGGGAGTAATGACAAAGAAAAATCTGGTTTACATGAAAAGGAGAGAAATGATAAAGAAGAATCAGCCTCGCATGATGACAGAAACAGCAGTGAAAAAAAACTGCACACCACAAATCGATACATTAGAGACTGCTTAATGGCCGGCGATCCTAAACTCTGCCAATATTGATCGTACAATTTTGAATGGTCTGGGCAAGATTGAGGATATGACATTTCTAGTAAATGAGCAGAAGTGTCCTGTCTCAAAGTCACACTGAGGAAGAGTGCTCGAGAATGGTGAGAAACTGAATCGGCATTGACTAGTTTACTCAAAGTCAACTGACAAAGTGTTCTGTTTTTGTTGCAAAATATTTGACAAGAATGCCAAATCCTTGCTTGCGCGTTCCGGGTACAGTTACTAGCAAAACTTGGCTGATGCTCTGAAGCAACATGAAAAGTCACCCAGCCATTTTAGGGCCTACTCCAAATGGATGGAGGTCAAGTCCAGGATCAAGCTGAATAAATGTATAGATGCAGAAAACCAGTGCATTATTAATGTAGAAACCCAGCATTGGAGGAACGTGCTTGAGCATCTGATCTCAATTACCCTCCCCCTTGCAAAGAATAATTTGACTTTCCATGGCTCGTCGGATAAGTTGCTCACTGAACATAACAGTAATTTCCTCAGTTTGGTGAAGCTCCTTGGGAAATACGACAATATCATGCATGAGCACTGGCATCGAGGAATTCAACACGAGCTGCAAAACCTGGCAAAACAGATCACTGACTTCAAATTGATGGTCTCAGCTGTGGTCTGGCACAATATCCTGTTCCAAGGAAACATTGTAAGCAAGGCATTACAAACTCATTCGATGGACAACCACTACTACTTTGATGAGACGCTACCTTGATTTCGCTCTGGCCTATGGAGACAACAGATTTGAAGATGCCGTCACTGCTGCCAAAGAAATTTTGGAAGACTTAGGAGTTGAGCCTGTCTTCAAGGGAACTTGTATTCATCGGAAGAAGAGACATGTTGCTTACGAGGGCAGAGATAAGGTGATGGGAAGCTCGGAAGAAAAATTTAAGAGGGAGGTTTTTTGCTCACTTGTTGACACTGCTTGAGTGCCCATCGAAGAAAGGTAAATCTGAAAAAACTTTGGCTGAGCAGAGCACTAAGAATTACTAAAAGACTAATACCTCAAACACGGACATCCCCAAAGCAACCAGCAGTTGAGACCTGGAGCATAGACATTGTAAGCCTGGCCACCATGGAAAGTAAACAAAAACACAATCTGAGCTTAGTATACTACATAGATCAGATATGAATAGCAAATTCTCACCCTAAGTGATGATACCAGCGGGTGCAGATTCTTAAGGGGCCAGCTTGGAATCCCCAGCTGTTTCATTGATAGGCTAAAAATCCCGTAAGCCTGGGTCCGGAACTTGCTCCAGTTCCGTCTCTGTTCCTTAGGTGTTTCCAAGAGTCTCTTTGGGTGGGGAGTCAGTGAAGAACCCTGCCTTAAATAGCTTTTGCATATGGTGGGAACCCTTTCTTTCAAAGCTTAGTTCCCAGATCAGTCTGGGGAAAAACACTGATATTCCAAGATGGAAACCAGAACCAGGTGACCTGGTCACATGTTACAGTAGCCATAACTCAGAGGCTGTCTGTAGCATCCTCAGGAAGGCTCCCCAGGTTCAGGAAGAGAAGCTTCTTCTAAGGCCTACTGTTTTCCGAATGGCTCATTAACCTGGATGGGCCCTTCCCAGCCAGCCATTCTGAATGAAAGCAGCTTGTCTAGGGGGCGTTCCCCAAGTGTAAACACAGTTGAAATACAGTTACATAGTCAATATTCCTAACTTCAGATACAGAAATGATGCATGCATACAACTAGGATAATCACAGTCAGCACATCATACCCTATGCAATGACATCTCCCATGACTTCTCTTGCGTAAAATACATCATAACTATGTCGGAATCATCTCACGATAATGTCACTGTGAAGAATCTGGGGGTGCACTGTCCCGGCGGCTTCCATAGCACTGCTGGGGAATGTTACATGTTACACCGGGGAGGGCACGGTTATGTTAATTTCCAAACAAAAGGAAAAAAAGAAAACCACGTCATGTGCTCCATGACCTTCACGCCACCGGGGAAAGAAAACACACGTGTCAATAGTCCGACAAAGTCTAGGAAAAGTTGTTTCCCAGGCAGCACTGTCAGCCTGTGGTGCATACAAGTGTGTAAGTATCATGAATTTGTTTTCGATGTGCTGCAGGAAACTATTTGCAGATTTCACACAAATAGTTTTGGTCGGTCACAAAAAGGCCAGAGGAATTCATACTATCCCCCCCCCATCCCCATTTCACCCAGTGGCTATGGCACTCACCTGGTGTGTGAGGCACCCAGGCTTGAATCTCCAGAATAGCCCCAAAATTGACTTTTTTGATTCACTGGAAATTCCAGAAAAGACCGACGAGTTGGACCTGAAATGATTTTTATTCTGAACTGCCACGGAACCAAAAAGAGCAATCTCCTCAACACTGCCGTTGTCTTCAGCCAAAGGGAGGCACTTGAAAATGCGAGTCTCCTGCTGCCAACCCTTGCAGCTCAGTAGAAGTAACGGTGGGTGGTTCTTTAAGGATACCTCTCCTCTCACGTTAATTAACTGGAATTACTGTAACTATCCAATTAATCAGCTGCTTTCGCAAACCAGCTCAGGAGAGCTGATGGAATTTAAAAAGCCAAGTGATCTTAAAACTTCTCAGAAGCTTCATTCCAGGATCCAGGAGGGACACAAAAGTGGCACCAGCTAAAGGCGGGTGGGGGGGAATGTCAGCCTGCCACATGAACCCCCACGTGACTCCTTCCCACCCTGCCCCCCGCGCTCTCCCTGTCCCTCCCACCCATCCCATGTTACCTGGGGGGGGGGGGCTCTGTCCTGAGCCACAAGGCTCTGGCCGCAGCGGACTCCTGGCCCAGGGGTCTGTACAGCCCTGTCGGAGGACACAGCTGGGGGTGCTCTAGGGAGCAGCGACCCCATGTTCTGCTCTTCTCGCCGCTGCGGTTTGCGGTTGAGCTGCAGGGCTCTCCCGGGAACAGCAGTGGCGAAAGCAGCAGAAAGTGGGGCTGCCTGGCGGCCTCACACTGGCAGCTCCTCCGGCACAGCTGTTCCGTACCATCCCTAGCCCTGACGCGGCTCCATCTCTCGGCATCTGTCCAGCCCCGCCGGAAGACAGGGCTTGGGGCGGGGCTGGGGCGGTACCAGAAGAGCCGCGCTGGAGAGCTGCTGGCATGGGGCTACTTCTGTGCCCCCCACGGCGTCTGGGGAGGGGCATGTGGCGCTTGCCCCTCCCCTCGTCGCCTCTGCATCTACTTGGTGAGTACTGGCTGCTTGAATATCACCCAAGTGAGCCTTTATCTATTCCATGGGGGAAACGCTGAGATCAAATCTCCCACGTTAAATTTGTCTGACACATACATATATCTCATGAGAAATAGAAATTCAAAGCAATATAAACTATATTTCAGTTCACTTCCCTTGTAACTTGTCGGCGAGGTGCCATGGCCTGCAACGTGCAGGAGGTCAGACTAGATGATCACGATGGTCCCCTCTGACTTCAAAGTCCATGAGCCTATGAGATCTTTGCCCCAGACTTTCAGACCACAGAACATTAGTGAGGAAATGATTGTTTCACACATTATTCATGAAGACAGGACTGAATGACCTCAAAGGGAAATCTGTAATTATCTACTTCTTTTAATTCAGTTTACAACAACAGATTGATCCAAATTTGTCAGCATGGGACTGCTCCTTCTTTATTGCCATTGTAATGTTTCAGCTCCGGCTATGGGACTGACTCCGGTCATTTCTAATATTCTGAACAAATCAATTCATCAAAGTATTTCCCTGAACCAGTCCCTACCAAGAGTTCTGGTTGGTCTGCGTTCCTTGAAATACTGAGTGGAAAGTCCCCAAGCGAAGATTTTAGGAGGGAACCTATAAGTATTCAGGTTTCAGAGGAGCAGCCGTGTTAGTCTGTATTCGCAAAAAGAACAGGAGGACTTGTGGCACCTTAGAGACTAACCAATTGATTTGAGCATAAGCTTTCGTGAGCTACAGCTCACTTCGTCGGATGCATGCAGTGGAAAATACAGTGGGGAGATTTATATACACAGAGAACATGAAACAATGGGTGTTACCATACAGACGGTAAGGAGAGTGATCACTTAAGATGAGCTATTACCAGCAGGAGAGCGGGGTGGGGGGGAGAAAACCTTTTGTAGTGATAATCAAGGTGGGCCATTTCCAGTACGAAAGCTTATGCTCAAATGAATTTGTTAGTCTCTAAGGTGCCTCCTGTTCTTTTTATAAGTATTCACTTGCTGAGTTTCCCTGCCACTGGGTCAGGTGGGGATTGGTTCCCTGCAGTAAAGGCTGTGTGAGACATGCCCCAGACTGGGGGCATCCCCTAGGATCTGCAAAAGTTCAGGGACTTCCACACCCAGACCATTTGATCCCACTTTGATTCTGGGCCTCCATTCCCTGGCAGCAAGGACTCACCATGGCCATGGCTGCCCTTGTTCCTGTGCCTTTGGGTGAGGGCTCTGGCAACAAGTGACTAGAGCCTGTGGCTACATGGACTTTCCGGGGTCAGTTCTGGGGGCTCATAGGGAGGATTAGATGGTTCTGCTTCATCCTCAAACTGCCCACTCCTCCCCTTGCCCTCACTGCCTCCATCTCCTCCCTTCCTTGTGGACTGTGGACCATTCAGAGACGCCTTTACAGGGTATGGAAAGAAGAGGGCTAAAATAGCACCAATATCCAGCCTCTCATGTTCCCTTTTCGTCTCCCTTTTTTTTCATACTGTTCATTTTTACTCATTTTTTCTGGCACTAGTTTCCCCTCCCTGTTTATTTCTCTGTCTCTCTCCCACTCTCTTCAAATCCCAGTCACAAGCCACACTCCAGGACTCTGTATGTTCCTGTTTTACTTTCATGCACCTTTTCTTCTTGTGTCTTCTATTTCCTCCGGTTGAGGCAGCCCTGTCCCTGCCTCTTCCAGTTTTGCCAACCCCAAATCAGTTAAAAATCATGAGTCAGATGCTGAAAAATGAAGAGGTTGACCCCAAATCAGGATCTTACTTTTAACGATTATATAAAGTTTTCGGTCTATTTTTTAGATTTTACAACTCCCCCTACCCATCACCCATGTGTGTGACTGTCACTGTCTGGAGTGGTTCACAACCGACCTCAGGGCAGACTGTCGGAAACAGGGCAGATACCCCAGACTGGCAGTGTGTGCTATAATTAGATTCCTCCAAGCAGGTAAGAAATGTGAATTCCTGGTTTACCACGGACAGTCCCCATAGACTCTCCAGTCTATCTTGCCACCCAGACAAACTGGACTTAGTGATACATGGTCACTTACACCAAAACTCACACCAAGTTCAGGTTGCTTCCAGTCCCAAGAAACCAGTCACTTACCCCAGATTATTTGGTACCCTACATCTTACACCAAAGACAACGCCTGTAGCCGATCCTGTAATAAACTATCTGAGGATTTATTAACTATGAAAAAGAAATAAAAAAGTTATTTACAGGTTAAAGCAAGCAAACATACACACACAAATGAGTTACCATTTAAATCCTAAGAGTGACAGAGCTGTAGGATCTGTCAAGTTTAAGTGTCTTTCAGGGCACACCCAGGAGGCAGCCCCTGGGGACCTCTGGCTTCACCTTGGTTTCTCTGGCCCTGTGAGAGATCAAACAGTGAAGAGATGGAAAAATTTCCTGTGACCTTATTTTATTCCCTTCATTCAGCTTCCAAGTCCCCAGGATTAGCTGCCTGGCAGGTAGCATTTTCAAGGTACAACAGGGCCATTACCCTACCCTTTGTGTTGTGATATTCCTTGATGGCCCATCTGATTTTGATAGTCCTTCTGGATGGGTGGGGTGTGTGTGTGATTCCTATGTTTGGGCTCATAAGTTCAGAGCAAACATTTGAAAGCCAAACCTATCTATGGGTATGTCTACACTACGAAATTAGGTCGAATTTATAGAAGTCGGTTTTTTAGAAATCGGTTTTATATAGTCGAGTGTGTGTGTCCCCAGAGAAAATGCTCTAAGTGCATTAAGTGCATTAACTCGGCGGAGAGCTTCCACAGTACCGAGGCTAGCGTCGACTTCCGGAGCGTTGCACTGTGGGTAGCTATCCCACAGTTCCCGCAGTCTCCGCTGCCCATTGGAATTCTGGGTTGAGATCCCAGTGCCTGATGGGGCAAAAAACATTGTTGCGGGTGGTTCTGGGTACATATAATCAGGCCCTCCCTCCCTCCGTGAAAGCAACGGCAGACGATCGTTTCACGCCTTTTTTCCTGAGTTACCTGTGCAGACGCCATACCACGGCAAGCATGGAGCCCGCTCAGCTCACCGTCACCGTACGTCTCCTGGGTGCTGGCAGACGCGGTACTGCATTGCTACACAGCAGCAGCAACCCATTGCCTTGGGGCAGCAGACGGTGCAATAGGCCTGATAACCATCGTCACCATGTCCGAGGTGCTCCTGGCCGCCTTGGTAAGGTCGGTCAGGAGCGCCTGGGCAGACATGGGCACAGGGACTGAAAGAGGAGTGACTCGACCAGGTCATTCTCTTTAGGCAGTCCTATTGCACTGTCTTCTGGCAAGTAGGCAGGAGATGAGGATGGCTAGCAGTCCTTCTGCACCATCTGCTGCCAGCCAAAGATGTAAAAGATAGATGGAGAGGATCAAAACAAGAAACAGACCAGATTTGTTTTGTATTCATTTGCTCCCCCGACCCTCGCTCTGTGAAATCAACGGCCGACAATCGTTTTGGTGAGGTCTGTCAGGGGCACCTTGAAAAGTTTAATGGAGATTCAGTCCTGCCTGAAATACCGGGCAGAGGGACAGCTCAGTGGGTTGAGCATTGGCCTGCTAAACCCAGGGCTTTGAGCTCAATCCTTGAGGGGGCCATTCTGTGTGACAGTTGTTTTTGTTTCTCCTTGATGTAAAGCCACCCCCTTTGTTGATTTTAATTCCCTGTAGGCCAACCCTGTAAGCCATGTCGTCAGTCGCCCCTCCCTCCGTCAGAGCAACAACAGACAATCGTTCCATGCCTTTTTTCTATGCAGACGCCATACCACGGCAAGCAGGGAGCCCGCTCAGATCACTTGGGCAATTAGGAGCACATTAAACACCACGCGCATTATCCAGCAGTATATGCAGCACCAGAACCTGGCAAAGCAAAACCGGGCGAATAGGTGACGTCAGCGCGGTGACGAGAGTGATGAGGACATGGACACAGACTTCTCTGAAAGCACGGGCCCTGGCAATGCAGGCATCATGGTGCTAATGGGGCAGGTTCATGCGGTGGAACGCCAATTCTGGGCTCGGGAAACACGCACACTGGTGGGACCGCATAGTGTTGCAGGTCTGGGACAATTCCCAGTGGCTGCAAAACTTTCGCATGCGTAAGGGCACTTTCATGGAACTTTGTGACTTGCTTTCCCCTGCCCTGAGGTGCAAGAATACCATGGATGAGAGCAGCCCTCACAGTTGAGAAGCAAGTGGCAATAGCCCTGTGAAAGCTTGTAACTCCAGAGAGCTACTGGTCAGTCGGGAATCAATTTGGAGTGGGCAAATCTACTGTGGGGGCTGCTGTGATGCAAGTAGCCAACGCAATCAAAGATCTGCTGATATCCAGGGTAGTGACTCTGGGAAATGTGCAGGTCATAGTGGATGGCTTTGCTGCAATGGGATTCCCTAACTGTGGTGGGGCCGTAGACGGAACCCATATCCCTATCTTGACACCGGAGCACCAAGCCGGAGAGTACATAAACCGCAAGGGGTACTTTCCAATAGTGCTGCAAGCTCTGGTGGATCACAAGGGACGTTTCACCAACATCAACGTGGGATGGCCGGGAAAGGTACATGACGCGCGCATCTTCAGGAACTCTGGTCTGTTTCAAAAGCTGCAGGAAGGGACTTTATTCCCAGACCAGAAAATAACCATTGGGGACGTTGAAATGCCTATAGTTATCCTTGGGGACCCAGCCTACCCCTTAATGCCATGGCTCATGAAGCCGTACACAGGCAGCCTGGACAGTAGTCAGGACCTGTTCAACTACAGGCTGAGCAAGTGCAGAATGGTGGTAGAATGTGCATTTGGACGTTTAAAGGCGCGCTGGCGCAGTTTACTGACTCGCTTAGACCTCAGCGAAACCAATATTCCCACAGTTATTACCGCTTGCTGTGCGCTCCACAATATCTGTGAGAGTAAGGGGGAGACGTTTATGGCGGGGTGGGAGGTTGAGGCAAATCGCCTGGCTGCTGGTTACACGCAGCCAGACACCAGGGCAGTTAGAAGAGCACAGGAGGGCGCGGTGCGCATCAGAGAAGCTTTGAAAACCAGTTTCATGACTGGCCAGGCTTCGGTGTGACAGTTCTGTTTGTTTCTCCTTGATGAACCCCACCCCCCTTGGTTCACTCTGCTTCCCTGTAAGCCAACCACCCTCCCCTCCTCCCTTCGATCACCGCTTGCAGACGCAATAAAGTCATTGTTGCTTCACATTCATGCATTCTTTATTAATTCATCACACAAATAGGGGGATAACTGCCAAGGTAGCCCGGGAGAGGTGGTGGAGGAGGGAAGCACCGGGAGGGGTGCTGGAGGAGGAGGGAAGGACATGGCCACACAGCACTTTAAAAGTTTGAAACTTTAAAATTTATTGAATGCCAGCCTTCTGTTGCTTGGGCAATCCTCTGGGGTGGAGTGGCTGGGTGGCCGGAGGCCCCCCCACCGCGTTCTTGGGCGTCTGGGTAGGGAGGCTATGGAACTTGGGGAGGAGGGCAGTTGGTTACACAGGGACTGTAGCAGCAGTCTGTGCTCCAGCTGCCTTTCCTGCAGCTCAACCATATGCTGGAGCATATAAGTTTGATCCTCCAGCAGCCTCAGGATTGAATCCTGCCTCCTCTCATCACACTGCCGCCACCTTTCAGCTTCAGCCCTCTCTTCAGCCCGCCACTTACTCTCCTCAGCTCGCCACCTCTCCTCCCGGTCATTTTGTGCTTTCCTGCACTCTGACATTGTCTGCCTCCACGCATTCGTCTGTGCTCTGTCAGTGTGGGAGGACAGCATGAGCTCAGAAAACATTTCATCGCGAGTGCGGTTTTTTTCGCCTTCTAATCTTCGCTAGCCTCTGGGAAGGAGAAGATCCTGTGATCATTGAAACACATGCAGCTGGTGGAGGAAAAAAAAGGGACAGTGGTATTTAAAAAGACACATTTTATAGAACAATGGGTACACTCTTTCACGGTAAACCTTGCTGTTAACACTACATACATAGCACGTGTGCTTTCGTTCCAACGTCGCATTTTGCTTCCCCCCACCGTGTGGCTAGCCCTTCCCCCCTCCCCCCTCCCCGTGGCTAACAGCGGGGAACATTTCTGTTCAGCCACAAGCAAACAGCCCAGCAGGAATGGGCATCTCTGAATGTCCCCTGAAGAAAAGCACCCTATTTCCACCAGGTGACCATGAATGATATCACTCTCCTGAGGAAAACACAGAGAGATAAAGAACGGATGTTGTTTGAACGCCAGCAAACATACACTGCAATGCTTTGTTGTACAATGATTCCCGAGTACGTGCTACTGGCCTGGTGTGGTAAAGTGTCCTACCATGGGGGACGGAATAAGGCTGCCCTCCCCAGAAACCTTCTGCAAAGGCTTTGGGAGTACATCCCGGAGAGCCGCAAATGCCAGGGCAAATTAATCATTAAACACGCTTGCTTTTAAACCATGTATACTATTTAAAAAGGTACACTCACCAGAGGTCCCTTCTCCACCTGGCAGGTCTGGAAGGCAGCCTTGGGTGGGTTCGGGGGGTACTGGCTCCAGATCCAGGGTGAGAAACAGTTCCTGGCTGTCAGGAAAACCGGTTTCTCCACTTGCTTGTTGTGAGCTATCTACAACCTCATCATCATCATCTTCCTCGTCCCCAGAATCTGCTTCTGTGATGCTTCTATCTCCATTGAAGGAGTCAAACAACACGGCTGGGATAGTGGTGGCTGAACCCCCTAAAATGGCATGCTGCTCATCATAGAAGCGGCATGTTTGGGGCTCTGACCCGGAGCGGCCGTTCGCCTCTCTGGTTTTCTGGTAGGCTTGCCTCAGCTCCTTAAGTTTCACGCGGCATTGCTTCGGGTCCCTGTTATGGCCTCTGTCCTTCATGCCCTGGGAGATTTTGACAAAGGTTTTGGCATTTCGAAAATTGGAACGGAGTTCTGATAGCACGGATTCCTCTCCCCATACAGCGATAGATCCCGTACCTCCCGTTCAGTCCATGCTGGAGCTCTTTTGCGATTCTGGGACTCCATCATGGTCACCTCTGCTGATGAGCTCTGCATGGTCACCTGCAGCTTGCCACGCTGGCCAAACAGGAAATTGAAATGCAAAAGTTCGCGGGCCTTTTCCTGTCTACCTGGCCAGTGCATCTGAGTTGAGAGTGCTGTCCAGAGCGGTCACAATGGAGCACTGTGGGATAGCTCCCGGAGGCCAATACCATCTAATTGCATCCACAGTACCCCAAATTCGACCCGGCAAGGCCGATTTCAGCGCTAATCCACTTGTCAGAGGTGGAGTAAGGAAATTGATTTTAAGAGCCCTTTAAGTCGAAAAAAAGGGCTTCGTCGTGTGGACGGGTGCAGAGTTAAATCGATTTAATGCTGCTAAATTCGACCTCAACTCCTAGAGGAGACCTGGGCTATTTTCTTATAGTATGGAATTCCAGCATTACATGTGAAATCAATGCATGCAGCAATTTACAAGTATTTCGTGGAGTCTAAACACTCAACACACTGTTGCAAGACTAATACCTATTTTAAGTAAAAGTAACATACAGGTGAACTGGTCTGATCTCCAGCTATGAGTTTGCCAGTTCTTAGCTAATGCCTGAAGTTTTGGTAAGAGCTGGCACTTGGTTTGCCAGCATCACAGTGACAATTACAGTGTTCCCAACTCATCCATGTCTATAGAGGAAAGTGACTTTAGCCCCTGTTGCAGGAGCTGTTGCTGTGGGTACCATAGATCTAATGACACAGATTTGTATAAAACGTTTCATGCTGGTGCGGGGCTTCCAGCTTCTCTCCAACCCCCAAATCCCAATTAATTAATTCTGTGACCCTGCAGTCCCCACATCTGCCCATCAGTCCAGTCCGCTCCTCTTCAACCCCTCCTCCTTCCCATCCCTGGTGCCGAAGTGGGGAGGGAGCAGATTCCCTTCTGGGGGCAGAGATAAGGAGCTACGAGATGGGAAATGACATGAGGCAGACCACTAGATAGATGCAAACCTTCTAGGGTCGCAGAGATTAGGATGACGGCATCTAGAGGAGCCAATTTTTCATTCCTAGTGGGCTATTTCCCCCATGTCTGACCCAGGATCCCCACAGTCCTCTTGACCATAGAGGACAGTGACAAACAGGCTGCACAATCCTGGGGCAATGAGATTGGCTTCTCCATCTCAATCACTCCCTGCTCCCTATGGTTTGTCAGTCCAGACCCCATGGAACTTCTGGGGTCATGGAGACGACATGATAGAAAGTCTGCAGGAATACAAGAGTACTAGAGACTGGTGTGTCTGATGCTGGAGAGGCTGATTTCAGGATCCCCAGTGCACTATGCTCCCACCATGTCTCAGGGACACAGGCTGAACTGGGATCTCTGCCCCACCCAGAACCAGGGATAGATTCTCTCCCCATCGAAAGAGATTGTTGGGAAAGTGAAGATTGGGTCATCATTATCAGCATTGGCAAATATCACTTGCCCCTGTTCATAGTCCACAGAAACCCGGATAAACCTGAGATCACGACTCAGGGACAGAGGCGTCTCAGAGGAGGAGACAGCGCAGAACGTATTCATATACCAATCCACAGCCCAGATCCTGTCCTCAGGGTTACGGGTTCTCCCTCCCTTCCTCCACACAGACTCTCTGGCCACCCCCACAGCCCAGGTTCCCTCATCCTTCACCTCCACCTCCCAGTAATGTCTCCCCGAGGTGAATCCCTCGCAGCCCAGCACACAGACTCTAGTATCAAATCTCTCAGGATTGTTGGGCAGATCCTGCCGGGTGTAACTATAGCTCACACTTTTCCGATCCTCAGACACGATCAGTCGGGGATGAGCTGTGTCTGGATCCAGAGTCACATTTGCTGGAGAGAGAGAATCAGAGCGTGAGGGGCAGAGCTCAGTCCTGGGGGCTGGTGGTGCCATGTTTCACGCTCCCCAGCAGCCCTGGTCTGGCTGGGACAGCCTGGATCCCAGGGAGCTGCTTCTGTCTTGGGCACCTGAGACTGAGCAGATCTCTCACTGCAGTTCCTCACTGTGTTTAATGGGACCTGCTTCTTTAGTTTCTCCTTTGTTTGCAGAGACTTCAGCTCCCAGCTCCCTCTGCTGGGGCTGCTCCATTCCCAGCAGCACAGACACAGCAAGGAAGGTCTCAGAAGCTTTTCGTGAGGAGGGAGCAAGGGAGGCAGGTACCAGCTTTAAACCTCAGAGGGAAGCTCCTTCCCCTAATGTAGCCTCCACTCCCAGGCCGGGGAACAGAGAGGAAGGTGCAGCATTGGGGAAGAGCCGCTCCGGACCAGAGAGTAGGAGATGGTGGGGTACCCCCATTCCCAGCCCAGAGAGAAGGCGGGGGGTGTGGGGGGAGGCGAGAGCGGGCAGCTTCAGAGGGAGAGCACCTCCCCAATCCAGGAAGCAGTGAGCAGCTCCAATGGGAGAGCCCAGCCCTGCCCACAGGAAAGGGAGGATATTGGAGAAAGGGCAAAGGAGAGGGATGTGTCAGCCCTCAGGGGAGAGGTTTTTCTGTTCATCACTCTGAATATAATATTAAAAAGGTCAACGAATGCCTATGAAAATGCCAGGATCAGTGTTCAGGTGTTTGGATGTTGGTCAGTGCGAGTGTTTCTGATCATTGGCGTGGGCACGAACTCAGCACTAAGGTTGGCAATTGGCTTCAGGATTGTTTGTCTGACTTCAGCTTGGGATCTCCTTAGCATGACATGCTTTTATTTTTAGGGCTGTGTATGGCATGACCGGTGTCGGTTTGGTTGATTTTATTAACATATTTTTGTGGGAATTTTCTCATAATTTAAAGATAGTCTCCAGCTGAAATCTCACCCAGTCTGCGTGACCCTAGGGATTTCTCTCTTTTTGTCTGCAGTTCAGATGGCAGAGTGGTTGGAGGGGCAAAGGATAAGAAAGATGAGCTTTCACGCTGTCGTATGTGTAACCGCATTCTTATTCTAAACCAATATAACTGTCTTTTAATTACAACCAAAAAACAAACCGAGGCACAGACACACACTTAGGGCTTTAATATCAATATCAACTAGTCTGAAACCTCCTTTTTCCTCTTTTATTCAGACGTCTCACAGCAATGGAATCAACTGTCATTAAGCCACACCTGGGAGATGCAATCTCGAGGAGAGATATCCTTTCCCCTCATCATCCACCCCCCAACCCCAGCTGGTTTGTCTCATTCACCACTTGCATTTTGCCATAACTTAGACCCAGATCCTGCAAAAAGTTTAGGGCAAAAGTAGCTTTGCACACTTTGGTCTCTTTGACATTCATGGGATGTTAAGAATTTGCAGTCAGGGCTCTGAATTGTAAACTTTTTGGGTCTATTTACTCAGCACTCTGCAGAGCTCAGCACAATGGGGCCCTTTCCCCTCCATAGACTGAAATATGAATAATGATACAATTATTTTATAAGCGGGGAAATTTGAGATGGAAGAGGGTCAACTCAATGGGCCAAATTCATCCTGAACTGGCAAAGGGATAGAGAAGGCCAATCTGTGACTCCCCTATTTAGTGGCTTCAGAGGGCAGTGCAGACCTTGGCACAGGCTAGGGAAGTCCTGAGATCCAGCTAGAGAATCACCCCGGATTCATTGGGCCCGATAGGCTTTGCCAGCTCTGTAACTGGGAGAGATAAACTCAGGGGGCACAATTTAGGCCATTTGGCTAAATTTGGACCTTAATGTTGTGACCTTTGGTAAATCATGAATTAATTTGAAACATCCTGGTGCCTGGGCCCCTGCTACATCTGCTCAATTTCTCTACTTTCCACATTTTATTAAATAGATATGTCATCTAATTGGCCAGAGCCCATCTCCTCCCAGTCTCAGAGGCATATTCCACTTTCCCTTCCTAGGTCCTGTCTTAGTACCTTTGAACATCCTCAGCGTCTCCCTAAGAGCAATATATTTCTGGGAGAAATTGCTGAGCCCCTTTTCCAGTTCAGGAGAAATCTCCACTGACTTCTGGAGCTTCCTCTTCTCACACCTGGAAAGAAAAAAATTCACATTCTTATATTTCATTTAGTGATACGTTATAATTTCTTGTTAAAAGGGGAATTGAGTCTCCATGGCCAATTCACTCCCTGGCCTCTATGCTTCTGATGGATAGGAGATTCCAGTGCTAGAGAGCGGTAGAAATCTGTCCATTAGGAACTAGACTGATACACCAACTCCCCCCTACCCAGCTCATTCCACACTGGTCTCCAAACAGGTGGGATCTCTCTTTATCGCAGCAGACCTGGGTTAAATTGTAACCAGCATAGGTGCTGACTTCCCCTCTGCCTGGTGGTGCTGGACCCCCACCCCACCCTGGCCATGTCCCTGTCCTGCCTTTTCCCACCCTGCCCCCATTCCACCCCCTTCCTCCAAGTCCCCACCCCCGTCCCACCTCTTCTCCGCCTCCTCCCCCAAGCATGCCGTGTCCCCCTCCCTCCTGGAGCATCCTAAGTGCCGCCAAACAGCTGTTTGGTGGCGGGCCGGTGGCAGGGAAGCGCTGGGAGGGAGGGGGAGGAGCATGGACGTGGCGCGCTCAGGGGGGGCATGGGGACCTTGGTTGTCAGTGGGTGCAGAGAACCCGCTAATTTTTTCCCATGGGTGCCTATGGTAACCAGTACCTCAGCACTCCTATTCCGTCCCCAGAATCCTGAGCCAGCAAGTCCCCCAGGGATGTAGCATCCAATTCAATAGATAATCCCAGACTCTTCTATAAAAAGGTGAGACTCTCAGGATTAAGTTAATCAGAGATTGGTATCCAAAATGTGACCCTGCCCCACCCATTTTGCTGTGTGACCCTGGGGAGATGTGGTGTTAACATGGTTTCCAAGCTTTTTTCCAGCATAAGAGGTATGTGTGGGAGTGAGAAAGAGCCACGTCCCTGCTCAAGGTGCTTCCAATGTCCTAGAAAAGACAGACAGAGAGAGAGAGAGAATCTCAGTCCTACCTGAGTCACACACTTGGGATCTCAGGGAAGGGATTTTGCAGATATAGGGTAAAAAGGACAAGGGTCATGGATACACTGAGCTAATGAGGCTTTTCCATTTCTAATATAAAAGTGTCTCTATCTCTTGAAAGAACAATTGTAACTCACATTTGTGCAATGCACACACTGAGTTATGCTGTCCTCTCTGACCGCTTGACCCCAGTGTCCAGGATTCAGGAGCAGTCCTGTCCCTTTGTTTGGGATCTGGGATGTTTCTCTGACTTGGTCTCACCTGCAGGAATTCACTCGCTGACTCCTGACCCTTCCCCTCCATCTCACTGATCAGCTCACTGAGATGGGAAATCTTCTTAGAAAGTTTAGGGAAATAGTCATGCTGTATGTTCACAATCTCCTTGTCCAACTGGTCCAGCTGGGCCAGCAGGAGTCGCTCTTGTTCCTCCAGGAACTGCCGCAGTTGCTGAAATTGACATGCAATCTTCTGCCTCTCCGCCTGGGTCTGTTTCTGTAAAGCAGGAGGGAAAGGGCTGGTCAGGGACATGGACGGAGCCTGGGGTCCTTGCATGGAGTGCTGAGTGTGCAGGAGGGAGACTTTCTTTTCCAATTCTAAGACATCAAACACTTGACTATACCTTGTGGGAGACTATGCCCTGTATCCCACGAGGGAGAGGATTTTCTCACACCTTCCCATTTGGCCTCTATCTCTCTTACAGAGATATTTCCATGTGTGACCCGGTCAGGATAGTGCGTTATCAGGGACCTCAGAGATGGAGACCCCAAGGCAGCGGGATTCAGGACTCAGCACTAGATCTGGGAGAAATTTTTTTGCACTAAACTTTTCTTCAGGGAAAATGCAGTTTTGTCGCCTCTGAAATGTTTCATGAGTTCATGTAAATTTGCTGTTTGGTAAAAAATAAATAAAAATCTTGAAAAAATCAAGACATTTATTTCAACTATTTCTTAAGAAAATAGCTTGATTTTTTTTATTTGAAATAAATTTATTTGAAAATTTCCTTATGGTTAATATAATTATATCATTTTAAAAAATGGTCCAGATCGAAACAAAACATTTTGAGTTTATCAAAGTGAAAGATGTCATTTGTCCAAGAAAAAATATTTTTTTTTATCTGCTCAAAATTTTTTAAAAGTTCATTTTTGGTTCTACCCAATTCCCCGCCCCCCGTTTAAAAAAATCCAGACAATGGAAAGTTCTGTTAGGTTCCCAGATCTCCACAGAATTACCTTGACAGAGAAGAAAAGAAAGAAACAATTCAATAAAAACGTACAGACTCAGGCATCGAGCGCTGCACTGGATACGTTCAGTTCACCTTGGGAAGATTTTCATCGAAGCCACAAAAGCTGGAAATTGATTCACTGATTGAAATGAAATGATAGACTCTGAAGAGGAAGATGTTACCCTTCTCTAGGGAGAGGGTTTTTCAGGCCCCCCCATAGGGAGGTGTGTGTGCACCTGCACGTACACACACCCACACAGTGTCCCAGGATCAGGGATCAACTGACAAACGCTCACTCTCCCCAAGGCCACAGAGGACTCTACCTACAGACACACCTCACGCCTCACGTCAGTGTGTAAAGCCCCACCAGTACCGGAGGCTGCTGGGCAATGGACGCAGCACTGCCAGGTTGTGGCTCAGAGGCAGCCTCATGGGATTTAGAATTTTTTTTTTGAAGGGGAGCCCAAACCAGCTGCTCCGGGAGAAGTCTCGAGAACGCCAAGTATTCCAGGACCACTGAGGTGGGGTGAGCTCAAGCCTGGGGACAGTTTTTGGGCAGTGGTGCTGAAATTCTCTTTATAGGGGGGTGCTGAAGGCGGAAGCCATGTATTTGTGTTGTTACCACTCCTTCAAGCCCAGGGGCAGCACCCCCAGAACCCCTAGTTCCAGCACCTATGTTTTTTGGGGGGAAATAAAAGGGAAAAAAACAGCGGGGGTGGGGGGAGGCGGCCACTCCCCCTGGAGTGCTGCTGTGAGCGGCAGAAACAGCTGGTGGAGTCTGGAGGGAGGCTTCCCAGTGCTGGGAGAGAGAGAGAGGCCAGCAGCGAGCCCGGCAGCGCCTGGCACCACAAAAGAAGGGACGCAGTAAGTGGGGAGCCCGTGGATAGGGACCACAGTGGCTGAGATGCATCGTCGCGGGGGCGCCAGGAACAGAGCTGAAGCCCAGTTCAGGAGGAACAGGAAAGACGAGGGTAATCGGAACAGTAGGGGACCCACCAAAGGGACAGTAAGAGGAAAGACAATGGCAGGCGGGGAAAAGAGGGAAAGTAAAAGGAAGAACAGTACAGTTAAACAAGAGGAAAAACAGCTGGAGTTTCTAAGGCTATGTCCACACTGGCAATTGAATGACTAAATTTTTTGTCTTTCAGAGGTGCTAAACCCTCTCCCCCGGGCGGGAGACAAACGTTTTGTTGCAGCAAGTGCCAGTGTGAACAGCATGCTGTCGGCAGGAGCGCTCTCCTGTCACAAACGCGAACGGCGCTCGTGGGGGGGGAGTATTTTGTCGGCAAAGGAGCCAACAAACAGCGGCCACGCTGCCCGACTTGTGGTGACACAGCTGTGTTGACGTGGCCATGTCACTGAAAGCTACGTAGTGTGGACAAGGCCTTTGCAACATAAGAAATTATTCAAAAAGCATTGTTCGAAAAACTATGGGAAAAGTAACGTAAGAAGGAGATATGAAGGAAATATGGTGTAATAAAGGATAAAGTGTAATTAAAGAGAAACAGACTTAAGAAATAAGGAGGAAGCGAGCTGTAGTGAAAATAAGAAAACAGCTAGGACTGTAAAACAAGAAATCCTTACCGTGGCCTAAGGTGTACAAGGCGAATGACAGGAAGAGGGAAATGAGCACAAAGGGACTGTAAACCAGAGAGGAGCAGAGGGATAATTGTTCAATTAAGAAACCAACACACTGCACCAAGGAATACCTGTTTTTATTTAGGCTGCAACACAAAACAGTAAACAAAGAACTTTTCCTCCAAACTCTGGGCTTAGAGAGGCTGAAAACTGAGAAGTGAACATGTATCCCTGGGGTTTATGTTCGAGTGCATTGGATTTTCTAATTCAAAATTCGGTTAGTTCATCAATGTAAATTGTTCCCTATAAAGTGAGTTTAATTAAACTAACAGTCGTTAATACACAGTAGATAAGAACAATAGTTTAAGGTGTAAGCCTGAGCAGTAGTTCCTGCTAAAACAACTCGTTTTGATTCACTAGTGATTATTCCCCACTTAACTGAATTCTGCTTTACCCAGGACTGAACGGCCTCCATCCAGCTCATTACAAATGCAGGTGAAAAATGACGGGCACCTACCAGATACTCCTGGCTCCTCTTCTCTCCAGTCACTTTAAAGCCCAGAAACTTTTCTCTCTCCTCCCTCAGAGTCTGCAAATGGGCCTGGATCTTTTCCTGAACAAATGGAAATGTTTTGGGTGGTTTGATTTTTATTTTGATAGATCAGAGTGTGTGTGTGGCTGGGGGGGGGAACCTTTTCAACCCTTAACAAAAACAAACAAACAAACAAACAACTGACTGTATTGATGACAGGACAACCAAGCAGGGTTATGATATCAGCGAGACCAAGGACTTTAAGTCATATTAATATTAATGGAGCTGGAGAGGTTTGTATTTGACTTTGTGTCTCCCCTGATTTACACCACCATGAAACTGGGGTCACACCCTTGCATTGTTCTTTCACGGTGTGAAACAACCTGTTTTGGAGAAGGTTTAACTAACCAAGTGACAGCAATCCCAGAAGCCTGCAGGGTGAGAAATCTGGGCTGGGATTCTCAGCGGAGCCCAACTCCCACTGACTGTAAGCTCTCAAGCCTCGTGGATGGGACTGGCTGGACGGAACTGGTCGTAGCACTAGGGCAAACCCCATTAGACGTTCTGGGTTTTGTTGAGGACGGTGGGGCTTGGCCCGAGCGCTGTCCTGAGCCCTTCCCATGGCAATGCCGCCTGGGCAGCTATTCCACAGCTCCCAGCAAAGCTGCCAGCAGCAGCGGGTTCTGGGGTGTCAAAATGCTGCACCGTGGGAGAGCAGCGTGAGGACTAATGGAGCCACTGTGGCTGGTCCCTCAGACTGATGCGGGGCAGCCCCACCCGGGGGTTAGCTTTGCTGCAATCAAGTTCGATCCCAAAGAGATCTGACAGGGACCTGCACTGCCTGGAGCCCTCTTGTGCAGGAGCTCAAGGTGCTCAGGGGCCACCCCGTGTTCAGCCCAGCGAGCTCCTCTAGCGCAGACCAGCAACGTGGGAATTCAGAATCCCAAGGAGAAACGTCATCTCCTTGCTGGGCCTAGGACCTTTATCAAGGTGTTGTTCCCTCCTAATGGCCACACTTCATCACTGCTGTGGAGGCAGCGTGACCTAGTGATTAGGGTACTGGACTGGGCGTTGGGAGACCTGGGGTCTATTCCCAGCTCTGCCACTGAGCTGCTCAGTAACCTTGGACAAGCCCCATCCCCTTGTTGTGCCTCAGTTTCCCCTCCCACCTTCTGTCTGTCTTATCTACTTAGACTATAAACAGGCCAGGGATTGTCCCTCACTGGGTTTTGTGCAGGGCCCAGGACAGTAGAGGTCGGATCTTGTCTGAGGTCTGTATGTAAGTAAATAATAATAAATACTATGATACAAATCAGCAATAACCACAGCATGTAACTCCCCCTTCTGCAGCCTGAGGGCAGCACTCTCACACAGACTGGCCTGCAGCTCTGGTGATTTAAACCTCACTGATCATTTAACAGCTTCAGTTCTGTAGAAAATTCCCTTATTTCACCAGTGGGAGCCAGTTTCGAAAAGGATTCGGGATTTCAGATAAAAGATGCCACATCAAACATCTGTATGTAAAGTCTCCATCTCTTGCCCGGCTTGCCACACTGCCACATCATTTACCCTTTACAGCATCTCTCATACAGTGAAGGCTTTACAAAGCAGAATGATGCTGTTATACCTGTGACTGTCAACATGTGATTAAATTAACTGGTAATTAAAACCCAAAGCTATAACTCATTAAACTTGACAGCAATTCCTTACCTTGTACTCCTCTGCAGCCTCCTCAATGGGAACGACTGTGTGATCTCGGTGAGCCCGGGATCTGTCACACGCTAGGCAAATGGGACTTTGATCCTCCTCACAGAACAGCTTGAGAGGCTCCTGGTGTTCCCCACACACCCTCTCCCCTCCTGCATCCTTTATTACCTGTAAACTCAGTTGTTTGGTTATTTCTATGACAGCTGCCAGCTGCCTCTTCGGCCTGGGGTTTCTCTGCTCACAGTTTGTCTACACTGAGGGTAGGTGATGGCTATACCTGATTTCTCTCAGCACTGGATGATGCAGGCTCAGCAGAAATTGTGCCCCCGCTCCAGAGTGACAGGTTTTCTGAAATACTCCAGACAGACGGGACAAGAAGCTTCATGCTGGAGTCTGCCCACGGGGTTCTTTCTGGCCATAACTCCCTCTGTGGAGAGCTGGACCCAGCCCCGTGGGACAGGAGTCACCACTGCGGCTGAGTGTAGGGTGGCCTCAGCTCTGCAATTCCTCCCCCCCAAGGATCTCACCTGTGCACCAAGCCCACCACTCATCTACCACCTTCCCATGACCCTCTGGCAGGTCACAACCCACCATTTGGGAACCAGTGCCAAGAGGGTATCAGCACCCTCAGCCCGATTCTGACCTCCCTGCCAAGCCCCCAGCAGGGAGGGGAGACTGGGCCGTGGACTCCCCCTCCTGCCTGCTGCCATTCAAGCACCTGAAACACTCTAGATTGAAAAGTATGGGCACTTACACGCTGCACCGAGGAAACGGGCAGCAAACGGACTATCGAGATCGCTAATATACTCAGCCATCCTTACGAGTCCCCCACTCCCACCCCAGTCTGTTTCTTTATCCACCTGCTGCACATGGTCCTGGTTTTAGACTGTGAGCTCCCTTTGGTTAACTTGTCTGTACAGTGCCTGGCACAAGAGGGCCCTAATCCCTCACTGGGACTCGTAGATGCTACTGCAATGGGAAACCAGTGCATTCTATTAAATATTGTTATGAATGTCAACACAGAAAATTGTATGGGCACAAGGCTTGCACACTGAAATCTATGGCCCAAATTCCCAAACGGATATCCGCAGGATGGGGACTCTCTGGCTGTGGCCCTAGGAGATGTGGACAGTTGACAATGCTGGTCACAGGGTGGCTGGCCCTTGAAAGGGAGATGGGTCTCAGCCCTACCTGTGACATAGACAGCTCTCCTACGCAGGTGGGGACAATGAAGAAGGACCAGTGACCAGGAGTGGGTGGTGTGACATTGCACTCCATATGTTTATGAACATATGCTGATGAATATAAATATGACATAACTGGAATTTGCTTTATGCTAAATATGCCATGTAACATATCTTTGCAAAGGTTATGATCTACTGAATAGATTCATCCTATTTGTTTGCATGTATCTTTTCTATGTCTGAATTTAGGGAAATAAGATATAAACTTGTATTTCTCTGTGTGTGCTGATGAGTGGCCCATCAGCAAACATTTAACTAACAATGGGCGTTGGGA
This sequence comes from Natator depressus, assembly GCF_965152275.1. Classification (NCBI taxonomy): domain Eukaryota; kingdom Metazoa; phylum Chordata; order Testudines; family Cheloniidae; genus Natator; species Natator depressus. The sequence continues at coordinate 74,962,977 of NC_134244.1, forward strand.
GACGCCAGTCCACACCTGAGCTTTCCTGGGAACATTCAAACTAACATGTAAACAATGGCGTCAGCCTGCAAAAAGCTGACTCTTTCATGGACATGTGACTTGCCCATGTGGCTACAAACTCCATACTGTTGCTGTGATTTTGCAAAGGAACAAAGGAATTTCCGCCTACAAGAAAGAGAATATAAAAGGTCCTGCAGCCCCACCCTTTTGTCTTCAGCTGGCTCAAGGTTGCTGGACCCAGGCCATAAACTACAGCTTTGGTCTGAAAAGGATTGGGCCCAGGCTAGGAAAGAATCCAGTCTGTGAAGTATGCTTATTGGAACATCTTTGAGGGTGAGATATTACCTGTAATCAGTTTCTTAACGTCTTAGGCTTAGACTTGTGAATTTGTTTTATTTTACTTTTGTGACCTTCCTTGTTCTGTCTGTTACTACTTGAAACCATTTAAATCCTACTTTTTATACTTAATCAAATCACTTTTGTTTATTAATAAACCCAGAGTAAGTGATTAATACCTGGGGGGAGCAAACAGCTGTGCATCTCTCTCTATCAGTGTTATAGGGGGCAGACAATTTATGATTTTACCCTGTATAAGCATTATACAGAGTAAAACAGATTTATTTTGGGTTTAGTCTCCCAGAAAGACTGAATCTTGTGTGCTGGGAAAGTCCCTGTTAACTGAGAAGCCCCTGGGCTGAGTGAATCTCCGTCTCAGTAAACTGCAGGGGGGTGTGGCCCAACCCCTTGGTCTGTGCTGGAGCTGAGTGGAGTGTCTTAACTCAGCAAGACAGGAGTGAAGGGGTACCTTTTCTGGCAGGGGGGTTGTTCTCAGTGGTATCCCCAGCACATCGAGTGACCGTCTCGAGGGGGTCTCTGTGACTGAACCCGTCACAGGTGGGTTATGTGCTCCAATCAGGCCTGGGGTAGCCAAAACAGAGGCCTATGGATGGCCAGAGGGAGGAGGTCTGTGTAAAAGGCAGAGGAGGCCTTGGATCTTCTTCATGGTGATAAGGCCAAACTCCAGCCAAAAAGTCCTGGGAGTCCCTGCTGGGAGAGCAGGGGTGTAATTGACCACAACCCTTTGTGGATTATTTCTGGGAACCTCAGAGGGAAACTGAGGCAGGGCCTCTGCAGAGCCACCCTGGGCCATGAGGGGGCACGCTGGAAGCGGTGACCCTGCTACAGCGCCCTATTGCTGTGCTGCTCCCTCCCACCCAGTCCCTGCTTCCTGCAATCTCACCCCTGATTTTATCAAACAGACTTGCTCGGGTCTGTAGGATGGGAGCACCACTTCAGTGCCCCCGCTAAGTCTCATGAGGGTGGGGCTCCCTTCCTGCCTGCGTGAGGAGTTCTGCAGGGAAAGCGTGATGGGGATGTGTGCCCAGAGGACAGCCCCAGCAGCATCCTACTGCGTCCTCGGCCCCAAGAGGGGAGAAGCAATGAAAGGGAGTTTGTGTCTCTGGGATGTGGTGGGAGGGGCAGAGCAGGTGAGTTTCCCAAGGCTCTAGCTATAAAAATGATGATTAGTCAGTAAATTCCTACCTTGAATTCTTCAGCAGCAACCTCCTCTGCAGAAATCACAGAGTGATCTCTGTGCTCCTTGGATTTGTCACACACGACACAGATGAGGATTTTATCCTTTTTGAAGAAAAGTTTCAGAGGCTCTTTGTGTTTCTCATACAATGTCTCTGCTTCTGGTTCCTTCGCTGACTGCAACCTCAATTCTCTGACTGCTTCTGCAACATTCCTGAGCTTCTTGTTAAGTCTGAGATTCCTCTGGGGAAAGACCTCTCTGCACTGAGGGCAGGAGACCTCTGTATCCAAGCTCTCCCAGCACTGGGTGATGCAGGCTCTGCAGAAATTGTGACTGAACTTGGCTTAGTCATTGGGCATTTCCTTTCTGGGCACAGTCTCGTATTCTCTGGTTTTTGTGGACTTCAGAGTAGCTTTGAACTAAGTGTGATGAGTCCAAACTGAGACTAACTCCTCCCTTTGTTAACCCAGAAATCCGTGGCGTAGATACCCCATTGCCCTGCGACTTCCCTTGTCCTTTACTCACTCACGTATACAAATTAGAGCTGGTCAAAAAAAAAATTCTAATGGAACAATTTTTCTGCTGGAAAATGTTATTTTGATTAAATCAAAACTTTGCATGGGAATATGCCAACTTTGATTGAAGGCCAAGCTCGCCTGGCTTGGCCTTCTCTGCCAGAAGAGAGGCAGACAGAGTAGGATCAGGACCACCAGCTGTGCCCCCAAAAGACTGGGCTCTGGGCCAATCCTCCAAATATCTGAGACCCACATCCTGCCCCAGAACAACCCCCCCAAACTGGACCAGCCCCACCTCCCGCCCCAGAATGACCATCCGTGACCTGGACAGCACACCCAGCTCAGCCAGGAAGGAGAACTCTTGATACTTTCTTTGGGTTTTTATCTACGGCTTTGGCTACACTTGCATGTTACACCGCAATAAAGCCTCCCAGAGCGCTCTACCTTACTCCCGTCCACACTGGCCAGGCCCGTAGAGCGCTCTGACTCCCTGGCTGGAGCGCTCCTGGTACTCCACCTCCCCGAGAGGATTAACAGCTGTTCCGCATCGGCTGAGACGCTCCAGCTCCAGTGGAAACGGGGAGTAAGGTTATTAGGCACTGATTGACCTCCGGAAACTCCCCATAATCCTTTTAACTGACGCGTCCTCTCTTGTTCGGTTGTGAACTCCGGACGTGGCCGTGCCATTTCAAAGCTCCGTTTCGGGGGCTGCTTATCAAACACACACACACGGCTCCCGTTGGCTTTGAATGAGTGAGAGGCAGGCGGGGGGCTCCGTTTGGAGCGCCGGCCGCTCCTGTTTGCTTGCAGAGCGAGGCGACGGCGAGGCGGGGTTGGGGTCCATTTCAGCGAGCGGCTGCTTCTCTCGTCTATGAGAAAAAAGGAAAGAACGGCCGTTTGCTTTCAGTGAGTGAGAGAGAGGCGGGGGAGGGAGGGAGGGAGGTCTGGACTTACAAGACAGCACGCTGACACACTCTCAGCCCCCCAAACCCACTCTCTCTCCCCCCACGCTCCCTGTCACACTCCACCCCACCCCCGTTGGAAAAGCACGTTGCAGCCACGGGAACGCTGGGATGGCTGCCCCAATGCGCCCCTCCCACTGCAGCGGCAAACGTGGCCAGGACAGCGGGCTGGCAGCTGCCAGTGTGGACAGGCTGCAGCGCTCCCCCTGCGCGGCTGTAGAAGGCAGGTTTAACTCACAGCACCGTGCATCTGCAAGCGTGGCCACGGCCTGCCTGTCCTTCCCCTAATCGTCAGGGTCTCAAAATCTCCCGCTGTGGGAAGCGAAGATGCAGGCCCTGGACTCTACCTGCCGGCAGCCAACCGGACACACACAGACGGTCGCCTGCGGTCTGGTGCCACGCTGGAAGTGCCATTTCCAAGTGGTTGAGTTTTAAAGCTAGATTTGGCTGTTGGTTTCTGGCCCAAAGTTCTGAGGCCTGACAATTTCAGCAATGGCCAAATGTGGCTTGTTGTTGTAAGGGTCTGATTCTCACTTTGGGTGCCAAGGGGCCTGGCTGCAGCTCCCGGACAAGCCCTCCCCCAGGGTGTGTTTGCTGCTGCCCCTTCCCATGTCCAGGCTTCTTCTGCCTGGGTGTGTGGCTGGTGGTTTGTCTTTGGAAACTCCTGTGGGATGCGGCTTCCTTCGAGTTCCCAAAGGGTTTGTTGGACTCGGGCATGAGTCTCCTTTACCAAGCAAGAGATCCCGGCTTCAAATTTCGACCAAGGCTGCGTTTGCAGCTTACCTTGGAAGTTTTTTTCACCTGTGTTTTCTCCAACATCCTGCAGAGGGAGAGCTGCATTAGGGTCTGAATTTGGTTTGTTTCTCAAGGTGTAGGATTCTCACTTGGGGCGGGAGAGAGTGCGGAGAAGACCTTGGAAAGGTGAAGTCAGGGGCAGGACTTTTCAGGTGCCTGTTGTTGTGGGGGTTTGTTTGATTTGGGGTTTTGCTGAAATTGCGAGAAACGATGTCACTTTTCAGCCTGAAGGCTTGTTCTGTCCAGCAGCCCAAACGGCAAGCCTTGTTTCACCTGTTTAATGTTGGACAGTGACAGGGTGACGTTAACACCTTTGTCTCTCTTTGAGCCCCTTGATTCTCTTTCAATTACCACCAAAGTTCCCACCCCCTGTGTGAGTGGCATGGGGGACTGAGCGTCTTTTCTCCTTTCTCCCCTCTAGGATGTCAGAAGCACCATAGACAGGTGCCTGGCTCCTTCCCCTTCACACCTCATTATTCTGGCCACAGGCTGAGACAAAACAACTGTCCCAGGGCACAGCTGCAAAGTGGGGAAGGTGACTCGTGGGGTCGGAATCTCCTTTGGTTTATTACAAACCTGGGGTTCCTGCATTTCCTCCAAAACTAAAGCGGTTTTCTTAATCGCTTCTCTGCTAAGGCTGCGTCTACACTCCCCCTTGTGTCGGTAGAACGTATGTGGCTCAGGGGTGTGAATAAGCCACCCCCCGAGTGACACAAGTTACACTGACCTAAGTGCCGGTGTGGACAGTGCTATGGTGCTGGGAGAGCTTCTCCTGCCAACATGGCTATGGCTGCTCGTTGAGGGTGGAGAGCTCCCTCCCGTCGGCTTCCAGCGGCTCCACTAGAGACTGCCACTGTAAACTCCCCAGTGCAGCCACAGCCTTCGGGCAGGGACGTGATGACCATTCAGAAACCGGTGAGGAATGAGCTGGTTTGAGGGGAGTTGATCTCGGTCCAGTTGCAGGTGGGCAGATGTCCACAGAACAAAGACCAGCAGGAACATTGGAATCTATTGGTCACTGAAGCATGGAGGCCGAGGAGTGAATTGCCCACGGGGACTGAACTCCCATCCTGTCCCCAGAGTTGGTCTCAGTCAATCAGGGCTGAAGCACATTGACGGGACACCTCAGGGAAGCTTTCCCAGCCATTGCTGGGGCTGTAGCTATTCTGTGGCTGGCTACACAGAGATTCATTCTCCAGGCCCCTCAATTCAGCATTTTTCAGTGGCAAGAAATTCACAGTAAAATACAAAAATAAAATAAATCATGATTATTGGGAAAAAACCTGTTTCTTTCTTGATGTGAAAAAGGAAAGTTCCAGCAGCTGGAGGACACGTCTCCTGACCTGGAAATCAGACCTGGTTATTGGAGCCAACAAACCAGGAGACTCTGAGGAAAATCAAAGGTACCGAGAAGGGAGCTAGGTGGGGAAACTGAGACACGCGTCTGGGACTTTTGGAAGTGACAGATTCTGACCAATTAGTTGCAATAGATGCGAACATAAAACTGAAACAAATCAGAGTGAACCAATAAACCATAATTCCTGACTCAGGGGAAGAGGCTGGGGCGGGGGGGGAGAGCCGTGTTCCAAGGCAACAAAAATTACAAACTGTTCATAATCTGTAGTCATTTGAATGTGATTCATTTTTCCACTGAGAAGTTTCTCTGAAGGAATGAGAAATCCAGGGTCCAAGTGAAGGGAGCCGTGTCCCATTCTCCCGTCTGACAGTCCAGTCATGGCTTAGTCCTGTTTATAAAGAGAGACAAGAGACAATAAAAACAGGTGAATCGAGCGAGACAGTCAGGACAGGGGAGGATAAATCAGGGAGGGGCAGAGCTGGGCTCTAACTCCCTGCGTGGCCTTGGTCAGGTCAGTGAACCTCTCCCTGTCTCCCTTTACAGTGGGGATAGCAACAATTACAGGCCCCACGGGAGAGGGTTGGTTTGATGTTTAACCACATGGCTAAGCAACGAGAACCCCAAATCCCCCTCTGCTTTGGGAGCCAGGTTTCCTGTTTGAATTCTGTGTTTCAGAGGACTTCAGGCCTGGGCACTGTGATTATTTACCAGTTTCTCGGGCCTGAGGGGGTCACGTCACTCACAGCTGTGAGGGCCGAGCGGTTAAGGCGTTGGACTCGAAATCCAATCGGGTTTCCCTGCGCAGGTTCAAATCCCGCTCGCAGCGAGGCCTGTGTTTTAGCCACACTTGCTCACCAGGGCAATACATCTCCACCGACCCTGGGATGCTCTCCATACACTCCCCACCCCAAGGAAACCCTGTTCTGCTCCTTTCATGGGGATGCCTGGGATGGTGCCTCACGCTGTGTCCCTGCGGTCTCAGCTCCCGAGGCCTCTGCCCCTCACCCAGCACCCCCCGGCTCAGCCCCACCCCTGGGTGCTGCTCCTCTCCAGCGCGTGGAAGGAGCTGAGCACGGGCAGCCCGTATCAGAGGCCAGGGGAGGCTGAGCCTCCCCCAAAAGGCCGTCCATGCGGGGGGGAAACGCTGGGGATGTGGGGCGGGTCTCCCCTCCGGAGGCCCGTGGGCCCGTGGTCATCTTTCGAGGGCCGGAAGCGAAGCTCCAGAGAAGTGGGGGCCCCGCCTGCACCCCGCTCCCCTCTGCCTCTTAGCCCGATGCCCTGCTCTTGCTCTGCCTCTTCCCATCCCCCCTCCGCCTCTTCCCCCAAAACCTGTGCCCCACCCCCCCTCGGCCTTTTCCCCCGCAGCCCTGTCTTCTCGTGCCTCTTCCTGTCCTGCTCCACCTCCTTCCCCAAGGACCCCACTGCCCCCCGCTCACCGAAGACAGAGAAAAGGGACGGGTGCCTGGCCCCATGGCCCCCCGGTAGCCCCCCTTCAGGGAAAGGGGCAGAGAGAAGCAAGCAGGGGGTGAGTGGAGTCTTGGGGGAAGAGGCGGAGAGGAGCGAGGGGCAGGTAGGGGGACCTCGGGGGCCAGAGGAGTGAACAGTGGGTGGGCGGGGCCTCGGGGGAAGAGGATGACCAGGGGCGGGGCCTCTGTGGCAGGGCCATGCTCTAGGCGCCGGTGGCCCCCCAACTTCTCGGGGTCATCTGAAACCCAGGATGAAGGTGACACAGGGCCTGGTTCCTGTTTGGGCGAAGATTCCATCACACCTCTCCCTTCCTGGCAGTGTGAAGGGGCTGGACAGGGCATAAAGCCCTCCAGACGCGGCCGGAGACAGGGAAAGGGCCGTCAATGCGGAAGAGAATCGGGCCCAGAGTTAGACAAGGGGTGCAGAGAATATTCTGGATTCTGGTCATTGCACTTCGCCCTTGCTCGAAATGCTTCCTGTATTTTCTCCATTTCACTCCCTGACTCTCGATCTCTGCCCCTTTCCCTGTTTCGTCCTCAGAATTAGCACGTTCAGCCAGTTAATCGCAGCAATCCCGCCATAACACGGCAGCCTGAAATCTCAGCTCTCCCCCGCCCCTCGCACGAGACCTGCTGCCAGCTGAACTGGAGAAAGAATGGGGAACGTCTCTGGCGGAGGGTGTGAAACAGACCCCCGGAAAAGGTGAGTTTTCACAGGGATTTCCTCAAATTAGGAGAAACTTGGGGTCCCAGTTAGTGCCCAGAAAACCCTTCAGGGATCAAACAAACCAGAGGCCCAGCCCTCCCCGATCTGGGCTCCAAGTGGGAGTGAGCGGGGGGCTGCTGTGACATGCACAGACTGCTGGGCACGCACGGACTGTGGCTGGGGAGGGGGCTGCCAGACCTCCCTCGGGTGACCAGACAGCAAGTGTGAAAAATCGGGACGGGGGTGGGAGGTAATAGGAGACTATATAAGAAAAAGACCCAAAAATCGGGACTGTGCCTCTAAAATCGGGACCTCTGGCCACCCTAGACCTCCCCCACAGACTGCCACTGAGGGAGGAGTGGGCAGATGCACAGACCTGCAGTGACCACACGGATTGTGAGGTTTGTTCCCCTCCTGTCTCCAGTGGGGCTGAGGTTTCTCCCTGAGCCTGCTGAGCCCTGTGGCCCTTCCCAGCCACGCCCGTGGGAGCAGAAAACACCGAGAGACCAGGCCGGGGAGGTCATATGGTTTATTGGACCCGCTTCTGTTGGGGAGAGAGACCAGGGCCTGAGGACGAGCTCTGCGGAGCTCGAAGGCTGGTCTCTCCCCAGCAGAAGTTGGAGAATGAAAGAGATCCCTCCCCGCCTTGTCTCTCTAATCTCCTGGCACCGACCTTGCAAACAGAGAACTCTGAGGCAGTTCAGTGCTTCCGACCGAGCACCCGGAGCCCGTATGTAACACAGACGTTGCATTCATTCAAATAGTGCCTAGCGCAGCTGGGGGACGGGCTTCAAGCTGCTGCCAGCCACAGCCCCTTCTGTGCCCCAAACCGGGGGCGATTGCGCCTACCGGCCAGACCCCTCTGTTCCAGAACGGAGGTGCCCTTTGGTCTCAGCCCGGCGCTCTCACACAACCACAGCAGCTCCAGTCACCAGGTCCCCTCTTGGCGCAGTGGGAGGGGGCAGCAGGACAGAGCAGGCAGGCCACCGAGGGGGAACTGTACTCCAGGAAGCCGTGACTCTGTCAAGGATTTAGGTGTCATACCGGGCGAGCCGCTCAACATCCGCTCCCGGTGCGATGCTGTGGGGAACAGGGCCAAAGCCATCGGTGATGACGGGGGGATTTTCTTGGTTTTTCAATGGTTTGCATGCCGCGTGTGGGACTCAGTTTCCCTGGGTGCTGTTTGTTTAACGAGGTGGCACTGGTGGGAGAGGTCGTTTGTTGTTACAGAGGACCAGCGGTGATCTCGCCTGTCAGTTGGGCCCTCAGGCAAAGGCCTGGAGAATGGATACCCCAGCGACTGGTGAGCGGGAGGCCCAGCTTGGAAGTCACAGCCAGGTCGGGCCAGTAGTAGGACAATGGGCTGAGCAGAGAAGACCCGGTGACTGCTTCCAGCCTGGGGGAAAGAAAAGAGGGAGGAGAGGAGAGGCTGAGATAGAGGAGACCCAGGCAGCCTGTTCACCTGGGACAGAAGACAAAGGACACAGGCTTGTGGGAAGCTGATATCGGACGCTTAGCTGGAAGGAGGGGGCTTCTGGACTGGGGAGAGAAAGCAGCCAGAGCCCACACGGGTGCAGGAGAGACCTAGATGGACTGTGCTGAGGGAGGTTAGGCCTGAGGCCCTGAGAGTTTCCTGTGCTGTGTTCAGATGCTCAATAAACCCCTCTCTTTTACGCTGGCTGAGAGTCACGGCAATCTCAAGATCGGGGTTGCGTTCTTCCCTCTGGGAGTAGAGGCCCCAGGGGTCCAGAGTGAGGGGACTCCCTGAGGGGGCCCACGGCAGACAGGCATGCTCAAGGCTCAGAGAAGAGGGGTTCCAGGAGGCGGAAGGGCCTACGGCTTAACCCTCGAGAGAGTGGATGTCCGAGAAGGGCTGTCACACTGAAGGGGGTTCCTCCCAAGGACTGTACGAGGCTGAGAGAGAGCACAAGTCCTGTGAGTCCGTGACGCCATCCATGGATAGATAAAGAGAGGATGGAAAGGGAGGTGATTCAGCAGTGGTGAGACTGACACTGGAATACTGCATCCCGTTCTGGTGTCCACATTTCAAAAATAATGTTAAAAAAACTGGAGAGGGTGCAGAAAAGAGCCACATTGAGGGATGGAGAAGACTTATAAGGAGGGATTGAAAAACTCAGTCTGTTTAGGTTTTAGAAAGATGGAGAGGTGAGCTGATGGCAGCCTGCAAGTGCCTTCGCTGAGAGAAAACACCAAGTATTTAAAGGGCTCTTTAGTCTTGCAAAGAAAGGCAAAACAAGAACAAATGTCTGGAAGTAGAAATCAGAAAAATTCTCCTTAGAACAAGGCAGAGATTTGTAAGAGGGAGGGCGACTCATCACTGGAACAAACTGTCAAGAGAAGTGATGGATTCTCCATCTCTTGATGTCTTCCAGTGAAGACTAGATGCCTTTCGGGAAGGTGCTTTCATCAAAAAGCAGCTCTTGTGATACACAGGAGGGCTGGGAGATGCAGGGCGTCATATTAGATGCTCCAATGGTCCCTTCTGGCCTTAAGTCGACTAATTTATGAAAAACTGGTATTTTATTTATAGCCGGCTCCATCCCCCGACTCACCAGTCATTGAGTGCAGAGATCCGGGGGCAACAACTCCAAGCTCCACAGAGGCTGGGCAGGGGCAGGACATCAGCTGGGAGGGGAGGGATAGGGGGGGCAGTGACATCACAAAGGCCTTTTGCAGGACCTCAGCCCATTGGGCAAAGGTGGTGGGGAGGGGGTGACCTCACAGAGAGACCCCGACTTCAGCGGGGCAGGGCCGAGGTGCAGGGCCAGGGCAGTCGCTGAGACCCCCCCGGCTTTGCAGCCGCACGTCTCCTTCGCCAGGTCTCCCCTCGAGGACGGGGAGAGAATTAGGATTCACGTCATAGCATGAGGAGGAGCCTCTCTGGAGTTTTCTCCTTTCCTACCCCTGGTTGTGCCCTTAAACGAACTTCCCTTGGACAAGGTCGGAGGCTCCGAGAGGTTTGGAACCTGTTGGGTCTGATGCACCTGCTGCAGGCAGAATTCTCAGCACAGAAAACACTGGCTTAAGGGGGCAGAATTTGATTTCCTACCGAGCACTTTGATGCTTGGAAACATTGGGGACCTTGGGGTTTATGCTTTTTGGTTTCCCTTTTCCTCTTTCCTCCCTCCTTTCTCCTCTTCTCTTGCTTCTTTTTTCCCTGTTTCCCTCTCTCTACCAAGGAGGGGTGTGTGTGTGGAGGGTGGGCAAGGGGGGGGGGGTTGCTCTCATCGCGGGAGGTCCTCACAAAGAGGTGGGTCTGGATCTGAGAGCGATCCGCTCTGATGGTGACCTGGGCCGTCCTGTGGGACCTCTGGTGAGACCTCTCAGCCATCCGCCCCTCAGCGTCTCAGTGCTGGTTGACCAAGCGGGGGGCTATCGACAGCGAGGAGACTCAGGTCCTTTTGGTCTCTTTTCAAATCTGGCAAATAAGTCACAATTAATCCAATGTATGGGATTAATCTTGCTGCTTCAGGGGCGGAAGGAGGCAGGGTCTTGGGGGAAGGGGTGGAGTGGGGCGGGGTCTGGGGCAGAGGGGGGTTTGCCCCGGGCCCGCACCCCCCTCGGGATGGCATTGGCAGCAGTATTGGTCCCACCCCGCGGCAGGGCCGGGCTGGAACCAGGTACGGCCGGGGCAGGGCAGGGTAGGGCAGGGGGTGGGGGAAAGCTGGGCGGGAGGGAGCCAGGGGAGGTACCTCTCTCCAAGCCAGACCTCGTAACCTGAGATCCAGAGAGGGGTGGGGCTCAGGGCACACTCCTCCCATCGGCCTTTCCCGTTGGTTAGCGTCGGTGTGGAGATGCCTCGCACGCTGGGTTTTGTGGGTCCTACTTTCAGGCACCTCCTTCTTCCTGTAAGCGGGGGAATAGTCCCGCTCTTGTGGGGAAATTTCCTGGCTTCTGCATGACCCCGGTGAAGTGGACTAGCGAAAGGATCTGAGTCCTCGCTCCCACTGCCTTTACCCAGTGGGCTCCCTGCCCTCGAGGACTCCCCTCCCACTCTCCTGTCTGGCAGAGTCCTCGTAACCCCAACCAGGCTGGGCCCAGGAGTCCTGGGGGGCTCGACCCCCAACCCTGCGGTGGTCACCTAGGACAGGGGCTAGGGTGTCCCCACTCTGGGGTACTCTCTGCACTGGGCGCTTCCCTGACCCACTGACCAGTACATACAATTTAAAGAAAATGCAAGTTATTTAATCAACAATTAATTTTAAAAAGAATAAGGAATAATGGGAAAGGTGAAAGGAAACGCATCACCCCGCTCTGTGGCAGGGAACATCACAAACAGCGTCTCTGGAACGTCAGGGCAGTTCACAGTCTGTTCCTTGTGAGTCCCAGGCCCCTTCTCCGGCCCTGGCCGTGCTGCAGGGATGCTGCGGGTCGGACGCTTGCTCTGGTGGTGGCCACACGCTCTCAGGCGCTAAGTGGCAGGACCCTTCTGCCCAGTGTCGCCCCCGCCCTGTCGGGGTTACGATCCAAGCCTGGCCTGCAGAGCCTCTGGGCTGAGACGTCTCCCTGTGCGGGGCCCGCTCCCCAGGGTCCCCCTCGCTCTCCCCAGCTGCTCACCGCATCCACCTCCGGACGGCTCCCGCCCCAGCCCCACCACTCGGTCTCTGCCCGGCTGCTGCTCTGCCTCCCGCTCCCTGGGCTGCTTCTCTGGCCCCTCTGGCTCTGGTTGCTCCCAGGACAGGTCTGCTCTCTCTGGGCTGCTTTACTGGTCCCCCTGGATTGGCACAGCTCCGCTCCCCAGCTCAGCTCGGGCCCCTGCTTTCTCCTTAGCTCGGCCCCACTCTGTCTGTCTGACCCAGGCAAATCCAGCTCACACGGAGGACGGGACCCCCCTGGCCTCCCGACTCCCTCATTAGCCTTCTCGCCCTGTCATTCAGGCTGACCTGGTGTGTTGGCCTCTCCCCATTGTTCCTTGGGACTATCAGTCTCAGGGTCCTGGTTTCCCATCGACCCTTCCCCCTTTTAGGACTGGGAGCTAGCCAACCAAAACACCCCCTCTGACTGTTAGTAAGGGGGCAACAGTCCCCTTACATTTAGGCCATAGCTGGGGGGGGTTGAGGATCAGCAGCATCTCAGTGTCAGATTTAGGTAGCTAAAGTGAAAGTAGCAGCCAAGCCCACCTCAATATTTTTGTGGAGCTAGCCCCTGGTGCCTAACCTGTTTTGAACAACCCACTAGGCCCCCATCTGTGTTGTCAGGTGCCCGATCCCAGACCTACATTATTTTAAACAGATGCTTTTGAAAAACGTACCAAAAGTCTAACAGGCTCTAAAAATCAGCTGAATACATTCCGGGCCTACAAGCACTAAAATACCTTCCTCAAACCAGTGTATGGGGCTTTGAACGGTATCACGACATGGCAGGGGCTGACAGTCAGTGCTAACTGTGTGAAGGCCCATTTTTCATGATTCTTGCTAAAGCCAGTCAGCAAATGTCGTCGAGGAGTAAGTGCTGTAATTATGGGGAAGAAAAATCTGCATTTTTCACACGTAACAGTGTAGCCAGACAGCCAGCCCCCCCTCTCAGACCAGCATTGCTGGAAACACACGGGAGCCAAAACACCAGGGCACTCCAGCACAGCCTTTGAAGCTGTGTGCCTCTGGGAACGTATACAACGATTGGGCTCACAGCAGGCAGAGGCGCTGTGACAGACATGGCTCTTAGCCCCTACTAAAACAGCATGATGCACACACACCAACATCCTAGGTGGGAAAATATTTACCCTGATAAAAGAAGTGTCCAGTAGTCGAAACTTATTGTTTCTCCCTTGCAAGTGTGAACTACTCTTGCGAGAGCTGGCATCACCCCGACAGACCAGCCCCAATTTAGCATAGAAAGGAGAAAGAGAATAAAGGAGTACAGAGGTATAAGTAGGGGACCTACAGCACCATGATTTTTGAGTGCTTTTCACTATCTATCTGCTGGTCAGATAAGTGACAGCCTCCCAAGGCTTCTGCAGCTAAGAGGGTCCCTAAGCCTTGTCCCTTATTCGTCTTTCCGCGGAATTGAGTGACCGATCCTGGCTTGGCACCGCTGGAATCGAGAGATGCAAGGAGGGTAAGAAGCACCCACACCTGATCTCCTATCTTTAGTGTACACATATTTTGAAATAGAGCTCTATACTTTGTTTTCTTTCTTTGGGGTTGTGGCTTCAGTTTCGTAACTTGTTTGTGTGTGTAACATCTCTACATTTAAATAAGTAGGCACTAGCAATTTTGTAACCACATGATTAGAATCTAGTTTAATAAATATTGGTAACCATTTTTGCATAAGCCTGACTTGTTTCTCTGGTTTACTGTGAAGCAGCCAACACAATTAAAGAACCTCAGCCGTTTTGGCTATAAAGCCTGGCCATTAGGTGAGAGTACTAAGAGCCTAGCGTTGAGTTGTGCCGCCTCCACGGGGCAAACTCTTGGGGCGCCTGTCAGTCAATCCTGACTGCCCGCTGCGAAGGAGCTCTGAGCTCTAGCAGTTAAAGTCACGGGTGTGGAGAGGCTCTTAGTGCTGCCATTGGGGCACCTGTCAGTCAATCCTGACTGCCCGCTGCGAAGGAGCTCTGAGCTCTAGCAGTTAAAGTCAGGGGTGGTTAGGACCTTGGGGCATCCGTCAGCCTAGCCCGGGCTGCCCGCCGCGAAGGGACAGTGTGTCCTAGCGGTTAAAGTCACGGATGGTATAAATGGGCATAGCTGGCACCTCACCAAACATCCCTGGCCATCGGCTAACAAACAGAAGTGGAATAACTGCATTCAAAGATAAAACGATGAAAAACTTGAAAGGCCACAAGCCCACTCAGTCCTACTACTTGTTCAGCCAGTCGCTCAGACAAACAGGTTTGTTGACATTTGCAGGAGCTCATGTTGCCCACTTCTCGTTTACAGTGTCACCTAAAAGGGAGACCAGGCATTCACAGGGCACTGTTGTAGCTGGCATCGCAGGATATTGACAGGCCAGATGTGCTGAAGAATCATACGTCCCTTCGCGTTTCAACCACCATTCCAGAGGTCATGCGTCCGTGCTGATGACAGATTGAGATGTCACCAGCGGAAGGTTGATTTTCTTGTTCGGTGGTTTGGATCTTGTCGTTTCCACACTGGAGTGTTGCTCTTTTCAGACTTCTGAAAGCATGCGCCACACCTCATCCCGCTCAAATTTTGGAGTCCAATTTCAGACTCTTAAATCTTGGGTCAAGTCCTGTGGCTATCTTTAGAAATCTCACATTGGTCCTTCTTCGCCTTTTGTCAGATCTGCAGTGAAAGTGTTCTTAAAACGAACACCACGTGTTGGGTCATCATCCGAGATGGCTAGGAGATGAAATCTGTGGCAGAGTGCAGGTAAAACAGAGCAGGAGACAGACAATTCTCCCCCAAGGAGCTGAGTCACCGATTTAATTCACACATTACTTTTTTTTAACGAGTATCATCAGCATGGAAGCATGTCCTCTGGAATGGTGGCAAAAGCATGCAGGGGCATACGAATGTTTAGCATCCCTGGCACATAACTACCATGCAATGCTGGCTACAAAAGTGCCATGCGAACGCCTTTTCTCAGTGTCCGGTGGCCTTGTAGGCTCTAAACGTTTACACTGTTTTCCTTTTGAGTGCAGTTCTGGAACAAAACAAAAAATCTACATTTGTAAGTTGCACTTTCAGGGTCAAGAGCTTGCACTGCAGCACTTTTATGAGGGGAACTGAAAAAGGCTCTTTCTTTTATTACTTTGACAGTGTAAATATTTGTAAAGAATCATCCTAGAAAGGGAGCCCTGTATTCTGTGTTGTAATGGACATCAATATATTTGAAAAAAGTAGAAAAACACCCCAAAATCTTTAATAAATTTCAATTGGTATTCAATGTTTAACAGTGTGATCAATCATAACTAAAAAAATCACAATTAAAAAATTAATCATGATTAATTGCAGTTTTAATTTTTTTAATTGTGATTAATTTTTTGGAGTTAATTGCGGTTCTCCCTGCCCCAGCCCAGAGCCTGCACCCAGCACCCAAACTCCATCCCACAGCCTGCACCCCCACCCCCTTCCCACACACCCCCTCCTGCACCCGAACTCCCACCTACACACCCACCCCTTACCCCAGCCCAGAGCCTACAACCAAACTCCGTTCCAGAGCCTGCATCCCCTCCCTCCGCAGCCCCTCCCATCCCCAAACTCCCTCCCAGAGCCTGCACCCCTCCACCCATCCTGCACCCCCACCCTGTGCCCCAGCCTGGAGCCTGCACCCAGCACCCAAACTCCATCCCAGAGCTTGCACCCCAGACTCCATCCTAGAGTGGTGAAGAGGACAGATTACTAACTCATCACAGTGGGTTTCAGCCCCATAGGATCACCTGTCAGGATTTTTCCTTCCTTTAAAGAGGGCAGAACCTAAATCCCATTCAGAAGATGCGGGGAATCTTACAGTAAATTCTTCCCACATAGTCCCCTCTGTAAACTCATCAAGCAGAGCTTGCCTTTGACTGCATTTGACCAATCAGGGGACGTTGCGGGGCAGGGTGACCCATGCAGAAGGGGGTTGTATCTCCCCTCTGAGAACTCCTCCCTCTGTCCTCTACCAATTGAAGTGGGTGTCAGCTCTGTAGGACCACCCCGAGAGGGGATTTGACCAAATACGGGAAGTGCCGCAGTGGAGTGAGCTGCCCACAACAGGATTCCGTGGTCCCTAAAAAGTCCCCACACTGCCCTCTCACAATTGGAGAGGGTTCCACTCCCACCTTAGGCCATCTCAGAAGGGAAACGTGTACCAATCCAGAACAGGTTTAGCCCGAAGGCCTAGGCCACGATTTCTGCAAAAGACAACCTTGGAACGAGACGGGCTCTTCCACGCAGTGTTGAGTTGCGACTTCCAGGAGGATGCTGCCAGCCACGCAAACATGGAGCTCCAGAGATCGGCGGCTTCTGGCCTAGACCTTCGGGCACTGCCTATTCTGATCGGCACGTTTCCCTTCTGGGATGGCCTAAGGGGTGTGTGAAACCCTGACCGATTAGTAGAGGACGGTGGGGGGATTTCATGGAGCGGTGATGGGCCCCTCTTGCGGGCAGGTCACCCCACCACAGCACTTACCCTATTTGGTGAAATCCCCTCTCTGGCTGGTCCTAAGGGGATGAGGCTCAACCCAACTGGGAGGAGTTCTCGGAGGGGTCACGTGACCCACTTCCGGATGGGTCACTCTGCCCCAGAACTTTCCCCCATTGCTCAAATCCATTCCTGAGGCAGATGGATGGAGATAAAACACCCCCAGATTGGTAGAGGAGTGGCAGGAGCTCTTAGAGGGGTCACATGCCACTCCTTGCTTCTACTCATATTTGCATCCTGACCCCGAAAATCTTATATCATAGTGTGGGTCTTATGGTGACAGATGAGAGATGCCTTAGGGGTGACGGGGTGAGGTCCCATGGGTGAAACTAAATAACTGTCCTTAGCCTCAGGGTGGTTTGGCCTTATGGCCAGAGCAAAAATGGCTGCCCTCCCACTCAGGGGTGTGTAGCCCAACGCCCAGGGTCCGTGCGGCCGCCCGCTCCATCCAGGGCTGTGTGGCCCAACGACCAGAGTCCGTGCGGCCGCCCTCTCCATCCAGGGCTGTGTGGCCCAGCGACCAGAGTCCGTGCGGCCGCCCTCTCCGTCGGGGCTGTGTGCCCCAAAGACCAGAGTCCGTGCGGCTGCCCTCTCCGTCCGGGGCTGTGTGGCCCAACGACCAGAGTCCGTGCGGCCGCCCTCTCCGTCCGGGGCTGTGTGGCCCAACGGCCAGAGTCCGTGCGGCCGCCCTCTCCGTCAGGGCTGTGTGGCCCAACGACCAGAGTCCGTGCGGCCGCCCTCTCCATCGGGGCTGTGTGGCCCAACGACCAGAGTCCGTGCGGCTGCCCTCTCCATCCAGGGCTGTGTGGCCCAACGGCCAGAGTCCGTGCGGCCGCCCTCTCCGTCGGGGCTGTGTGGCCCAACGACCAGAGTCCGTGCGGCTGCCCTCTCCGTCGGGGCTGTGTGGCCCAACGACCAGAGTCCGTGCGGCCGCCCTCTCCGTCAGGGCTGTGTGGCCCAACGACCAGAGTCCGTGCGGCTGCCCTCTCCGTCGGGGCTGCGTGGCCCAACGGCCAGAGTCCGTGCGGCCGCCCTTCAGTGCAGGGCTGTGTGGCTGAGAGTTCAGAGACAAGATGGTTGCCCCTCCTCTTGGGGCCGTGCAGTCTAGTGGCGCAATGGGGACGTGGGCAGCCACCCGAGGATGGATGGCAGCCAGGGCAGGGGGACCCAGACTCTCCTTACTCCCCCTTGCCCTAGCTCAGGGCCTTGTCCGTGGCCAATGTGTTTGCCGTTGAGTCAGTGGGGATCCAACCAGAACATGCTGACGTCACTCAGCATGACAATGGCTCGTTCACCCAGGTTACTTCAGAGGAGAAGTCTCTAGGCCACGGGCTGGGGGTCTCTGGGCTCCCGGCGTGGGAAACTCCCAGACACTCCGATCTCCCTTGCACGTCTGCAGGCCCCCGGGGGTGCGGCTGGGTCTCGGCGCCTCGGGGCTCTGCAGTCAGGGGCTTCAGCTGCTTCTGGACTGGAGCCTACAATGTGCATCCTCCATTTTCGGCGCTCTGCCTAGCGTGAGCTGAGCTGCTCCCTTTCACACTGGTGCTCCAGTTGTAGCGTGTCCGGCAGGGCTGGGGAGGGGCTTGGCTTCCTCCGCCTAGACTGTGGGGTTATGTGGGGCTGGTTCACCCCGGCACACGCTGCTCGGCCTCTTCTCTCTCCTCCTTCCCATGCAACAGCTGCTTTGCCATCTCACAAGAGATGGGATCAGTGGTGGGCTCAGTTGGCTCCTGTTGGCCTCCAGATGTCTGGAAGAGGGAGAAAGGGCAGGAGCACAAATTAGAAAAACAAAGCCTTCAAGCAGGGTAGTTTTCCACAGCACAAAACCACCCCACTTTGCCAATATTCATTTGCAACTTCCCTGAGAGCTGGCATTTCTTAAAGAGAGCACCCAACCCCCCGCAACCTCCACTACCCTGGGGGCTGGCAATGGTTAAAGGGAGTCTGGGAGAATTTCTCCTCTCTCCGCCTGGCTCTGATGAGTGAGGGAATCACATGCGAGAAGCTGTGTGAATGTCGGGCTCTGTGTGGTGGGGTGAGATGTCCTACATGGTGCCCAAAGGTGGGGTTGTCCTGACTCTGCAGTGACTTCATTCTAGGGAGAGAGATGTCAGAGATCAGCTCCAGGGTGCTGCCCTGTAACAGTGTGTGGGAATGGGGCAGAAGTGGGGCAATGGTGCACTCAGGAAAGGAGCAGGGCTAAGGGGGGCCCGAGCTGCAGCCACCAAAGCCCCTGTGTGCTGCGTTCCAGCCGGGCCGGCTCTGCCTGGCTGGGGTGCGGGCGAGGCGGCTCCAAGTACTGCCCTTCTTGTCTGCCCCCCCAGCCACGTCGCCGCGATGAGCACTGCACCGGGAACCTCTGTCCCGGGGGCTGCTCTTGCCTTTCGGCTCTGCCCTCCCCCCGCGTATCTCCCCCAGCAGCTCCCATTGGCCGGGAATTGTTAATCCAGCCCTGGCCCTACTCCCCAGCCTGTTCCAATCCTGCTCTTGACTCCTGACTCCGGCTCCAACCCTTGGCTCCCCTTGGCTCGACCTCCACCACTCTGAGCACGCGGCCCCAGCGACCCTGCTCCAACCACTGGGCCCAACCAGCCGTGCTTTGGCTTCTGACACCAGCGATATGGAGGAGTCGTTCACCTCACTGCTTTCCATGTGTATGGCCCTGCCTTGGTCAGCGCTGGTTTTCATCTGCCATTGCGCTGCCCGGTGACATGGCTTGATTAGATCCCTTTGAACTTCTTCAAAGTCTTCTCTAGGCTGATTAATCTGCATAATTTTGTGTCATCTGCCAATATCCACCTTGTTGTTCAGCCCCGGTTCCAAACATAAGAAAGGCCAGACTGGGTCAGAGGAAAGGTCCATCTAGCCCAGTATCCTGTCTTCTGACAGTGGCCACTGCCAGGTGCCCCAGAGGGAATCAACAGACAAGACTCATCCAGTGATCTATGCCCTGTTGCCTAATTCCTAGTTTCTGGCAATCAGAGGCTAGGGACACCAAAAAGTTGATAAGCGTCTGGTGTACGTACCATAGCAGGGCAAAGAGCTCTTCTGTGTCGGTCCCGGTTCCCTAGTCAACTGCAGAACCCGACACGAGATTTACAAGCTTCTGCAACCATTTGTAATGTCTGTTGAGGATGTCCCACGTGGTCCTGTCAGATTTCAAAGGCACTTCCTGAAAAGCTGAAACCAAGAGGAAACGGGTTGAAAAGCCCCTGGTGCTGATGTGCCTGGTGCCTAGGAAACCTCCACTCCCGATGGCCATTGCCCCCTGCTATTAGCTCCCCCAGAGTCTAAGGGCATGAGAGCAACAACTCCGCTCCTCCCAAAATAGCCCTGGACAGAGAGGAGACCCCATTCTTGTCACTTCCCCCTCCGCCGGCCTACACCCCTACACACACCCCTACACACAGACGGTTGGGGGCACTTGTTCTTTCGATGGAACAGGAAAGCGACAGCCGCAGCGACATTAAACCATCCAACATTTAGGCCGAGATCCACAAAGGGATTTAGGCTCCTAATGTCTGCTGAAATCCTTTGTGGCCCTGTGCCTTCATTCCTGAAGAGATCACAGGGAAAAGTGTTTCCCATGTGCCCTCATGGGATTTCCTAGGAGCTGATAACCAATCTCGGAGTGAATCTCCCTGGCCTGCAATCACTCCATTCCAGGGAGGGCAGGTGATGAGGGTAATTGTCATCATCATCATCATCCTTAATAACAACAGCTCTTTTCAATTCTGTCAGGCCTTCCATTACAGACTTTCAGACCTTTATGAAGACACTTTCCCCACACAGCTTTAAGGCTACGTCTACACCAGGAGCTAGAGATGGAATTCCCCTGCTCCCATACACATATTGTGGTACCTCGATGAAGCTCGCATGACCATCCTTCTTCCTTAAACGCTGTCCTTAGACAGAGAGGGACCTGTGTCCACATTCAAACCTGTGTTCGGGCCCTGTGCTGCACCCCTGTACTTCCCACAGAGGCACAAACACACAGAGGTATTTCCTTACCTTCATACAGGCGGGAGATGCCATCTTCATTCACTGTTTCAGACAACAAATTGTAGTAATGGCGGATAGTATTTCCTAGACATACAATGAATACAGTGCATCTCATTACTTTTCAAATCCTTCGCTGAAAACTGCTAAGGATGCAGCCATTCCCCCAAGACAGCCCTTCGGAAATTAAATACATTCCTTACATCTGTTCACAAAGCACATTAGATAAAGCATCACATGCCCAGCAGTGACTGAGAAGCTGATTTCCAAAGGAGATTGAATTCACATCAAACCAGCATGATGTGAATTCAATCTACCCTAGGCGCAGCCAAAGAGCTGTTGTGGGCAGGGGAAGTTGGTGCAGTTGATACAGCTAAGTTGCTCCCTTCATCTTGGAATACATGTTAATTCTCTCTCTCTCTCTCTCACACACACACACACACACACACACACACACACACAGACACCCCGTTGTAGGATTCTGGTGCTGTCAGAGGGAACAGAGCAGCCGTCTAGAAAAGGGCTTTGAAGGAAACATTTAAGAAAGCTCAAGTGAATTTCCTCTGCTTACCAATGAACAAGGCTGCAGAGTGTCGTATTGTTGTCTGGGAGCTTTCCAGGTACTCTAGGGCCTGGAACAGGAATTTGGGGATGTGGCTCTTGTTGCTCTGCATCTGGAAAGAAAGAAGGAAGAAATGCACAATATACAAATGACATGTTCTCCCCACAGCGAATAGTCCAGGAAAGCCAAAGCATATAGCCAGGCCATGGCAACCGCCAATACGAACCCATACACCAGAGCAGCACCTCTCTGAAGTCACTGTTGTGTTCTCCAGAACCTCCGCTTTCATTTGAAAAGACAAAAGTTTGGAGGTCTGACAGTTGTGGAGAAAAATGTCAAAAATGTGAACGGATTGTAACTCCTGCAGAAATGAACCAGCAGAGAGCCTGGAATAGCGTCTTGCAACCCGACCGAAGCGGATGGATACTCAGGCTGTGGGGTTCGAAAGGTCTCCCTCAAGTCCCCATTCACCCCTCTCAAGGCACAAAGAATTCACCTACCAAGCACTTCCCGACACACTTCAAGAGCTGTGAGGAGCCATCCCAGGCCATGCTGCGGAACAGCCTCTTCAAATGAGCCCAGCCGAGAAACATTGCGCAGCGGAAGAGCGTCAGTTTACATCGCTGCAAGAGAAGGGAGACCAAGAGGGTTCTCACTGAGAGAGGGATAGTGTGGGGGACACTGGACCTTCTCCACCCCTTGTGCTCTGTGCTGTGAGGATGGATGAGGCACGAGGCTCCAGCATGGAGTGAAGCCGGGAGGAGAAGACTCTGCTTGGGAAGGGGCTCTGGCGATGACTGGAGTGGGGGCCCCAGGGGATTCTGGCCCTTTGCTCTGAAGGAAATAATGACGGTGGCACTTACCAGTGTCACACTCTCCTCCTGGTCTGCAAGATGCAGCAGCAGCGGGAGCAAGCAGTGGATGATTTCCTGCTGCACGAGGGGTTTGTCCGGGTCCTGCACCCTGCTCACCAGGTTGCCAAGCAGTGAAATGGCAGCTGAGCGCACACTGCCCCTCTCCTGGCAATGACACACAGGGGGTGGGGACCCCCAGTTAAAGCCAGGCAGTATCAGAGCAGAACGCGACAGAGTCATAATCCGCCCGCTGCTCCGGTTCCCCCTGTGTGAACTGACTTGGCTGGCGGGAGCAGGGCGGACACCAGGCCAGCGCCATAGACATCTTGTGCAAGGCCTGAGACCCTGTGCAGGACAGCGCAGCCCCAGGGTGTCCCAGAGGCAGTTTCTGTCTGGAGAGCCCAGAATCCCAGAACCCGAGAAGATTTGGGGAGAGGGAGGGAAGTCTGCTGGAGACTGGTCTGGGGAAGGGGAGAAGCCGCTGCTGGAGCCTTGCAGGGATGCGCTGCTACAAAACACAGCATTTCTTTTGCTCTTCGGTGCCCCCGAGAGCCGAGCCATTCCCGACCCACCTCTTTCCTGCTGAGAATCTCCACCTCTTTGGGGGCCTGTGTTCTCCAGACAGCTGGTCATCTGCCCAGGGCCAGGCCCCCTCTCCCCCAGGCCAGGCTGCAGCAGGGGCTGGGAGCATGGCGCTGAGGCTGAGCTTTGGCGAGAAGAGCTCTGACAGGGAGGTGGCTCAGCAGGAGATTCCCCACCCATGGCGGGGGCGCTCCTTGGAGGCTCCATGGCAGGCCTGAGGGGCGGGAGCCAAGGAGATGGGGAGAGAGAGACAAGGGCATCAGAGACAGGTGGAGGGGGGGCATGGGCTTCTCCTGGGGTTCCAAGCCTTACATCATCAATGAAGGGGCGAAGGCTGACTGCAATGTCCTGGGAGATGGAGCCAAGCCCCTCCCTCTTGAGGAGGTAGATGATGTCTCCAGCTTTGTGCATGGCCTCCTTGATACACCCTCCATCCCGGTCACAAAACCTGGCCACGGTTCCTGGCAGCTGGGCCTGTAACCATCTCACCTGCAGGAATGAAGAAGGCAACTCATTACTTTCCAGGGTGACAGCCTGGAGCACATGCTGGACCACTCCCACCTAGGAGAAACCACGGATGGCACAGCCCCCCAACGGGGCAGAAAGTCGTTCTCCTATCACTCTGTGCCCGCTGCTCACTGTAACCTTTGTCTTTGCTCACCCCACCTCCCCCATTGCATCCCATCTGCAATCAGGGCTCAGCTCACGGGAGCAGGGAGCACCTCATGCCTTGATTTGCTCAGGAAAACAACTCCACCATTTGAGGGCTGTGTGTTAAACAACAAGGCTTGTGTGGGGATCTGGCTCTCATTTCCGAGCTATCTGAGAGACATCGGCTTCCTCGGTCCCCTGGGCAATCCACGCCTCTTACCTTTTCTGGCTGGAACACAATACTGCCAAGGCCTCGCAGACTGAGCTTACGTATGACGGGATTTGTGTCTTTGCTCCATTCCATGAGCTGCGCCCGGAGCTCTGATTTTGTCAGCACTGTCTCAATGGAAGGACTCTGGAGAAACTGGAAAGAGCCAAATCAACATCAGGTTGAGGAACAGAGGTCTTCCTGTGGGGTCTCTGCCCTAGACAGTCGTCTTTACCAAAGGGCCACTTACTCCCACCCAAAGTCTCTGGTGCGTAGGGAGCCAGTTGCTGCTGTTTCAGTTGGTTCATTCCCAAAAGTTGGACTCATGCACAAATCACAAATCAACCCCCAGGGAAAGGGGCGTCTCCAGGCCTCATTGAGCGCCATGCAGAGACCCCTGGGACAGCAGAAAAGCACAACCCCAGGAAAAGGTGAGGAGAGAAGCAAGGCCTTGGGGCACTGGAGAAACATCCCCTCTTGCCCCATAATCCCATTGAGGCACATCCAGCCAGGAGCAATCTCACCCTGTCTCCCCCTCCCTCTCTTTGCCATGCCCCACAACCATCTTTGTGCGGAGAGGAGCTAGCTGGCGGTAAGGCTGCTGAGCTGCTGACAATGTGCCCCAGAGCTTACTGGCCTGAGCTGCTCTCCAGAAAGCTCCCTTGTGCCTGTCAACTAATGAATCTCACCTCAATACAGAAAGCCATGGCGATCGTTCTCTGCTCCTCCTCCCTCTCGCTCTGGACGATGGTGATTGCCTCTCTGAAAACTGCAGGGAGCTGAGGGTTCTCACACTCGATCATGGCTCTGGAACATGGAACAGAAAGTCCCTTAAAGAAAAGGAGTACTTGTGGCACCTTAGAGACTAACCAATTTATTTGAGCATAAGCTTTCGTGAGCTACAGCTCACTTCATCGGATGCATACTGTGGAAAGTGTAGAAGATCTTTTTATAGACACACAAAGCATGAAAAAATACCTCCTCCCACCCCACTCTCCTGCTGGTAATAGCTTATCTAAAGTGATCACTCTCCTTACAGTGTATATCTTCTGTCCCAGGGGTCTCTGCATGGCGCTCAATGAGGCCTGGAGACACCCCTTTCCCTGGGGGTTGATTTGTGACTTGTGGGGGGGGTGGGGGGGGTGAGAAAACCTGGATTTGTGCTGGAAATGGCCCAACTTGATTATCATACACATTGTAAGGAGAGTGGAACAGGAATATTTCACACGGAAATCCCATTCCCAAGAGAGACCCAGTGAGGAGGAAACTTTGGGCTCTTACCTTGCAATCAGGCCAACACCCTGTGAGTAGTAATATCTGGAGGCTATCGTGTCCCAACCCTGCTGAAACTGGATGATGGCAAATTCCTTCCAGTAGCCGGGCATGGAGAAAAGAGTCTTCACAGCCTCCACTGACGTGCTAAAGAGAAACAAATACCAGTGTCAGGCAACGAGATCAGCCCCAGGCATGGCAACTCTGCAGAAGTCCTGGGACACACAGCGTGGTCAGCAGTAGCTAGCCTCCCCGAGGATAGATCCAGTGTGATATCACGGTGCTTCCCTGCCCAATGGGCCCTGTCTACACTGCCGTTTCATTGAGTTTCTAACCAATTAGTGACAATGTTGCTTCTTAAGATGGTTGGTGTCATCACTCACTGTGGCTGAATACTTGATTCTTTACCGTGACAGGTAACAGGACTCAAGTGGGCATGTGGGGTCGGGTCCTTCGTTGGTGTAAGCGAGCAAAGCGATGTCAGTTTACACCACCTGAGGTGTCTTCCGGCGCTCTGGTTTTCCTATGTAGATGGAAGCCCCTCACTGTCCCCACAGAGCCAGTCGAACAGGTCCCTCTTCCTCCTGCCTGCCTGTGAGGCTGAGATCCTGCAGGGCCTGGCCCCAGGTGCTGCCGGTGTGGCTCTGTCTGCGTTTGGGGACGGAGGCCCACAGGTTTCCTCAGCAGACAGTGATGAAAGCACTGACCCTTTGGCGGGTGGCACATGTGGTTGGATGCACAAACTTGACTGCTGCCTGAGTGTGTAGGGAAAGCACCTGGCCTGTGGACGGCGTCAGATGAGCGAGTGTGACTCACAAGAACACACGGCTCTCAACCCTTTTCCCTCAAGAGAGACCTGCACCCAACTGAGCCTGGGCCAACGACAGCACCCGAACCACTGATGGCCATAAACAGACCCCAGGTGTTTAGCAGAACAAATCTGTTCTTCCTTTTCCTTTCAGTCATTACCTTAGGGGGCTGAGGCAGCTGGATCCCTCCTCGGGGCTGGATGTCTCGCTGGCCATGTCGGTCCCTGGCAAGTGCAGATCCATCACATACTGCACTTGCCTGACGCAGAGGATGAGGAGCTGGGGAAACATTTCCAGGATGGCTTCTCGGTATCCCCAAAGGAAAAGGACCTCATAAATGGTCTTCATGGCCTGGAGGGGGGAAAGCATTTCACTCAACTATCCCAATCTGTCCCCTGCCCCCATTGCCATTCGCGATTGTCCTTTTGTCATGTCTCCTTTCCTCTCCAGCGTGTTACAAAAGAGGATTGGCTCCTGAGAGGGGAGGAGACATTTGGAAGCTCCTGAACCTTCCCCCATTCCTGGAACGGAAGCAGGATGGAACCCTATGGAAAGATCAGAAGAGTCTGGGTGACGTTATTCCCCGTTATTTCTCTTAATGGTGCAGACCCTGTGCTTTGGCTTTCCAGCTGTGACTGGACGGGCTGAAACCATCCTGAGGAGATGCGTTCTCATAGGCCCAGTGTTTCTGGCCCAGTCAAAAGTACTGGACATCTCAAGATCCCATGCTGGGAAGATTTCTAGCCACGGTTTACAAAGCCAGAAACCTGGATACTTCCAAGAGACGCCCGAACTGCACCTGCTCACTAAAGGGCCATCTAAAGCAGAAGACGACTGAGCCAGGGTACCAGCAGATAAACCACTTAAGATCTATAACTTTTACCTGGGGGAAACTTTATTTACACCTCTTTGGTTTCATTGGAGGTGGCCAGGACACACGAAGGTCTGGTCTACACGACAGAGTTAGGTCAACACAAGGCCACTCACCCAGCATCACCCTAACTATGGAATTTCCTTCCCATTGGCAGAACTGCCCCTGGGTGCCAAATTCATAACTCCACCTCCACAAGGGGCAGAGAGTCCAAGTCAATGCAGTTGGGTCGATGCAGTGTCAGTGTAGACACCGTGTCCTTTACGTCAACTGACCCTCAGGAGCCTTCCCGCAATGCCCCACCCTGACCGAGGAATCGCAACAAGCGCTTCTGGTGAGGACGTGCCCTGCTGGCACCAGGGCTGGCTCCAGCTTTTTGGCTGCCCCAAGCGGAGAAGGAAAAAAAAAAAAGAAAAACCCGATTGAGCTGCCCCCGAAGTGGCGCTGAAGAGGAAGAGAGGGAATGAAGGACCCGCTGCCGAATTACTGCCGAAGACCCGGACGTGCCGCCCCGACTTTCTATTGGCTGCCCCAGGCCTCTGCTTCCTTTGCTGGCACCCGGACCCGGCCCTGGCTGACACACGCCGCAAAGTGCAGCCCCACCCAAGGGATGGGCTTGCTGTGGCGGCTGTGTGCCGAGGGAGGTTAGGTCAGCTGAACTGTGTAGTGGAGCTGTGGCCTGAAGATCAGAAGGGGTGAAGCTCACACACACACACACACACACAAAGATGCACCAACCTCCCTGCAGTGACGGGTTCTCAAAGTGAGCTCTCAAATCTCACTTACAGCCAGAGACACATGGCCGCTCTTCTCCTCCCGGCATCTCTGCTGGAGCTTGTCCAGCAGCTGCCGCAGCACCTCCCTGGTGAGCTGGGGTTCTTCACCCAAGGCCTTCCACAGCTCAAGGGCACATCTGCAGAGTCAGAAACAGAAGTCAGACCTTCCCTGCCTGGCCACCTCTCGCCCTCCCCAGGCAGAGGCTTGCAATGTAGGCAGGAAAGGCGTCTCTCAGAGGAGACACCGATCGGTGCAGGGAGGCTGAGGCTGGGCAAGTCCCTTCAGAGAACGTTGTATTTATTCCTTTCCCCTAATGGGTTATTGTTCCTGAAGCCAGCACCACTGCTTCCCAACAGTGACCATGAACTGACCCCAGAGTGACCAACGCACTGCAGACTGCAAAATTCTGCTCTGTTACGCTAGGGTCAGTCCGGAGGAACTTGCCTGAACTCATTGGAGTTACTCTGGCTATCTGGGGGTGTAACTGAGACCCAGCGTTTGGCCAAGTGTCTCAAAGCACCTCAACCCTACTGCAGTGTGGTGGATGGGGTCAGGCACTGAATCAGAACATGCCCTGATAGGAGAGGATTCAGGAGCTTGGAAGGGGAGATTGTACTGCCCAGCGTGACAGAGATGGAAGGAAACTACAATTGAAATCCCTCTCCTCTCTTCTCTCCATTCTTGCTGATCTAAGTCCTGCTGGTCCCCGCAGGCTTCTGCAGAGGAAGACTGCAGACGGATCCAAAAGACTTCCAGTCATTTGACTTCCAAGTTTGGTGAGGAAGGTCGGACATGGTGGTCAAGCCCTGGAGACACTGAGAGCTAGGTTGGACAAATCAAGAGCAAATGGCCTGGAAGCAAGGTCTTCAGGAAGCTTGACTGAAATTCTGTGCCAAGGCTGCCGAGTTTCTACAGCTTGTGAGCACAGCCCCTGGAAAGCACTGTGGCTGTTCCAAGGAATCCAAGGAAAGGTTTACAAATCAAACACTCAAAGAAATATGAAAACCAACACTGTATTCCTCTGGTAACTGAATTGGGCAAGAAATTCCATTTCTTTCATGCTGCTCTTCAATTTGCTCTCCCATGTGACACAGATTTGTCTCTGGTCAATGCAGAACTGCATTGAAGAAGATGCCGAGGAAAGCCGGAGTTTTGAGCTCTGGCTAGGGTCCAAGTTGAGTTTCACGGCCCCTAGGAACATGGGGATTGTGTTTAAAACACCTCAGATGGATGACTCTGCAAAGTGACCAGCAATAACCAGCAGGACTCAGAGTTTACAACACATTGAGATGAAAAGAGGCACTCACCCCTCTCAGAGCTATTATTGCCGGCTGTCTGCAGACTCAGGCAGGCTGCACTGCATTTACGCTCTGGTCATGTGTGGATGATTTTTTCTCTTTTTGCAACAATAAGGGCTGGAAATTTCTGTCTTCAGAGATTTACCTCTGCTGCACAGCTCCAGAAGAATGAGTGTATTTTTTCACCAATTCCTCAGCCACGGAATAACTAGGGATCTGACGACAGGTAACAATCCTGCACAGCGAATAGACAGATGGGCCTCATGGGCCTTTTCCATCTCTGCCTTCTCTCATGCACTAAGGAGCAGCCAGACCTCATGAGCCAGGGAAGTTGAGTGAGCCCCAAAGTCATTTATTTTGACATAGTCATGGATCTGAGAGGAAGTGGGTGACCCATAGAAATCAGGACAATGCAGGAATTCTCCAGAAAACTGGCACGTCTCCATCCCGGGCAGTGCAGGAGGAGGGGTTGGCTCCTCAGCAGCTGGGCCTGGGCATCTCCTCTTACTAAGCATGGACAGCTCTCTGCACAGCAGGAAACTCCCTCCAACTGTGTGAGCCCCACGGACCCTTCCCGGCCTGTGGCCTGTCAGTGGGAGCAGGAAGAGAAATAACAGACTGAGGTGATAACAGAGCAGCTCCCTACCTGTGCGATGAGAGCGTGTGAGCCACACAGGTTAGAACCACGTCCTGGGGGTGGGAGCGAGCCAGCAAGGCCGTGGCCCTCAGCGCTGCTTTTCTGGCTCTGGGATCGCAGACGTTGTCGAGCCAGATTAAGATCCCTCCCACAACGTCTCCAACCTGGAAGAATGCCAGGAAGTTGAGGGATGGATTAATCAAAGAGTGGCCTCCTCCCAGGGAACCCCTCCTGGCAGCCCTGCAAGCCGCCTCTGACCTCAGTTTCCCATCTTGGCTCCTCCATAATCTGAAGAAAGAGGCTTTGACAAGTCCAGGAACCCCAGTCTTCCCGAGGTCTGGTTTAGCACCTTAAAGCTCAGAAACACACACAAAAGCCTTCCCCAAAACATTACAGTGGGCACAGCCCAAACTCCCCTGATGTCCCAGGGCCTTCCCTGCCATAGCAAACTGCTCTCAGCCCTGCTCTCAAAGGCTTCCCTGCAGGAGCCTTTCCTCAGTCTCTGCATCTTCCTGTTGCTCTTTCTAGCACAATCAGTTCCTCCAGACCAGGGGTCTCAACCTAGTTTCCATTGTGGGCCACATCCAATCCTACCTGTTTGGCCCTGAGGATGTCCCATGGGGCACAGCTCTGTGCTGACGGGGCCGCAGGTTGAGAACCACTGCTCCAGACCCCAGAGCCCATCCTAGAGATGGCAGGCCTAATGTGGAGGCTCGTCAGCAGACTAGGTAAGTGCTGCCTTGCCAGGGCTGGGGCTGTCCCACACCTTCAGTGTGGCTGGGCGTCCTCAGGGAAGTGTTAGGGCTCCAGCGGGCAGAGGACACTTTCAAAACCTGACACCGCGGATCCCCGCAGCCAAGCGCTGAATGGCAAGGGGCTGAGCCAACCTTCAAAGCACCATGCTAGTGTGTCCCAGGAACGGTTTCCTAGGAGAGGCGATTCTCCCGTCCCCCTCTCTGCGCAGCATCCCCCTGCCCCACTGCGGCCGTCTCTTACTCTCTCCATCTTGTCTCCGTGGAGAGATACGATGGCCCTCAGCTCTTCCTCTGCGGCTCTAAATCTCTCCAGGGTGGGTGTTGTCAGACCCTGCACGGCTGTCATCAGCAGGGCGTGGAGCGGGGCTGAGGAAGGGTGCTCCCCGAGGGTCTGCAATGAACAGGGACAAAGCCTGTGGGGACTGAGTATTTCCCTCGGGCAGCTGCCCTGGAACAGTCTGTCCCCGGGGGAGGCTGCCAGCGCAGAGGGAGCCTGGAGACTCCGGCTGAGCCCGTTTCTTCAGAAGCCTCCCCAGGTGCCAACGTTTCCTCAGCCTTTCGTCCGCTCTCTGGCCCCCTCTCCTGAGAAGAGACGGGAGCCTCTCGGGCAGTGCGGGGACCCCAAGGGCCACCCCATTTCCTCCCTCTCTAGCCCCTCCTCCCAGGACGCCCAGCTTTTCTTGAGAAAGCCTCAATGTCCTGCAAAGCCCATTTGAGTTGCTCCTTGAGTGTCGCCGAGGGGTCACTGGAGAACCTGCCCCCTGTCCCATCCCACCCCGAGCGCCTGAGCAGATTGGCTCAGCAGCTCTGGCAGCCCACAGTGTCTGCGAGGAAAGGAGTGAGAATAGGGCCCAAAGGGAAACGCCCTCTTCCTTCCCCACCCCGCAGCGTGTGGCGCTGCCAGGAAACAGGCAGGAATCGCCGGCAGGAGAGAAAGTAGCTGAGACTGAAGGAGCGTGTCTGCCTGGCTGAGGAGAAGCCCAAACCGTGGGCCTCCGGGGCCAGAGCCCTGTGGGTCAGAACTCACTGGGCACAATGTTACTCCAGGGGGCCCGGTTCCAGGGTCACCTAAACCCAGGGCCTGGGCTGCTGGAGGCCTTTGCCCTGGTGTCTCAGGGCAGCCCCTGGGGATTGCTGCAGCTGGGCTGCGTGGCGCTGGATTAGCACCGTCTGTCCTGGATGCCCGCAGCTGAGGACGCCGTAGAGCACACCGGAGTGGCCGACTCGCATACAGACTCCAGCCCCCCGGCACGTCAGGAGCTCCCAGAACTGCAGACTTTTGTCTGCGCTGCAGGGTGCTCTGTCACTGACAGCAAGAGTCACAACGGCGTCGAGGTGCCTTTGTAACTCGGACGGAGCCCAGATGTTGGCAGGCGGGATCGAACCTGGGATCTCAGTGCAGAAGCCGCTACCACATGAGCTAAAACCCATGCGGCTGTCAGCTCAGGCTGGAGAGCAGACTCATCGGTTCTGTCTCGAAGTGGTCCTGGTGCCACGAGATGGGCCAGAACCCCACAGCCAGGAGATACGTGGGTTACCCCGACAAGGGCAGGGATGGGCCTGGTCTGACTTTCAGCCGTGCCTGTGGGCCATGGGAAGTGCCTCAGAATCAGGCACCTGAGCCAGGCGCGTCTGCCAATCCCACGAAGCACCTCTGGACTTCTTTAGGTGCCTAAACCCCCTTGTCAAACTGGGCCTCCTTCCACAACCCAGACAAACTCGTAAAGACTGGCTGGAGTTGACCACACTTCAAGAGTGTTCCTTTTCAGCCCCCTGAGCAAGGGGCAGGTCGTTCTCCTGTCAGAGATCCCAGCTCCGGGAGATATAAACACACACAGCAAGGGGTGCTTTCCATGAGCACAGTCACAAAGCGTCATTACCATCGTCATAGGGGAGATGCTCGTTAATGAGGAGACGGGAGCGCGCTCTTCTTCCTGCTCTTCTGGGCTCCCTATTTCCCACTTCTCCTTCGTCTCCGACGGCTCCTTCTTCGTCCCTGCAGCAGAAAGAAACATTCTTAACATTTTGCTTTTCCATGTCTTCTCCCTGGTTTCCAGAGGGTGGAAGCTGGGCACAGAGCCCTGAAGCGAATTGCCCCGGCTCAGACTGAAGGTTGTTGGCAGAGCTGAGCAGAGAACTCCAATCTCATGACTCTTAGCTGGGGGCTTTTACTACACGAGGCTTCCTCTTACTTAGGGGCCAGTTTCTTTTCTATTCTACTCTTCCTCTCCCCTTGCCCACCTTTCCCGTCAGTGATGGGCCACAGGCCTCATTTTGCATTTAACCCCCCAAGAAGCAATGACTCAGCTCTGCTACGGTTCCCAGCTGTGACCTGCTGAGACCTCGGGAGCATTTTCCTGATGAAAGGGACCCGATCCAGGAGAAAAGAAATGATTTCCTCCAACGTCCAGCCTCTCTGTTCCCCTTACAGCCTGAAGCAATGTTAGTACTCCCCACCCCACAGGGCCAGACCCCCAGAGGGGGGTGACCTGACATTGTCAGCTCTCCCCACCTCAGCGATGGATCTCTGCCACCCTCTCCAAGAGGATCCGGCACTAAATGGATTCCAGAGTCTGAGGTACCCATCACTGTCCCATGAGACGGCCCTGATGTGGAAGTGTAAGGGGTCTGTTGGCCCCTTACTCAAACTCAGTGGGGTTTTGGGTTGGCTAGGTCCCAGTCCCGAAAGGAAGGGGAAGGGTGGATGGGAAACCAGGACTCTGATACTGACAGACCTCAGGGGCCATGGGGAGAGGCCAACGCTCCAGGTCAGCCTGATTGGCAGGGCGGGCAGGCTAATGACGGAGTCAGGGGGTCAGAAAGGTCCCCATCCTCCACGCCAGCTGGAATTGCCTGGCTCAGGCAGCGTGGGGCCGAGCTAAGGAGAGAGCAGGGGCGCGAGCTGAGCTGGGGAGCAGAGGCGGGCCAGCCAGCGGGGCAGAGACACAGCCCAGGGAGAGCAGACCCTGGGCTGGGAGCAGGGCTGCAGCCACAGAGCCAGCGGGGCCGGAGAAGCAGCCCCGGGGCTGGAGGCAGAGCAGCAGCATCAGAGCTGAGGCAGGGTGGAGCCGGAGCTCGAACAGTGGGGCTGGGGCTGGGGCTGGAGCAGTCTGGAGCTGGGTGCGGAGAGCAACTGGGGCCAGCCAAGGGGGGACCCTGGCAAAGGGCCCAGCGCAGAGAGACACCCCCACCAAGGGTCCTTGCAGGCCAGACTGGGAGGGGGATCTGAACCCGGCGGGAAGGAGGGTCCAACCCCCCAAAGCCCGGAGGTGTGTGGTCACCACCAGAGCAAGTGTCCGACCCACAGCATCCCTGCAGCACAGCCAGGGCCGGAACTGCCCTGACGTTCCAGAGACGTGGTTTGTGATGTTCCCTGCCACAGAGCGGGGTGATGTGTTTTCCTTTCATCTTTCCCATTTTTCCTTATTCTTTTTTAAATTAATTGCTGATTAAATAAACTGTATTTGCTTTAAATCGTATGTAATGATCAGTGGGTCAGGGAAGCTCCCAGTGCAGAGAGAGTACCCCGGAGTGGGGACACCCTAGCCCCTGTCCTAGGTGGCCACAGCAAGGTTGGGGGTCGAGCCCCCCAGGAATCCTGGGCCCAGCCTTGTTGGGGTTACGAGGACTCTGTCAGACAGGAGAGTGGAAGGGGAGTCCTCCAGGGCAGGGAGGCCTCTGGGGAAAGGAAGTGGGAGCGAGGACTCAGATCCTTCCTCTAGCCCATTTCACCGGAGTAGTGCAGAAGCCAGGAAACTTCCCCACAATAGTGGGACCGTTCCCCTGCTTCCATAAGGCTTGTAGAGTGACTGGTGTGAGTATTCCTCACATGCTCCTTGCTAACCATGTGGTTTGTTTCCTCACCTGTAAGATCCAGTTCAACTTTGTCTTGCTTCTCCTGCAGCTTCTCCTCCTCTGACTCCACCTGGTTCTTGGCTGCTTTCTTCTTCTTCTTCTTCTTCTTCTTCTTCTTCTTCTTCAGGGAAAAGCACGTCCACCTTCTTGGAGAGGAAACCGTTCTCTCCTCATCGCTATCTGCCATCGAGTTGTCAGATTGGCTACAGACACAGAGTCTTTTCATGCCTGATAGGATCTTCCACGAGCATTTCCTTCTCGTGGGCTTCTCTGGCAAGGCCTGTTCTTGCTGGCTGATGGCAGAGCATGCCTCCATGGCTGCAGGTTGGATGAACACTGTGTTCACATGGCTCTCTCTGTGCTCCCGAGAGGTGAGTCTTTGAAAAAAGGAACGAAGCCTGGAATAGAAAGAAGGAAGAAATGGGTTTTTCTGTCCTACTCTAAAGGAAGGGAATTTGTGTGCGCAGGATTCCCAGATCCAAGAGAGTGGTCTTTTGAAATCATCTGCTCCTCTAATAGCCAGGACTGGTTCATACAACCAAGAACATAAGCAACAAAAGACTGGCCACACTGGGTCAAACGAAAGGTCCATCTATCCCTGTAGCCTGTCTTCCGACAGTGGCCAGTGCCAGGTGCCCCAGAGGGAATGAACAGAGAATCATCAAGTGATCCATTCCTGTTGCTCACTCCTGGCTTCTGGCAAACAGAGGCTAGGGAAACCATCCCTTCCCATCTTGGCTAATAGCCACTGATGGACCTATCCTCCATGAATTTATCTCGTTCATTTTTGAATCCTCTTATAATCTTGGCCTTCACAACATCCTCCGGCAAAGAGATCCACACATTAACTGTGTGTTGTGTGGAAAGAATACTTCCTTTTATTTGTTTGAAATTTGCTGCTTGTTAACAAAGGTTTCAAAGGGGGCACTTGGAGTTGAACCAAGGACCATTTAATGTGCAGTCAAACACTCTATCGCTGAGCTCTACCCCCATGACTGGACCCAGCCCCAGGTGAAGACACTTGGGACCATGGTGAAAGAGGAATTCTTCTGGGGAAGTCCAAGGGCCCGTGTTATGCAGGTCAGACTAGATGATCAGGGCTGGCCTTAGAGCCTTTGAAACTGTGAATTTATGAACCTAAAGTTGCCTTTAATGGCTAGTATGAAAGTTGCTACTCCTTTCCAAGAGGAGATGCGTTGAGGTTTCCTTGGGGAGAGGCACCAGGATCCTTTGTCACAGCCTTTCTTGGACACAGCACATCACAGCTTCTCCCCTTTTGCTCTATAACAAGAAACCTCCACGCACCAGATCTGTAATCCCGTCCTAGCCCAGTCACTGGCTCCAGTTCCTAGCCTGACTCTCACCCCATGGAGCTCACGCCTCCTCTGCCAATGGACAGACATGGAAACAGCCAAGGTCAACTTCTGTTTTCTTTGCTCATTGCCTGGGCCTAGTTGCAAAAATGCTTCATTATTAACCCCACTCCTTTGTGCACAGAATGTTGGGACTCTGGGAACAGACAGGGCCAAGCTGAAAACCAAGACACCTCTGTTCCCAGAGAAGCCAGGAAAAGGAACAAAGGATTGTCATCTAGAAGGCTTGAGGGTCTGGATGGATGGATTAGCAGCTGCAAATATGTTGACTTATTCTCAACTATTTCAAAATCTGGACTGTAGTTGCATGGGGAAAATAACCAGTAAACTTTAACTGAAGGATTTCCCATACTATTTATAACGTCCAATCAGAACAATAGGCCACCCAAACAATGACAAAGAAATCACACCGAGACCCATGACAAATTTAGGCTGCAGTTTATTTAAATCCCTTTCCTGGAAAGGAATTGCAGGGGGGATTTGACACGTCTATTTTATGTAGCCCAGTGGGGGTATAGTACAATTTGTCGAGAGTTTTGAAGTCTCTCTCCATGAGATTATTTCTGAGAGAACTACTAAGATGGCAGCCAGGGGATGGGAGTGGAGCTGTGTCACTTTCAATAGCTTCAGATTTATTTTTTCTGCATATCTGAGCTCATTTATGTGTCTTTCAATCATGTAAATTCTGAGACCGATCTTGTCTCAATACACATATGTTAGACAATCATGACATGAGACAAAGGGTTTATATTCACTACTTGAAGGCAAGGAGTGCATTAGGGTCAACTCCAAGGGAAATACTCTTGATGGAGCTATCAATCTAAATTCCAGACCAGTTTTTTATCTTCCCTTTAGGTTATACCCATGGAAATTCACCCATACTAGTCTGCTGAAAGATAAAAGCATCGAAATCTGCCTCCAAAGACCGGGAAAGGCTGAAGCAGACGGAGAAGGGAGAGACGCCCACATTCAAATCAAAACGGAACGCTGAGACCTGACTGTTGCAACGCTGGCCCCACCCGTCCCTGCCCCGGGGGGGCCAAGTTGAGCCTGAGAAGAGCCAGAACTGACCAATGAACATTGCCAAAGAGCCCCAGTAACACGCCAGCAGCCCCCATCCACCACCCCCTCCAGCC
The DNA here is from genome assembly GCF_965152275.1 of Natator depressus. NCBI lineage: Eukaryota > Metazoa > Chordata > Testudines > Cheloniidae > Natator > Natator depressus. Next base: position 74,999,059 of record NC_134244.1, read on the forward strand.
CCCAGCACCTCCCGCCCACCGGCAGCCCCGCCCGTCAGCGCCTCCCGCTCCCTCCCCACTCCTCCCGCCCACCGCAATTGGCTGTTCTGCCGTGCGCAGGAGGCTCTGGTGGGGAAGGGGCAGGAGCGAGGGCATGGCAGGCTCGGGGGAAGGGGCAGGGGCCTTGGGGGAAGGGGTGGAGAGGTGGCAGGACCTGGGGCAGAGCAGGGGGTTGAGCAGTGAGCACCCCACAGCGTATTGGAAAGTTGGCATCTGTAGCTCCAGCCTCGGAGTCAGCGCTGTGCAAGGAGCCGCGTATTAACCTCTGACGAGCCGCATGCGGCCCCGGAGCCCCAGGTCGGCCACCCCTGCCCGAGGGGAAGGAGGCACCAACCTGTCATGTGCGATCGAAGGAGCAGGAAAAGAATCTGGGAATTACCTTCTGTAAAAACTCATCTTTTGTCGAAAACCTGTGGAAAAAGCTGATGCAAGAAGTTGTTGACAGAGGGATAGTCCGCGTCTCTCAGCAGCTCCTTGGGTCACCAGCCGTTGTCAACCAAGCCAGTTGGCAGACTGAAGGCAGGGCAAGAATGCTGAGGCCGAACAGTCTTTGTTGTTGGCATCCATGACCTCACAATCAGCTTAAGCATCAACACACACAGACCCTCCCCACCCACCCAGAGAGACACGCACACACAGAAGCTGGTAACATTTACAACATGGAGAGATGCACCCAAACTCTCGAGGACTTTTGATTTGGGGGAGGGCATCATCGGCGCTGACTGCATGGGTGTCCCGGGGCTGGAGCACCCATGGGGAAAAATTAGTGGGTGCTTAGCACCCACCGGCAGCCAAGCTCTGCCCTCCCCCCAGAGCATCTCCCGCTGACCAACTCTTCCCGCACCCTTCCAGGGCCTTCTGCCCACCGCAAAACAGCTGTTTGGCTGCATTCAGGACGCTCCCATTTGGTGCGGGAGGAGCAAAGCCATAACTCACCCAGAGATGTGATTTTATTAAATGGTTCGGAGGCTCAGAAACACGTAGAAAATGTTCTAAGGCTCTGAGCTAGTGAAAGTGCCAGTCACCCAGAGAGCAGTGGGAGCAGGTCCAAGATGTAGCAAAGAGGGTTTCCTGCAGGGAGAAGGGAAGCAGGGAGATTGCAGCTCTTTGGGACAGAGACTGTCTGTTTGTTCTGTATGTATGCAGCACCTGGCACAATGGGGCCTGATACCTGAGTAGGGCCTGGACACAGTGCTAATAAAGCAAGGGCATTTGTTGAATTACTGAAGTGCCCTGAGTCCCCTGAGTGGAAAGGTGGCAGGTGAAGCAGGGGCAAACCCTAGACAGATGGGATCTGCCCAGCCTGGGGCAGCATGTGCGGGAAGGGGAAGGGGAAAGGCCATTGGGAGTGTTTCCACAGAAGCCAAGAAATCAGGGCACCAGCCCTAGCATGGCTGAGTGAGGCTGTTTCCTGGGAGAGATCTCCACAGACAGCATTCGCGGGCAGGCTGGGAGGGATGGCCTGGATTCACTTTGGAGTGGATCCAGTGTAAATGAGACTAGAATTGTCCCAGAAGGGCCCAGATACAACAGTGACAGACACTGTAGGTGGAGTCTGTGAATAAATAAATTAGGTGCATTATAAAACAGTAGTGAAATAATCCCCCTGCTCTGTGACCCCAAGTCTGACCTTGTACCTGTCAATGGGGCATCATCACTGAATGGGGGAGCTGTTAATGAGGCGCCACAGGGATTGGCTGTAGCCCCCTCACTTGTCAACTTTTTAATTAACGATCTGGAAGTAAGCATAAAATCACTGCTGATAAAGTCTGTGGCTAACACAGCTTGGAGGAGTGGTAAATAATGCTAATGACGGGGCCGTTGTATGGAGCAGCCTGGATAGTTTGGTAAACTGGGATTAGTAAGGAGGCAACCTAGTGACAGAGGATGTGGAAAAAGCTAATGTACTCAATGCTTTTTTTGCTTCTGTCTTCACTAACAAGGACAGCTCCCAGACTGCTGCGCTGGGCATCGCAACATGGGGAGTAGATGGCCAGCCCTCTGTGGAGAAAGAGGTGGTTAGGGACTATTTAGAAAAGCTGGACGTGCACAAGTCCATGGGGCCGGACGAGTTGCATCCAAGAGTGCTGAAGGAATTGGCGGATGTGATTGCAGAGCCATTGGCCATTATCTTTGAAAACTCGTGGCGAATGGGGGAAGTCCCAGATGACTGGAAAAAGGCTAAGGTAGTGCCAATCTTTAAAAAAGGGAAGAAGGAGGATCCTGGGAACTACAGGCCAGTCAGCCTCACCTCAGTCCCCGGAAAAATCATGGAGCAGGTCCTCAAGGAATCAATCCTGAAGCACTTAGACGAGAGGAAAGTGATCAGGAACAGTCAGCATGGATTCACCAAGGGAAGGTCATGCCTGACTAATCTAATCGCCTTCTATGATGAGATTACTGATTCTGTGGATGAAGGGAAAGCAGTGGATGTATTGTTTCTTGACTTTAGCAAAGCTTTTGACACGGTCTCCCACAGTATTCTTGTCAGCAAGTTAAAGAAGTATGGGCTGGATGAATGTACTTTAAGGTGGGTAGAAAGTTGGCTAGATTGTCGGGCTCAACGGGTAGTGATCAATGGCTCCATGTCTAGTTGGCAGCCGGTGTCAAGTGGAGTGCCCCAGGGGTCGGTCCTGGGGCCGGTTTTGTTCAATATCTTCATAAATGATCTGGAGGATGGTGTGGATTGCACTCTCAGCAAATTTGCGGATGATACTAAACTGGGAGGAGTGGTAGATACGTTGGAGGGCAGAGATAGGATACAGAGGGACCTGGACAAATTGGAGGATTGGGCCAAAAGAAACCTGATGAGGTTCAATAAGGATAAATGCAGGGTCCTGCACTTAGGACGGAAGAACCCAATGCACAGCTACAGACTAGGGACCGAATGGCTAGGCAGCAGTTCTGCGGAAAAGGACCTAGGGGTTACAGTGGACGAGAAGCTGGATATGAGTCAGCAGTGTGCCCTTGTAGCCAAGAAGGCCAATGGCATTTTGGGATGTATAAGTAGGGGCATAGCGAGCAGATCGAGGGACGTGATCGTTCCCCTCTATTTGACATTGGTGAGGCCTCATCTGGAGTATTGTGTCCAGTTTTGGGCCCCACACTACAAGAAGGACGTGGATAAATTGGAGAGAGTCCAGCGAAGGGCAACAAAAATGATTAGGGGTCTGGAACACATGACTTATGAGGAGAGGCTGAGGGAACTGGGATTGTTTAGTCGCAGAAGAGAAGAATGAGGGGGGATTTGATAGCTGCTTTCAACTACCTGAGAGGTGGTTCCAGAGAGGATGGTTCTAGACTATTCTCAGTGGTAGAAGAGGACAGGACAAGGAGTAATGGTCTCAAGTTGCAGTGGGGGAATCCGTGACTTCCAGAGACCTCTGTGACTTCAGCTCGTAGCTCCAAGCGAGCCCCCACAGCTGCCCAGCCACTGTGAGCGATGTGGGGACCCCGCAGCTGAACTTCCCATGGACAGGTCACGGGCTTCTGTGAATTTTTCTTTATTGCCCGTGACCTGCCGTGACTGTTACTAAAAATATCCCGGACAAAATCTTAGCCTTACCCATGGTTAAGTAGGTGAGGGGAGGGGGGAAAGGTGTTACTTGTAGAGACCCAGAGATACAGGCATGAGGGACAGCTGGCTGCCTGGGGCCCCATGCCCATGGAGTGTCCCAGAAGACAATGGCCATTCCAATTGCCTGGACATTGGGCACCAAACAATAAATGACCATGGACGGCCCACCCTCCATGGGAAGCCAGCCAACTGTGCCCAGCAGGAGGACAAAGGACTGGGCTGGGGTTCTAAGTGTGGGCATCTGGAGGCAGGAGAGCAGCTTGTGGGCTCGGACGACAGAGGGGACAGAGGGCTCCGGGACTGACCCAGATGGACCTTTCCGTTCTCTGTGTTCACTAAGCACTGTCTGCGCTGTGTTCCAGACATGTCAAAAAACAGGGAGAGTCAATTATTTTTTATAAAGGTCCAAATTTCTTGGTCAAGGCATAGTCAAGGTCCAGACTTCAGAGAAAATAATAAAAAATAATAACAATCATGATCATAATAAAATAATAAAAAGATTTCAGGATCTGCTGGAAAGCAGCTGGTGGTCCAGATTTGGCCCGCGGTCTGCCTGTTGACTGCCCCTGTAATAACCCCCCGTGCTTTCACAATGCTGGTTGAGAGTCACTCCAGGGTAAGAAAGTGGGGGTACATGGCTCCCTGGGGGCCTACAAGTCTCCCTTGGGTATCCAACTCAGGTGGACTTGCTGACGTGAAGCAGGGGTGTTGAAGGCTCTGGGATTCAGAGTCAGGAGGCGGTGAAGTCAGGTGACTTTCCTCATTGGAAAAAGTGTGACCTTAAGGGGGTTGCCACACTAAAGAGCTCCTCCCAGGGACTGTTCAAGAGCACCAGACCTATGGCAGGGAAACCGCCTGGAGATGATGGTGCTGGGGCGGAGTGGGCCAGGCCCAGCAGCTCTGCCGGGGAGCTACCTTGGAGCTGAGGTCACTTTTTCAGAGGGTTGGAGAAGGGGGACCTGCTCCCACAGCCTCACTCTGCTCAGTTATCGCTGGGCACAAACCAGTGACCCCAAACCAGCCCCCAGAGCCATTGTCTGTTTGCAGGAGCAAATCCTGAGCTGCCTGCAGCATCTGTGGGAGGAGGCAGAAGAGCTCCTGGGCCTGAAATCTGACTGGGACAAGGAGAGTGAGAGGCTCCTGGTAGGTGCCCTGCCCTGCCCGGCCGCTTTGCACAGGGGTGTCAGCGACAGCAGCAGGGGGTCTCTGCGCTGCTTGGGGTCTGGGTCATTCAGAAGGTTAAAGGGTTTCCAGGGTCGCTACAGGGAGACAGGTCAGGGTCATTGTAACCAGTGCAGGGCAGCTCTGCTCTCAGGTACCTGGTGTACATCAGGAGTGACCCCACCGAAGTCAGTGGGGTCAGGGTCAGACTCCTCTGGGACCCTGGTGTTAGTTCCCACTGGGGTCAGTGGGTTTACACCAGGGTAGCTGGGAGCAGCCTCTGGCTCTGTCTCTCTAGCACTGGGAGTGGGGGCCAGAGGGAGAGGCCAGTGAAACACTGAACAGACACAGATGTGGCAGGGGTCGGGGCGGAGCGGGGGAGACTTTTGCTGATCCCAGGGTTCGAGTGTCAGACGTTCCAGTGATGCCACTGGGCAGTTTGGGAAGCACCATTTGCCACGGCCTGGTCTGCACTTCACTCTGGTGCTGGGACAGTGATGGGGACGGGCTGGGGGTTGGTGATTTTGGGTCACATTTTTATACTAGCAAAAGCTCTAGTGTAGCCACAGTGACTCTGGCAAAGATATTGAATGAAAGGCTCTGTGGTGCCCGGACAAGGCTTTGTCCCATTTCCCATGACACCCGCTCTCCCCGTGTCCCTGCCCTGCCCCTGCGTCTCTTTGTGCACCCCAGAGGCAGACGGAAGTGGAGCGGCCGCTGGTGGTGTCCAAGTGCGAGGGGCTGCGCCAGTTTCTGGCTGAACAGGAGTGCCTCCTCCTGGCCCGGCTGGGAGAGCTGGACGAGGCGATTGGGAGGAGGAGGGAGGAAAATGCCACCCACCTGGGTGAGGAGATTTCCCGGCTCAGCGCCCTGATCACAGAGCTGGAGGGGAAGCGTCAGCAGCCGGTGCTGGAATTGCTGCAGGTGAGACAGTGTCAGATGCGCCCAGAGCCCAGTGCAGGGAGGAGACGGCCCCTGAGTCACTCGGGCTGACAGGGTAACTCAGTGCAGGGAGCACGGCCCGGGGCGTCTGCAGGGCCAGGGGCCCAGGGCTGCAGAGAGACAGGAGTTTGGGCTGTCGGGGAGGTGGGGGAAGGCTGGTGAAAGGCTGTTCCAGCCCTGGGCTCAGCACAGAGGACCCGGCCGTCCCGTCCCTGCGGAACATCTGGTGTGAACGGGGCTCTGCGCCCACTAGCACAGCCCTTCAGTGCTCCACCCCGCTGGGGGAGCAGCCTGTGGGGCCGGGGCTGGGGGAGCAGAGTGACCCCTCTGGGGCAGGGGGCCGGCTGGGCCATGGGCACTGACTCTCTGCTCTGTCTCTCCTTCCCCTCTAGGGTGTCAGAAGTGCTGTGAGCAGATACATCCGGGCTCCGTCTGCCCCCACGCCTCGTTGTGCTGGGAAAGACTCAGGGTATGTCTACACTACGAAATTAGGTCGAATTTATGGAAGTCGGTTTTTTAGAAATCGGTTTTATATAGTCGAGTGTGTGTGTCCCCAGAGAAAATGCTCTAAGTGCATTAAGTGCATTGACTCGGCGGAGAGCTTCCACAGTACCGAGGCTAGCGTCGACTTCCGGAGCGTTGCACTGTGGGTGGCTATCCCACAGTTCCCGCAGTCTCCGCTGCCCATTGGAATTCTGGGTTGAGATCCCAGTGCCTGATGGGGCTAAAACATTGTCGCGGGTGGTTCTGGGTACATGTCGTCAGGCCCCCGTTCCCTCCCTCCCTCCATGAAAGCAACGGCAGACAATCGTTTCGCGCCTTTTTTCCTGAGTTACCTGTGCAGACGCCAGACCACGGCAAGCGTGGAGCCAGCTCAGCTCACCGTCACCGTACGTCTCCTGGGTGCTGGCAGACGCGGTACTGCATTGCTACACAGCAGCAGCAACCCATTGCCTTGGGGCAGCAGACAGTGCAATAGGACTGGTAGCTGTCATCGTCATGTCCGAGGTGCTCCTGGTCGCCTCTGTGAGGTTGATCAGGAGCGCCTCGGCAGACATGGGCGCAGGGACTAAATTTGGAGTGACTTGATCCGGTCATTCTCTTTAGTCCTGCAGTCAATCCTATTGAACCATCTTATGGTGAGCAGGCAGGCGATACGGATTGCTAGCAGTCCTATTGCACCGTTTTCTGCCGAGCAGCCATGAGATGTGGATGGCTAGCAGTCCTATTGTACCATCTTCTGCCGAGCAGCCATGAGATGTGGATGGCTTGCAGTCCTTCTGCACCGTCTGCTGCCAGCCAAAGATGTAAAAGATAGATGGAGTGGATCAAAACAAGAAATAGACCAGATTTGTTTTGTACTCATTTGCAAACACACACACCCACACACCCCCGTCTAGGGGACTCATTCCTCTAGGTCACACTGCAGTCACGCACAGAGAAGGTGCAGCGAGGTAAATCTAGCCATGTATCAAGCAGAGGCCAGACTAACCTCCTTGTTCCAATAAGAACAATAACTTCGGTGCACCATTTCTTATTGGAACCCTCCGTGAAGTCCTGCCTGAAATACTCCTTGATGTAAAGCCACCCCCTTTGTTGATTTTAGCTCCCTGTAAGCCAACCCTGTGAGCCGTGTCGTCAGTCGCCCCTCCCTGCGTCAGAGCAACGGCAAACACTCGTGCATCCGAGTTGAGAGTGCTGTCCAGAGCAGTCACAATGGAGCACTCTGGGATAGCTCCCGGAGGCCAATACCGTCGAATTGTGTCCACAGTACCCCAAATTCAACCCGGCAAGGCCGATTTAAGCGCTAATCCACTTCTCAGGGGTGGAGTAAGGAAATCGATTTTAAGAGCCCTTTAAGTCGAAATAAAGGGCTTCATCGTGTGGACGGGTGCAGGTTTACATCGATTTAAAGCTGCTAAATGAGACCTAAAGTCCTAGTGTAGACCAGGGCTCAGAGCCCAGGCAGCAGACCCAGCATCCCGACCGTGGGACGGTCTCACCCTCTGGATCCAACCCCCCTCCATCCCCATAGCCCTGGTGCTGCTGCCGCTGTGTCTGTGTGACCCACCCTGGGAAGGGGAGTGCCCCACAGAGCTGAGTGTCCCAGCCCAGGCCCTCGTGGGGCAGTGTCTCGGTCCCAGAACCCCCACCCCATGGGGAGTGACCAGGCCCCTTGGAGGCTAAGAGGAGAAGCTGAGAAGAAGCTGGGCATGGAGAATGGGCCCCTCTCTCATCCCTGGGAGAAGCCCCTCCAGGCCCTTGTAGGGAACGTGGGGCTGGGCCAGGTGTGAGGGGAGCTGGCCCTGCCTGGGCTGGGTTTTCTCTCTGGATGGAGAGAGGCCCCCAGTCTCCAGGCCGGCCCCGGCAGATTGTGCAGGCAGTAAATTCCCTGGGCAGCAGAGGTCACGGCCCCGTTAGCCCTGCCTGTGGCCCAGCTCCCACCCACTCCCCATCTGGCTCTGGGGGGGCAGGAACTTAGAGCAAAGGAATGGGAGAAATAAACACGCTCGTGACTCTGCAGGGATGAGAAGGCTACGTCTCCGCTGCTAAATGAGACCTAAAGTCCTAGTGTAGACCAGGGCTCAGAGCCCAGGCAGCAGACCCAGCATCCCGACCGTGGGACGGTCTCACCCTCTGGATCCAGCCCCCCTCCATCCCCATAGCCCTGGGGCTGCTGCTGCTGTGTCTGTGTGACCCACCCTGGGAAGGGGAGTGCCCCACAGCTCTGGGCTGGAGAACGCTCCCTGGGACCAGGCTGGCTTGGGGGATCATTAATGGGGCTGAGAGCCTGTCACCCCGAGGGCCCAGCTGGGACCTGGCCCCAGCTCTGTCATGGCCCAGAGCCTGTCCCGTGTGAGGGGGCCCCAAGGGCCTGTGGGGAAAGAGCTGAGTGTCCCAGCCCAGGCCCTCGTGGGGCAGTGTCTCAGTCCCAGAACCCCCACCCCATGGGGAGTGACCAGGCCCCTTGGAAGCTAAGAGGAGAAGCTGAGAAGAAGCTGGGCATGGAGAATGGGCCCCTCTCTCATCCCTGGGAGAAGCCCCTCCAGGCCCTTGTAGGGAACGTGGGGCTGGGCCGGGTGTGAGGGGAGCTGGCCCTGCCTGGGCTGGGTTTTCTCTCTGGATGGAGAGAGGCCCCCAGTCTCCAGGCCGGCCCCGGCAGATTGTGCAGGCAGTAAATTCCCTGGGCAGCAGAGGTCACGGCCCCGTTAGCCCTGCCTGTGGCCCAGCTCCCACCCACTCCCCATCTGGCTCTGGGGGGCAGGAACTTAGAGCAAAGGAATGGGAGGAATAAACACGCTCGTGACTCTGCAGGGATGAGAAGGCTACGTCTCCGCATCCGGTGCCCGAGTCCCCTGAGCTGGAAAAAAGAACCAGGACTTCCCTCGAGAGAACAATCTCCAGGAGGCTGTGATGGGATTCCTGGGTAAGGGGCGCTGCCGAGGGTTTCTCTCATTGTATTCGAGCAGGGCAGGGGGAGGGATTTGGCCCAGCAGGTTGGGTTATTATCAGTTCGTGTGTGCCCGTATTACTCGTGGATCAGAGCCACACTATCAGAGGCTCGTTCACCTGCACATCCACCAATGTGATATATGCCATCATGTGCCAGCAATGCCCCTCTGCCATGTACATTGGTCAAACTGGACAGGCTCTATGTACAAGAATAAATAGACACAAATCAGATGTCAAGAATTATAACATTCATAAACCAGTCGGAGAACACTTCAATCTCTCTGGCCACGCGATTACAGACATGAAAGTCGCTATTTTACAACAAAAAAACTTCAAATCCAGACTCCAGCGAGAGACTGTTGAATTGGAATTCATTTGCAAATTGGATACAGTTAACTTAGGCTTGAATAGAGACTGGAAGTGGCTTAGTCATTATGCAAGGTAGCCTATTTCCCCTTGTTTTTTCCTAACCCCCCCGCCCCCTCAGACGTTCTTGTTAAACCCTGGATTTATCCTGGAAATGGCCCACCTTGATTATCATACACATTGTAAGGAGAGTGGTCACTTTAGATAAGCTATTACCAGCAGGAGAGTGGGGTGGGAGGAGGTATTTTTTCATGCTTTTTGTGTGTATATAAAAAGATCTTCTACACTTTCCACAGCATGCATCCGATGAAGTGAGCTGTAACTCACGAAAGCTTATGCTCAAATAAATTGGTTAGTCTCTAAGGTGCCACAAGTACTCCTTTTCTTTCTGCGAATACAGACTAACACGGCTGTTACTCTGAAACCATTCAGAGTACTGTGACTGCCCAGCCCAGAGGGGCCCAGATCCTGGGAGAGCCCTTGGGGTCCCAGCTTCCCTGGCTGCTCAGAGCAGAGCCCAAAGGGGAAGATTTCAGGAGAGCAGATAATTCAGTCATGAATCTGTGCGCCCAGTGCTGTCTCCTGCTCTCTCCCTGGCTATCTGAGCGCAGGGGCTGATGCTCCTGGTTAACAGGAGACATTATCACTGATTCTCAGCCTCCCTGACTGACACCAGCCGAGCATCAGGGCCCTAGTGTTTAAGCACCTTGGGCCACACTTTCAATGGTATTTAGGTGTCTGCTGGGAACCTCCAAAGCACCTAACTCCTATGGACTTGCCAAACCTGCTTCAGCCCTTTGGAAAATCCCCTTCTCCAGGCGGTTTCCCTGCCATAGGTCTGGTGCTCTTGAACGGTCCCTGGGAGGAGCTCTTTAGTGTGGCAACCCCTTAAGATCACACTTTTTCCAGTGAGGAAAGTCACCTGGCTTCACCGCCTCCTGACTCTGAATCCCAGAGCCTTCAGCACCCCTGCTTCACGTCAGCAAGTCCACCTGAGTGGGACACCCAAGGGAGACTTGTAGGCCCCCAGGGAGCCATGTACCCCCACTTCCTTCCCCTGGAGTGACTCTCAACCAGCATTGTGAGAGCAGGGGGGGTTATTACACCGGCAGTCAACGGGCAGACCGTGGGCCAAATCTGGGCCACCAGCTGCTTTCCAGCAGATCCTGAGATCTTTTTATTGTTTTATTCTGATCAAGATTGTTATTGGTGTTTATTGTTTTCTCTGAAGTCTGGACCTTGACGCTGCCCCGACCGAGAAATCGGGACCGGAATAAGAAGTAACCGGCTCCCCCGGTCCCGGCCTGTCCGGAGCAGGGTGCGGCCAGGGCCCAGTGACCACGGGGACGGGCAGGTCCGGCTGGGCCAGCCCCGGAGCCCGCTGTCCCCCGAGCCGGGCCGGCTCCCCGCCGCCAGCAGCCCGCCCCTCCGACCCACCCGGCTCTGCCCGCGGCTGGGCCCCGGCCGGCTCCCTGGGGCGGGCCGCCCTGCCCCGTCTCGGCGGGCGCCAGCGGCCCGGGCGGGGGCGCGGCATCGCCTCCCGGGCCGGCCCCGGCCCGGCCGCCTCAGGCCGCGCCGCGGGGTGCGCAGGGGACCCCGGCCGGGAGCCCGGGAGCCGCGGCCCCGCCCGGGACGGGCCCGGCCGGCGTCAGGGCGGCCCGACGCCCGAGGCTTTTCCCGGCCCAGCCCGGCGGAGCGGGAGACCCGCGGCCCCGACGGACGGGCCCGCCCCCCCCGGGCCCCGCGGCCGCGGGAGACCTGCCGCGCCCCCCCGCCCGCGGGCGTCGCGAGGCCTCCGGCGGGCCCGGGCCGGGGGGTCCGGCGGGGTCCGGGCCCCGGTCCGCGCGTTCACAGCCCCCGGGGCAGCGACCGGAAGTCCCCCCGGCACCCCAGGGCCTGCGGCCACCCAGGCGAGTCCGCTCCGCGGCCGGCGGCGGGCGCCCGGTGCTCGCGGGGGGGGCTGCGGGGGGGCGGAGCCAGGGAGCCCGGCGCCGAGCGGCCTCGCCCGGAGCGCGGGACGGCCGGGTCGGGCCGCGGCCGCGGCGTGCGCCCCGCAATGCCCGATGGGACATGGCGGGTCACCCGCAGGGCCCGGCTCCGCCCCCCCCCGCCGCGGGTCTGCTCGCGAGTCTGACGCCGGCGGGACTCGACCCCGCTGCGGCGGCCCGTGAGGCCGGATCCGGGGCGGTTCAGCCGGCGTGCGCGGGAGCCGGGGGAGGAGCCCGGCCGGGCCTCCAGCGCCTCCCTCCGCGCAGGCAGCCGCGAGCGGGGCCGGGCTCCGGGGCGCCCTGAGCTGGCGGGGGGGCCGGGGGGAACCGGGGCCGGCGGGGGGGCCGCAGCATAAAACCAGCGGCTTTGAATTCCCGACCCCCCCCCCGCCCACACCCAGAGACCCACAGAGAGACCCCCCCCAGAGACCCCCCCCCGCACACACCCACAGACACAGAGACCCTGAGACAGAGACCCCCCCCACAGAGACCCCCCACACCCACAGAGACCCCCCCACAGAGACCCCCCCGCACACACACACAGACACAGAGACCCTGAGACAGAGACCCCCCCCACAGAGACCCCCCCACACACACACGAGACAGAGAGACAGAGACCCCCCCACAGAGACCCCCCCACAGAGACAGAGACCCTGAGACAGAGACCCCCCCACACACACACACGCGTCCTGTGAACCGGGAGTTCGCGGCTATTTCTTAAACCGCGGGCAATTAGCGCAAGATTTGAGGATTCCCTGAACTAGTTAATAGCCAAGAATAACAATTCCTGCAACCCAATCCAGTAATTTTCATAGTGTGTGCCCACACACACACACACACACACACACACTGGGGCTGTCAAGCGATTAAAAAAAATCACCATTAAGCGCGCGGTTGTACAACGCTAGAATACCATTTACTTAAATATGTGGCATGCTTACATCTTCCAGTATATTAATTTCAATCACAACACAATACAAAGTGTACAGTCCTCACTTTATATTTATTTTTGATTACAAATATTTGCGCTGTAAAAACAAAAACATTATGTTTTTCAGCTCACCTCATACCCGTACTGTAGTGCAATCTCTTTCCCATAAAAGTTGAACTTACAAATGTAGAATTATGTAAAAAAACAGCAACCCTACATTCAAAAATAAAACAGTGTAAAATTTTAGAGCCCACAAGTCCCCTCAGTCCTACTTCTTGGTCAGCCAATCGCTCAGACAAGCAAGGGTAGTTACAATTTCCAGGAGATAATGCTGCCGCTTCTTGTTTACAAGGTCACCTGAAAGTGAGAGCAGGAGTTCGCATGGCACTGCTGTAGCTAGTGTTGCAAGTTATTTACATGCCAGATGCGCTAAAGATTCATATGTCCCTTCATGCTTCAACCACCATTCCAGAGGATATGCCTCCGTGCTGATGACGGGTTCTGCTCGATAAAGATCCAAAGCAGTGCGGACCGATGACACGTGTTCATTTTCATCATCTGAGTCGGATGCCTCCAGCAGAAGGCTGATTTTCTCTTTTGGTGGTTTGGGTTCTGTAGTTTCCACATCGGAGTGTTGCTCTTTTAAGACTTCTAAAAGCATGCTCCACACCTTGTCCCTCTCAGACTTTGGACGGCACTTCAGATTCTTAAACCTTGGGCCGAGCGCTGTCGCTGTTTTTAGAAATCTCACATTGGTACCTTCTTTGTGTTTTGTCAAATCTGCTGTGAAAGTGTTCTTAAAACGAATATGTGCTGGGTCATCATCCAAGACTGCAATAACATGAAACATATGCAGAATGCAGGTAAAATAGAGCAGGAGACCTACAGTTCTCCCCCCAAGGAGTACAGTCACAAATTTAATTGATGTATTATTTTTTTAACGAGCATCATCAGCATGGAAGTATGTCCTCTGGAATGGTGGCCGAAGCATGAAAGGGCATACGAATGTTTAGCATATCTGGCATATCTTGCAACGCCGGCTACAAAAGTGCCATGCGAACGCCTGTTCTCACTTTCAGGTGACATTGTAAATAAGAAGCAGGCAACAGTATCTCCCGTCAGTTGTAAACAAACTTTTGTCTTAGCGATTGGCAGAATAAGAAGTAGGACTGAGTGGACTGGTAGGCTCTAAAGTTTTAAACTGTTTTGTTTTTGAGTGCAGTTATGCAACCAAAAAAAACCCAACTGCATTTGTTACACTTTCACAATAAAGAGTTTGCACTTCAGTACTTGTATGAGGTGAATTGAAAAATACTATTTCTTGTGTTTTATCATTTTTACAGGGCATATATTTGTAATAAAAAATAATAATATAAAGTGAGCACTCTGCACTTTGTATTCTGTGTTGTAATTGAAATCAGTATTGAAAATGTATCAAAAAATATTTAATAAATTTCAATTGGTATTCCATTGTTATAAGTGTGATTAATCGCGATTGATTTTTTTGAGTTAATCGTGTGAGATAACTGTGATTGACAGCCTTAACGTACATATATAAAATAATACCAAATCCTCAGAACACCAATGTAATGGGGAAACTAATTCTTACCTTAAAATGACAAGTGATTTTATGTACTCATGTGGCACTTGTTGGCATTGCCCTAGCAACAAAGCTGTTGAAACAGAAAAGCAAGCAGGGTGCGGCAGTGAGGCTGATGCCTAGCAGGGCTGCCAGGGGGAAAACAATTCTTTTCTTTTTGCCTGTGCTCCTAAGAGGTTGAAAGTTACCTAAACCCCAAAGCATAAAAGTGGGAGTGGGGGCAGGTGCTTTGAAACTTCCATTCCCAGGATGGCCATGGTGAACAGGTCATGAGAGACAGAATCTACAGGGGCCAGGGCAGGGCTTGCAACTAAACTCCCATGTTTCCCTCAGGATTTTCAAACTACACTGGACCCTCACTAGAATGTGTGATTTGGGATCCATGCCAGATCCCGCATTCTAGCGGGTACTGCGTTACAGCGGGGACCGCGTTACAATGAAAGTTAATGACCGTTACTAAATTTGGGATCCGCAACCACGTTCTATCAGAATTTGTATTATATAGACACGTGTTCTAGCGAGGGTCCGGTGTATAACTTTCAGGGTCTCATCTCTGTCAGTTAAGGCTATGTCTACCCTATAGCATTTACAGCGGCACAGCTGCAGTGGGCTAGCCCCTTGTTCTGTGTTTGGGAGTGGCAGGGGATTCATTCATGGTCTTTTTCCTCTTTCAGGTGCTTTCAAGGGTCATCATGGTGCACCTTGGTAAGTGCAGACAGGGCTTGTTAGGGGTTGCGTGCACACCATGTTGTACTGGCAGACCCCAGGTTCTGCATCCCTCTAAATCAATCACAGTTAGTGGAGAATGTGCAGCCTTCACCGCTGAACTCTCTTAAGGGTTGGTAGAGCAAATCTGTCATCTTTATTGTAAATAAATTGCTTTAAGACCTCAGTCTCCTGGCAAGGTACAGACTTTGATTCCATCATGAAGAATAATCTACTGTTGCTGTGTAAGGGAAGGTTACAGCAGTTTTATTGATTTTTAAATGAAACCAAGCTTTTCTCTAAGGCCTTTGGAATTTTTTGGCTCGACGTCTATACACATCTGTTTATAATCAAATCTATTGTGACACCTGTTGATCTTCCCTTCAGCTCATCACCTTATGAAAAATTATCATGGAGGACACGTAGCTATCCGATTGGCTCTTGGTGGTTGTGCCAACAGACCCTTCTTCCGTATAGTGGCCGCATATAACAAGCGAGCACGGGACAGCAAGTATTTGGAGCAAGTGGGCTGCTATGACCCACTCCCAAATAGCCACAACGAAAAGCTTGTTGGCTTGAACATCGAGAGAATCAAACACTGGATTGGTTGTGGAGCACATGTCACAAAACCGGTTGAAAAACTTCTAGGTAACTCAATGTGTTTTTCAATCTGAACTATTTGCTTATTTCTCTTAAAAGACAATAGGTTTTCCTTGGTGATCCTCCGCATACTTGGAGTACCAAAGACTCTTTCTTCATTTCTTTGCATGAATTCTTGAGACTGTGTATATATGCAATCACCCTTCTTTTGGCCACAGGAAATGGGATGTTTCAGAGTAGCAGCCTTGTTAGTCTGTCTCCGGAAAAAGAACGGGAGGACTTGTGGCACCTTAGAGACTAACAAATTCATTTGAGCATAAGCTTTCGTGGGCTACAGCTCACTTCATCAGATGAATAGAATGGAACATATAGTAAGAAGATCTATACACATACAGAGAATCATGAAAAGGTGGGAGTTGCCATACAAACTGTAAGAGGCTAATTAAGATGCGCTATCATTTGTTAGTCTCTAAGGTGTCACAAGTACTCCTGTTCTTTTTGAGGAAATGGGAACGGGTCTCATTTATGGAGACACTGAGCTGGCCGAGACAGCAGTAAAAGGCACTTCAAGCCACTAGAGGGTTGGTGAGAGAGACAATTACTCTCACTTCTTAAAAGTCTCATTAACTATTGGAACAGTTGACCCAGGGTTGTCGTGAATTCTCCATCACTGACAATTTAACTTGAGATTGGATGTTTTTCTGAAATATATACGCTAAGAATTATTTTGGGGAAGATCTATAGCATGTGTTATATAGGATGTCAGACGAGATAATCACAGCGCTCCCTTCTAGCCTTTGAATCTGTGAGTCTAGAACAGTCATATTGCAACTCCAGCTATAAACATAAATAGTCTTTCTTTCAGGTCTTTCTGGATTTTTCCCATTGCATCCTATGACAATCACAAATGCAGAAAGATTAAGGAAGAGAAGAGCCTTGAAAGCCATAACAGCTTCTGAGGAAGAAACTCCAGGTGACTGATAACATCTAACTGAACTGAATGACTCAAAAGATTACTGTACAGACAACGATCAGAACAGTGTGCCAACTAAAAAGGACAATATCTTTACTACAGGCAAAGAAATGATAGTGGATGTGAATTATTTCATAAGAACGTATTTTGAGGCTTTAGGAGTCCTCAGACAAGGATTCTGATTGTCCTCATTTGTTAATTACTTCTTATTTTGCACAAATTATTCATCTTTCATGTTTGTCAAACTGCAATTACTTAGGCCCCGATCCACAAAGGTAAAATTTAGGCTCCTAAATTCCACTGAAATCCAATGGAAGTCAAGAACCAAAATACCTTTGTGGATCTGGGCCTTCCAGATTACAGCATTCATACAAACTGAATACAAACTCCCGTTTTCTAAATAGCTCTATTGTGGAGGTAGAGAGAGCGTTACTGACTGTCGTAAGAGTCTAATGTATAGGAAGTTGTGCTGGATCAACGAACAGGTGAGGATGCACCTGTAGGCTTCCTTCTAAACGTCACCTTACCATTACTTAAGACAAGCCACAGTTGGTTTTTAATTTTACAGTGAACTATTTCAAGATTTTTGTTAGAGGAGGGGCACTCAGACCTGGCCACTGTTGCTTCTTTATTTTCACCCAATGAAGCTGCAAATAGTGTAAGCAGCAGAAAATCCTTTTTTCGGTGCAGGGGTGCAGCACAGAATGTGACACGAATTACTTAACCACACTACTGTTCTTCCAGAAGGTATCCCACAGAACATGACCACTCTAAACATAGCAAATACTTGGATGTTTTTATACCTTTCTCCCTGAACAGTATTTGATCAAACATTATACATGCGTTCAGCTAAAACAATAATTTAAAAATCCAGGAATTACTACATGGTGTTCATAGATTATCAGCCACCCATAGCAGCCATTCATATTCCAGCATGATAAGCACAATAAACATTGAGCTATGTTCAGAGGCAGACGGCTATCCCTGTTACTTGGAGGAACTCGCACATCATTCATTCTATCGTCTTCCTTCCACATTCTGACTCGCTTAAATGTCTTAGGTAAGGCTTGTACCATCCCCGAAGATCACCAACCTCAGACTCTGGTAGACCAAACAAAGCCACTGAGTTTGAGTCATAGAACCATCACCCCAAAAGTCTTAATGCCAATCAGTGCAAATCTCAGAATTGATGATGGGGAGCCCATGAGATCTTTCTCAGCCCCTACAGTGCAGCACATCACCCCTTTTAAAGCACTTGACGTAACAAAGCTGAGACACGCTCACTGGACGATCACAGTATCCTGCTTATTTAAGAAGAGCACAATACAATAGACCACTCTAGTGCTGACAGAAAAGTCGCCTTCCTCAGCTGTTGCTCCAAGATGGCAATCTGCTGCTGTTCCTGCATGTGAGGAAGTTGGTGGGGCTCAAAAGGAGGGCAGCTCACAGCAAGAGAAATGGCTGAGAAGAGCTAGACAAGTTAGAGGCACTTGAGATTCACTGCAGGCCTATGTGGTGCTCCCTTGGCACCAGACCCATAAGGGTGCAGGGAGAACCATGGAATCTCAGCCGGCTCTCACTTGACAGGCAGCTGGGAATTGGTTCCATTTTTAATGGAGAAGTAAAATCTGAGCAAATGTATACATGGAACCAAAGAAAAATAAGATCTTTTGCGTGATACCTGAAGTCCTGCCTGAAAAGGTTCAGGCAGACATGGCTGGTTTGGATTTTGCCTATTAGTACATTTAAACCAGGGGTTCTCAGAACACATTTTTTGGTGGCCTCGGACTGTGACCACCAATTCTTGCTGGTGGCCGCACTGACGCTTTTCCCTAAAATACTTAACTGTAGGAAAAACAAATAAATATGCACATACACGTGTCCAAATCATTGTAATTTATTTATGTAGGGTTTTTTCAGACTCAAAAATAATACGAAAAATTATATTTGTATGTTGAATATTGCTTTTCGCAGCACCCTTAGTAGCTAGCTGGGAGTTTGTGAAAAGTGATATTAACAAACATACAAGTATCACTTTTCACAGCCTCCCAGGCAGCTAGTAAGCGTGCTGTGAAAAGTGATACTTGCATGTTTCTTTGTTTCGCTTTTCTCAGCAAGCCCCGGGTTTGGAGAGGGAGGCAGCAGGGGTCTGGGGCAATGGGGGGGATAGAGTTGGAACCAGGGAAGGCAGTGGGGGCTGGGGGCGATAAATGGGGGTTAGGGGAGGCGTCGGGGAGAATGGTGAGCCCTGCTGCCATATGGCTGGAGCTGGGAGGCAGCACCCCCAGGGTCCAGAGTGAGCGGCTGGAGCCCAGGGTTGGTGGCTGCTGCTGCGCAGCTGGAGCTGTGGATCAACACCCACCACCCTGGGGCTGGGGCTGGGGCTGGGGTTAGGGAGCGGGGTTAGGGCTGGGGGTCGGTGCCAGAGCCCGGAGCCAGCACTTGTTGCTGCACAGCCAGGGGTTAGCGCCCAGGGCCAAGGACACGTGGCCGGAGCCTGGGTCAGAGCCCGAGGCTCGAGCCGTGCAGCTGAAGCCCTGCGGCCAGGTTCTCACCCAGGGCTGAAGCCCAAGCCCCAAGGTGCCCTGCCCACCCCACAGGTGAGTCAAGAACTCACCTGGCTCCTGCAGCATTGTGCCCCACCTGTCTCCAGAGGCGGTGCATGGTGGCTCATGCAGGAGCAACAGGGAAGGAAGGGGAGAGGCTGATGCTTTGGCCTCTCCACCGCTGCCCAGGAGGCTGTTAGGCCTGCACAAAAAGTCCCTGGTAGCCGCATGCGAGAAATGCTGATTTAAACTTACTTCCATGCTGTCAAAACCTTTGCCATTGTACCTCCTAACTGCTGGTTTCTCAGGTCAGAGTGCACTTAAGGGTTAAGTGAAGTGCTGCTGGAAGAATAAGCTTCGTGTCCTTTAAAGGAAACCAAGACAGAAGAAAATACTGATGATTTTTAATATTTTTTCTTTATCTAAAAAAATTAATGAAACGATATAGAAAATTCTATTAAACACACCTTTGCATTTTACAGATTTGTAGTATGCAAAATTTGATTTTATGTAGTGCCCATCCCCATATATATTCCAGATTAGTATAAACAAGACATGATTTCCCTGGTAACTGGGACCAGTTTTTATTCTGTCTCCTCAAATTGAAAAGTTCATTTGTATGTAGGCTTCGGGATGAGTTCCTTTCTCATTTCTAAACACACAACACGGTTTTCTTTTCTGGATTTCTCGGCCTCAAATACAAGGAGGTGGGTCTGCAGGGTTGCTTCAGGACCAGTCTGAATGAGGGATGGTTTATTCTCCTGTTTAAAAAACAAAATTATTTCTAGTGTTACAGGAATAAAAGACAGAGAAGTCTGGTTTATAAAGCTGGATCTCTGCATCCCTCTCCCAAAAGGACTGCATGATCAAGCTCAAGGGAGTATTCAGAAATAAATTGTTGATCATCCCTTTAATCGAGTTATACCAAAGCAAGAGTTAGACAGTGGTTGGGCAATCACCATACAGTAAAATGGAGTAAATATTAATTAGAATGTTACTGCCAATAAAGACAGGTGACTCAGTAGTAAAGCTTTGATAATTAGGGGAGGCAACATTGTCTAGTAATAACTGGCTGAACGAAGAGAGGTCCTACACTCAACAGTCACTCCCATGTTGGAGGAATCTCAACTACAAAGATGAACAATCATCTTCCCAAAATAATTTTAAAATGGTGACACCCCCAATGACTTATCTCTCAGACAGAAAGAAAAGAAATAATGGTGGGGAGAAAAGGGGACCCTGGCCTGGGGAGAGGAGTCATACAGAAGTTCTGTGTGGTAGGGGAAGGTCGGAGGGCACACAGAGCCCCAGCCTAGGGGAGATGAAGAAACATGGGACAGAGCCTGTGACATGAAAGAGGGGTGAGCAGATGCAGGGAATCTGTGAAATAGAGAGGATGGGAGGGTGGCACATGGGGGGAGGGGAATGGAGGGCAGCCAGGAGCCCTCAGTGTGTGCAATGAGTACAGCCTACAGAAGCATCTAAGTGTGAGAATGCCAAGTTCATAATACTTTGCATGTCTAAAATGACTTTTATCACTGTCCCAAAGAACTTTAAAAATGCAATTATTTCTTCCCATTTACAAATAAACTCTCTTGCCATGGTTTTCTGGAGAGAGCTGCACAGAGTCAGAGTATTAGCTATGTTTCTGGCTCCTGACCAAAACAGATAATCTGTCAACATTTGCTTTACGTGCATGTAGCATTCAGGGGTGGGGTTCTGGGAAGGGATCAGGAGTGATGCTTATATGCCTAGATCGTCCAGTAGAAGATTTTGGAAGTAAAAGATGTCTGACAGAGGCAGGTTTCAGTATGAACCTAGCTCTCAGGTAAAGCCTGGCCCCTTCTTGGTGGCTGTGGAGCATTCTTTCTTAAAAGACCTAGTCTTGGACTGCAAAGACGTGGAGTAGCATTTAAGGAGCACTGACAGGGGATGCATACTTCCTACTGCCAAGGAGCTCAGCTGCACAGGGGCTCACTGCACACCAATATACAGCTGAGATCTGGAACTTGATCAGTGGATCCTTTGTATTCTCTTATCCTTATCCTTCTCTCTTATCCTTTGAATTCTCCGGGAATTACTGGGTAAAATCATATTGTTGGTGTAATGCCGGAGGTCAGATTAAAAAACCCACATTAGTCCTTTCCATGGAATCACAGAACCGGAAGGACCGTCCTAGTCCCGTCCCCTGCACTCAAGGCAGGACTAAGTACAGTAGAACCTCAAAAATACGAACACCAGAGTTACAGACGGACCCGTCAACCAGACACCACGTGGACCCAGAAGTACGCAGTCAGGCAGCAGCGGAGACGAAAAACAAAAAAACCCAACAAATACCGTGCTGTGCCGGCACTGCATCGTCAAGTTAGGCACATCGGGGCTGCCTGTCCCCACCCCACCCACCACTTGCCACGCGGAAGGCCAGCCACGTACAGGTGAAGACGCTGAGGTTCACAGGCACAGCTGTGAGCTCCCGAGAAGGAGTGCTGGGGTCTGCACTAGCCACAGGGGCCGTTTCCCGCCTCTGGCTGGGAGGGGGACAAGCCTGCAACCTTAGTCTCAGTCCAGGAAAGAAGCTCCCTGAGATGCTGCTGGAACCTGGCTGAGAGCGTCAGCTGCTGGAGCCCGAACTCCTGCCCGCCTGCCGCGCTCTGGAGGAGCGGCTGCGTTTGAAAGGGCCCCAGCCTGCACTGTGCACCCACTGGTGCCAAAGCACCCCCGGGTGCCTCACGCATCACCCTTGCAGTCAGGGGGCTAGAATCAGAAACTTGCCGGGCAGCCGCTGCAGAGTGTGAGCCCCCGTTCCGAGCACTCCGCCCTGAGGAGCAGCCCATAACGGCTTGGGCAATGTTACGAACAACCTCCATTCCCGAGGTCTCCGTAATTCTCCTGTATTATCTAGACCAGGGGCTGTCAACAGGCGAACCACGGGCCAAATCCGGATTGCCAGACGCTTTTGAACAGACCCCAGAAACTTTTTATTTATATATTATCGTTATTATTATTTTTGTAAATGATTTTCTCTGCAGTCTGGCCCCTGACTGTACATTGATGAAGAATTTGGACCTTGACAAAAAATAATTGACTACCCCTCATCTAGACCATCCCTGAGCGGTGACTGTCGATCCTGCTAAGAACCTACAATGACAGAGATTCCACAACCTCCCAAGGTAATTTGTTCCAGTGCTTAACTATGCTGGCAGGAAGTTTTTCCTAACGTCCAACCTAACCTCCCATGCTGCAATTTCAGCCCATTGCTTCTTGTCCTGTCCTCAGAGATTCACAAGAACAATTTTTCTCCCTCCTCCTTGTAACAACCTTTTATGTACTTGAAAACTGTTCTCATGTCCCCTCTCAGTCTTCTCTTCTCCAGATTAAACGAACCCAGTTCTTTCAACCTTTCCTCGTAGATCATGTTTTCTAGACCAGCGGTTCTCAACAGGGGGTTCGTGGCCCACTGGGGGTCCATGAACCCTTTCGGGGGGCCGCAGGGCCCCGTGGCTAAAATCCAAACCTCGAACCCGAGCACCTCCCGCAGAGCTGAAGCCGGGAGCAGCAGGGCTGAATTCTGGAGCCCCGAGCCCCGGTGCTCCCCAAGGGCCAGAAGCCCTGAGCCCATGGGCAGAGTTGGGGGAACACAGGGGTGTTACACCCCCCCCCCCCAAACTACAGTGCAAGAGCAGGGCAGTCCTGGGGTAGCTCCACACCCCCCCTCCACCACCTCCTCTCTCCACCCCCTTGCTAGGTCGGAGGTGGGAAGTCAGAGTCCGGCAGCGTAGGACAGCTGCTGCTCTGACTGGTGCCATGGAGCAGGCAGCCGCAGCGTTGCCTCGTCTCCTGCTGCTGCAGGGGGTTGAAGCTGCTCCCCTTTGCTCATGCAGCTGGTAAGAGCTGCCTGGGCGGGGGGACCCGGCTGCTTTGTGGCTGGCAGAGCCCTCAGGGTACAGGGACCGCAGGGGAGCCCTGAGAGCACACAGACCCTAGCTACCTCCTCCCTGTACCCTGAGCTACCCTCTGCCCAGACACAGCCCCTAGCTACCTCCTCCCTGCACCCTGAGCTACCCTCTGCCCAGATACAGCCCCTAGCTACCCCCCTCCCTGCACCCTGAGCTACCCCCCTGCACACCCCTATGCACAGCCCCTAGGAGTCTCCCTGCACCCTGAGCTACCCTCTGCCCAGACACAGCCCCTAGCTACCCCCCTCACTGCACCCTGAGCTACCCCCCTGCACACCCCCATGCACAGCCCCTAGGAGTCTCCCTGCACCCTGAGCTACCCTCTGCCCACACACAGCCCCTAGCTGTCCCTCTCCCTGCACCTCAAACTTTTTGAGCTGAGCCCCCCCACCTTTGAGTTATAATTTTTGGTGGTAGGCCCCCCAAGTCCAGACAGGCGGGTGGCCTGCTGAGGTGAGTCAGGGGGTGGAAGTAGCATACCCTCCCCAGACCCCGACGTCGGAGCTGGCTTGAGCCTCACTGGCCCCTGCCCACCCAAAACAGAAACTCCCCAGTGCAGCCACAGCCTCAGGGCAGGGACGATGCCCCGGGACTCCGGGGACACAGTCCGGGCCTCTCACCTCCAGGGCACTGGGGTTCTCTTCTGCCCAGGGCAGGAGTGAGCAAACGTCTGTATGACGTGATGACCATTCAGAAACCGGTGAGGAATGAGCTGGTTTGAGGGGAGTTGATCTCGGTCCAGTTGCAGGTCAGTGAACCTCTCCCTGTCTCCATGTCCCTATCTTTAAACAATTACAGACCCCACAGGAAGGGGTTGGTTTCATGTTTAACCACATGGCTAAGCAATGAGAACCCCAAATCCCCCTCTGCTTTGGGAGCCAGGTTTCCTGTTTGAATTCTGTGTTTCAGAGGACTTCAGGCCTGGGCACTGTGATTATTTACCAGTTTCTCGGGCCTGAGGGGGTCACGTCACTCACGGCTGTGAGGACCGAGCGGTTAAGGCGTTGGACTCGAAATCCAATCGGGTTTCCCTGCGCAGGTTCAAATCCTGCTCACAGCGAGGCCTGTGTTTTAGCCACACTTGCTCACCAGGGCAATACATCTCCACCGACCCTGGGACGCTCTCCATACGCTCCCCACCCCAAGGAAACCCTGTTCTGCTCCTTTCATGGGGATGCCTGGGATGGTGCCTCACGCTGTGTCCCTGCGGTCTCAGCTCCTGAGGCCTCTGCCCCTCACCCAGCACCCCCCGGCTCAGCCCCACCCCTGGGTGCTGCTCCTCTCCAGCGCGTGGAAGGAGCTGAGCACGGGCAGCCCGTATCAGAGGCCAGGGGAGGCTGAGCCTCCCCCGAAAGGCCGTCCATGCGGGGGGGAAACGCTGGGGATGTGGGGCGGGTCTCACCTCCGGAGGCCCGTGGGCCCGTGGTCATCTTTCGAGGGCCAGAAGCGAAGCTCCAGAGAAGTGGGGGCCCCGCCTGCACCCCGCTCCCCTCTGCCTCTTAGCCCGATGCCCTGCTCTTGCTCTGCCTCTTCCCATCCCCCCTCCGCCTCTTCCCCCAAAACCTGCGCCCCACCCCCCCTCGGCCTTTTCCCCCGCAGCCCTGTCTTCTCGTGCCTCTTCCTGTCCTGCTCCACCTCCTTCCCCAAGGACCCCACTGCCCCCCGCTCACCGAAGACAGAGAAAAGGGACGGGTGCCTGGCCCCATGGCCCCCCGGTAGCCCGCCTTAGGGGAAAGGGGCAGAGAGGAGCAAGCAGGGGGTGAGTGGAGTCTTGGGGGAAGAGGCGGAGAGGAGTGAGGGGCAGGTAGGGGGACCTCGGGGGCCAGAGGAGTGAACAGTGGGTGGGCGGGGCCTCGGGGGAAGAGGATGACCAGGGGTGGGGCCTCTGTGGCAGGGCCATGCTCTAGGCGCCGGTGGCCCCCCAACTTCTCGGGGTCATCTGAAACCCAGCATGAAGGTGACACAGGGCCTGGTTCTTCTTTGGGCTAAGATTCCATCACACCTCTCCCTTCCTGGCAGTGTGAAGGGGCTGGACAGGGCATAAAGCCCTCCAGACACGGCCGGAGACAGGGAAAGGGCCGTCAATGCGGAAGAGAATCGGGCCCAGAGTTAGACAAGGGGTGCAGAGAATATTCTGGATTCTGGTCATTGCACTTCATCCTTGCTAGAAATGCTTCCTGTATTTTCTCCATTTCACTCCCTGACTCTCGATCTCTGCCCCTTTCCCTGTTTCGTCCTCAGAATTAGCACATTCAGCCAGTTAATCGCAGCAATCCCGCCACAACACGGCAGCCTGAAATCTCAGCTCTCCCCCGCCCCTCGCACGAGACCTGCTGCCAGCTGAACTGGAGAAAGAATGGGGAACGACTCTGGCGGAGGGTGTGAAACAGACCCCCGGAAAAGGTGAGTTTTCACAGGGATTTCCTCAAATTAGGAGAAACTTGGGGTCCCAGTTAGTGCCCAGAAAACCCTTCAGGGATCAAACAAACCAGAGGCCCAGCCCTCCCCGATCTGGGCTCCAAGTGGGAGTGAGCGGGGGGCTGCTGTGACATGCACAGACTGCTGGGCACGCACGGACTGTGGCTGGGGAGGGGGCTGCCAGACCTCCCTCGGGTGACCAGACAGCAAATGTGAAAAATCGGGACGGGGGTGGGAGGTAATCGGAGCCTATATAAGAAAAAGACCCAAAAATCGGGACTGTGCCTCTAAAATCGGGACCTCTGGCCACCCTAGACCTCCCCCACAGACTGCCACTGAGGGAGGAGTGGGCAGATGCACAGACCTGCAGTGACCACACGGATTGTGAGGTTTGTTCCCCTCCTGTCTCCAGTGGGGCTGAGGTTTCTCCCTGAGCCTGCTGAGCCCTGTGGCCCTTCCCAGCCATGCCCGTGGGAGCAGAAAACACCGAGAGACCAGGCCGGGAAGGTCATATAGTTTATTGGACCCGCTTCTGTTGGGGAGAGAGACCAGGGCCTGAGGACGAGCTCTGCGGAGCTCGAAGGCTGGTCTCTCCCCAGCAGAAGTTGGAGAATGAAAGAGATCCCCTCCCCGCCTTGTCTCTCTAATCTCCTGGCACCGACCTTGCAAACAGAGAACTCTGAGGCAGTTCAGTGCTTCCGACCGAGCACCCGGAGCCCGTATGTAACACGGACGTTGCATTCATTCAAACAGTGCCTAGCGCAGCTGGGGGACGGGCTTCAAGCTGCTGCCAGCCACAGCCCCTTCTGTGCCCCAAACCGGGGGCGATTGCGCCTACCGGCCAGACCCCTCTGTTCCAGAACGGAGGTGCCCTTTGGTCTCTCAGCCCGGCGCTCTCACACAACCACAGCAGCTCCAGTCACCAGGTCCCCTCTTGGCGCAGTGGGAGGGGGCAGCAGGACAGAGCAGGCAGGCCACCGAGGGGAAACTGTACTCCGGGAAGCCGTGACTCTGTCAAGGATTTAGATGTCATACCGGGCAAGCCGCTCAACATCCGCTCCCGGTGCGATGCTGTGGGGAACAGGGCCAAAGCCATCGGTGATGACGGGGGGATTTTCTTGGTTTTTCAATGGTTTGCATGCCACGTGTGGGACTCAGTTTCCCTGGGTGCTGTTTGTTTAACGAGGTGGCACTGGTGGGAGAGGTCGTTTGTTGTTACAGAGGACCAGCGGTGATCTCGCCTGTCAGTTGGGCCCTCAGGCAAAGGCCTGGAGAATGGATACCCCAGCGACTGGTGAGCGGGAGGCCCAGCTTGGAAGTCACAGCCAGGTCGGGCCAGTAGTAGGACAATAGGCTGAGGAGAGAAGACCCGGTGACTGCTTCCAGCCAGGGGGAAAGAAAAGAGGGAGGAGAGGAGAGGCTGAGATAGAGGAGACCCAGGCAGCCTGTTCACCTGGGACAGAAGACAAAGGACACAGGCTTGTGGGAAGGTGATATCTGATGCTTAGCTGGAAAGAGGGGGCTTCTGGACTGGGGAGAGAAAACAGCCAGAGCCCACACGGGTGCAGGAGAGACCTAGATGGACTGTGCTGAGGGAGGTTAGGCCTGAGGCCCTGAGAGTTTCCTGTGCTGTGTTCAGATGCTCAATAAACCCCTCTCTTTTACGCTGGCTGAGAGTCACGGCAGTCTCGGGATCGGGGTTGCGTTCTTCCCTCTGGGAGTAGAGGCCCCAGGGGTCCAGAGTGAGGGGACTCCCTGAGGGGGCCCACGGCAGACAGGCATGCTCAAGGCTCAGAGAAGAGGGGTTCCAGGAGGCGGAAGGGCCTACGGCTTAACCCTCGAGAGAGTGGATGTCCGAGAAGGGCTGTCACGCTGAAGGGGGTTCCTCCCAAGGACTGTACGAGGCTGAGAGAGAGCACAAGTCCTGTGAGTCCGTGACGCCATCCATGGATAGATAAAGAGAGGATGGAAAGGGAGGTGATTCAGCAGTGGTGAGACTGACACTGGAATACTGCATCCCGTTCTGGTGTCCACATTTCAAAAATAATGTTAAAAAAACTGGAGAGGGTGCAGAAAAGAGCCACATTGAGGGATGGAGAAGACTTATAAGGAGGGATTGAAAAACTCAGTCTGTTTAGGTTTTAGAAAGATGGAGAGGTGAGCTGATGGCAGCCTGCAAGTGCCTTCGCTGAGAGAAAACACCAAGTATTTAAAGGGCTCTTTAGTCTTGCAAAGAAAGGCAAAACAAGAACAAATGTCTGGAAGTAGAAATCAGAAAAATTCTCCTTAGAACAAGGCAGAGATTTGTAAGAGGGAGGGCGACTCATCACTGGAACAAACTGCCAAGAGAAGTGATGGATTCTCCATCTCTTGATGTCTTCCAGTGAAGACTAGATGCCTTTCGGGAAGGTGCTTTCATCAAAAAGCAGCTCTTGTGATACACAGGAGGGCTGGGAGATGCAGGGCGTCATATTAGATGCTCCAATGGTCCCTTCTGGCCTTAAGTCGACTAATTTATGAAAAACTGGTATTTTATTTATAGCCGGCTCCATCCCCCGACTCACCAGTCATTGAGTGCGGAGATCCGGGGGCAACAACTCCAAGCTCCACAGAGGCTGGGCAGGGGCAGGACATCAGCTGGGAGGGGAGGGATAGGGGGGGCAGTGACATCACAAAGGCCTTTTGCAGGACCTCAGCCCATTGGGCAAAGGTGGTGGGGAGGGGGTGACCTCACAGAGAGACCCCGACTTCAGCGGGGCAGGGCCGAGGTGCAGGGCCAGGGCAGTTGCTGAGACCCCCCCGGCTTTGCAGCCGCACGTCTCCTTCGCCAGGTCTCCCCTCGAGGACGGGGAGAGAATTAGGATTCACGTCATAGCATGAGGAGGAGCCTGTGTGGAGTTTTCTCCTTTCCTACCCCTGGTTGTGCCCTTAAACGAACTTCCCTTGGACAAGGTCGGAGGCTCCGAGAGGTTTGGAACCTTTTGCGTCTGATGCACCTGCTGCAGGCAGAATTCTCAGCACAGAAAACACTGGCTTAAGGGGGCAGAATTTGATTTCCTACCGAGCACTTTGATGCTTGGAAACATTGGGGACCTTGGGGTTTATGCTTTTTGGTTTCCCTTTTCCTCTTTCCTCCCTCCTTTCTCCTCTTCTCTTGCTTCTTTTTTCCCTGTTTCCCTCTCTCTACCAAGGAGGGGTGTGTGTGTGGAGGGTGGGCAAGGGGGGGGGTTGCTCTCGTCGCGGGAGGTCCTCACAAAGAGGTGGGTCTGGATCTGAGAGCGATCCGCTCTGATGGTGACCTGGGCCGTCCTGTGGGACCTCTGGTGAGACCTCTCAGCCATCCGCCCCTCAGCGTCTCAGTGCTGGTTGACCAAGCGGGGGGCTATCGACAGCGAGGAGACTCAGGTCCTTTTGGTCTCTTTTCAAATCTGGCAAATAAGTCACAATTAATCCAATGTATGGGATTAATCTTGCTGCTTCAGGGGCGGAAGGAGGCAGGGTCTTGGGGGAAGGGGTGGAGTGGGGCGGGGTCTGGGGCAGAGGGGGGTTTGCCCCGGGCCCGCACCCCCCTCGGGATGGCATTGGCAGCAGTATTGGTCCCACCCCGCGGCAGGGCCGGGCTGGAACCAGGTACGGCCGGGGCAGGGCAGGGTAGGGCAGGGGGTGGGGGAAAGCTGGGCGGGAGGGAGCCAGGGGAGGTACCTCTCTCCAAGCCAGACCTCGTAACCTGAGATCCAGAGAGGGGTGGGGCTCAGGGCACACCCCTCCCATCGGCCTTTCCTGTTGGTTAGCGTCGGTGTGGAGATGCCTCGCACGCTGGGTTTTGTGGGTCCTACTTTCAGGCACCTCCTTCTTCCTGTAAGCGGGGGAATAGTCCCGCTCTTGTGGGGAAATTTCCTGGCTTCTGCACGACCCCGGTGAAGTGGACTAGCGAAAGGATCTGAGTCCTCGCTCCCACTGCCTTTACCCAGTGGGCTCCCTGCCCTCGAGGACTCCCCTCCCACTCTCCTGTCTGGCAGAGTCCTCGTAACCCCAACAAGGCTGGGCCCAGGAGTCCTGGGGGGCTCGACCCCCAACCCTGCGGTGGTCACCTAGGACAGGGGCTAGGGTGTCCCCACTCTGGGGTACTCTCTGCACTGGGCGCTTCCCTGACCCACTGACCAGTACATACAATTTAAAGAAAATGCAAGTTATTTAATCAACAATTAATTTTAAAAAGAATAAGGAATAATGGGAAACGTGAAAGGAAACGCATCACCCCGCTCTGTGGCAGGGAACATCACAAACAGGGTCTCTGGAACGTCAGGGCAGTTCACAGTCTGTTCCTTGTGAGTCCCAGGCCCCTTCTCCGGCCCTGGCCGTGTTGCGGGGATGCTGCGGGTCGGACGCTTGCTCTGGTGGTGGCCACACGCTCTCAGGCTCGAAGTGGCAGGACCCTTCTGCCCAGTGTCGCCCCCGCCCTGTCGGGGTTACGATCCAAGCCTGGCCTGCAGAGCCTCTGGGCTGAGACGTCTCCCTGTGCGGGGCCCGCTGCCCAGGGTCCCCCTCGCTCTCCCCAGCTGCTCACCGCACCCAGCTCCGGACGGCTCCCGCCCCAGCCCCACCACTCGGTCTCTGCACGGTTCCTGCTCTGCCCCCAGATCCCTGGGCTGCTTCTCTGGCCCCTCTGGCTCTGGTTGGTCCCAGGACAGGTCTGCTCTCTCTGGGCTGCTTTACTGGTCCCCCTGGATTGGCACAGCTCCGCTCCCCAGCTCAGCTCGGGCCCCTGCTTTCTCCTTAGCTCGGCCCCACTCTGTCTGTCTGACCCAGGCAAATCCAGCTCACACGGAGGACGGGACCCCCCTGGCCTCCCGACTCCCTCATTAGCCTTCTCGCCCTGTCATTCAGGCTGACCTGGTGTGTTGGCCTCTCCCCATTGTTCCTTGGGACTATCAGTCTCAGGGTCCTGGTTTCCCATCGACCCTTCCCCCTTTTAGGACTGGGAGCTAGCCAACCAAAACACCCCCTCTGACTGTTAGTAAGGGGGCAACAGTCCCCTTACATTTAGGCCATAGCTGGGGGGGGTTGAGGATCGGCAGCATCTCAGTGTCAGATTTAGGTAGCTAAAGTGAAAGTAGCAGCCAAGCCCACCTCAATATTTTTGTGGAGCTAGCCCCTGGTGCCTAACCTGTTTTGAACAACCCACTAGGCCCCCATCTGTGTTGTCAGGTGCCCGATCCCAGACCTACATTATTTTAAACAGATGCTTTTGAAAAACGTACCAAAAGTCTAACGGGCTCTAAAAATCAGCTGAATACATTCCGGGCCTACAAGCACTAAAATACCTTCCTCAAACCAGTGTATGGGGCTTTGAACGGTATCACGACATGGCAGGGGCTGACAGTCAGTGCTAACTGTGTGAAGACCCATTTTTCATGATTCTTGCTAAAGCCAGTCAGCAAATGTCGTCTAGGAGTAAGTGCTGTAATTATGGGGAAGAAAAATCTGCATTTTTCACACGTAACAGTGTAGCCAGACAGCCAGCCCCCCCTCTCAGACCAGCATTGCTGGAAACACACGGGAGCCAAAACACCGGGGCACTCCAGCACAGACTTTGAAGCTGTGTGCCTCTGGGAACGTATACAACGATTGGGCTCACAGCAGGCAGAGGCGCTGTGACAGACATGGCTCTTAGCCCCTACTAAAACAGCATGATGCACACACACCAACATCCTAGGTGGGAAAATATTTACCCTGATAAAAGAAGTGTCCAGTAGTCGAAACTTATTGTTTCTGCCTTGCAAGTGTGAACTACTCTTGCGAGAGCTGGCGTCACCCCGACAGACCAGCCCCAATTTAGCATAGAAAGGAGAAAGAGAATAAAGGAGTACAGAGGTATAAGTAGGGGACCTACAGCACCATGATTTTTGAGTGCTTTTCACTATCTATCTGCTGGTCAGATAAGTGACAGCCTCCCAAGGCTTCTGCAGCTAAGAGGGTCCCTAAGCCTTGTCCCTTATTCGTCTTTCCACGGAATTGAGTGACCGATCCTGGCTTGGCACCGCTGGAATCGAGAGATGCAAGGAGGGTAAGAAGCACCCACACCTGATCTCCTATCTTTAGTGTACACATATTTTGAAATAGAGCTCTATACTTTGTTTTCTTTCTTTGGGGTTGTGGCTTCAGTTTCGTAACTTGTTTGTGTGTGTAACATCTCTACATTTAAATAAGTAGGCACTAGCAATTTTGTAACCACATGATTAGAATCTAGTTTAATAAATATTGGTAACCATTTTTGCATAAGCCTGACTTGTTTCTCTGGTTTACTGTGAAGCAGCCAACACAATTAAAGAACCTCAGCCGTTTTGGCTATAAAGCCTGGCCATTAGGTGAGAGTACTAAGAGCCTAGCGTTGAGTTGTGCCGCCTCCACGGGGCAAACTCTTGGGGCGCCTGTCAGTCAATCCTGACTGCCCGCTGCGAAGGAGCTCTGAGCTCTAGCAGTTAAAGTCACGGGTGTGGAGAGGCTCTTAGTGCTGCCATTGGGGCACCTGTCAGTCAATCCTGACTGCCCGCTGCGAAGGAGCTCTGAGCTCTAGCAGTTAAAGTCACGGGTGTGGAGAGGCTCTTAGTGCTGCCATTGGGGCACCTGTCAGTCAATCCTGACTGCCCGCTGCGAAGGAGCTCTGAGCTCTAGCAGTTAAAGTCAGGGGTGGTTAGGACCTTGGGGCATCCGTCAGCCTAGCCCGGGCTGCCCGCCGCGAAGGGACAGTGTGTCCTAGTGGTTAAAGTCACGGATGGTATAAATGGGCATAGCTGGCACCTCACCAAACATCCCTGGCCATCGGCTAACAAACAGAAGTGGAATAACTGCATTCAAAGATAAAACGATGAAAAACTTGAAAGGCCACAAGCCCTCTCAGTCCTACTACTTGTTCAGCCAGTCGCTCAGACAAACAGGTTTGTTGACATTTGCAGGAGCTCATGTTGCCCACTTCTCGTTTACAGTGTCACCTAAAAGGGAGACCAGGCATTCACAGGGCACTGTTGTAGCTGGCATCGCAGCATATTGACAGCCCAGATGTGCTGAAGAATCATACGTCCCTTCGCGTTTCAACCACCATTCCAGAGGTCATGCGTCCGTGCTGATGACAGATTGAGATGTCACCAGCGGAAGGTTGATTTTCTTGTTCGGTGGTTTGGATCTTGTCGTTTCCACACTGGAGTGTTGCTCTTTTCAGACTTCTGAAAGCATGCGCCACACCTCATCCCGCTCAAATTTTGGAGTCCAATTTCAGACTCTTAAATCTTGGGTCAAGTCCTGTGGCTATCTTTAGAAATCTCACATTGGTCCTTCTTCGCCTTTTGTCAGATCTGCAGTGAAAGTGTTCTTAAAACAAACACCACGTGTTGGGTCATCATCCGAGATGGCTAGGAGATGAAATCTGTGGCAGAGTGCAGGTAAAACAGAGCAGGAGACAGACAATTCTCCCCCAAGGAGCTGAGTCACCGATTTAATTCACACATTACTTTTTTTTAACGAGTATCATCAGCATGGAAGCATGTCCTCTGGAATGGTGGCAAAAGCATGCAGGGGCATACGAATGTTTAGCATCCCTGGCACATAACTACCATGCAATGCTGGCTACAAAAGTGCCATGCGAACGCCTTTTCTCAGTGTCCGGTGGCCTTGTAGGCTCTAAACGTTTACACTGTTTTCCTTTTGAGTGCAGTTCTGGAACAAAACAAAAAATCTACATTTGTAAGTTGCACTTTCACGGTCAAGAGCTTGCACTGCAGCACTTTTATGAGGGGAACTGAAAAAGGCTCTTTCTTTTATTACTTTGACAGTGTAAATATTTGTAAAGAATCATCCTAGAAAGGGAGCCCTGTATTCTGTGTTGTAATGGACATCAATATATTTGAAAAAAGTAGAAAAACACCCCAAAATCTTTAATAAATTTCAATTGGTATTCAATGTTTAACAGTGTGATCAATCATAACTAAAAAAATCACAATTAAAAAATTAACCATGATAAATTGCAGTTTTAATTTTTTTAATTGTGATTAATTTTTTTGAGTTAATTGCATGAGTTAATTGCGGTTCTCCCTGCCCCAGCCCAGAGCCTGCACCCAGCACCCAAACTCCATCCCACAGCCTGCACCCCCACCCCCTTCCCACACCCCCCCTCCTGCACCCGAACTCCCTCCTACAACCCCACCCCTTACCCCAGCCCAGAGCCTACAACCAAACTCCGTTCCAGAGCCTGCATCCCCTCCCTCCGCAGGCCCTCCCATCCCCAAACTCCCTCCCAGAGCCTGCACCCCTCCACCCATCCTGCACCCCCACCCTGTGCCCCAGCCCGGAGCCTGCACCCAGTACCCAAACTCCATCCCAGAGCTTGCACCCCAGACTCCATCCTAGAGTGGTGAAGAGGACAGATTATTAACTCATCACAGTGGGTTTCAGCCCCATAGGATCACCTGTCAGGATTTTTCCTTCCTTTAAAGAGGGCAGAACCTAAACCCCATTCAGAAGATGCGGGGAATCTTACAGTAAATTCTTCCCACATAGTCCCCTCTGTAAACTCATCAAGCAGAGCTTGCCTTTGACTGCATTTGACCAATCAGGGGACGTTGCGGGGCAGGGTGACCCATGCAGAAGGGGGTTGTATCTCCCCTCTGAGAACTCCTCCCTCTGTCCTCTACCAATTGAAGTGGGCGTCAGCTCTGTAGGACCACCCCGAGAGGGGATTTGACCAAATACGGGAAGTGCCGCAGTGGAGTGAGCTGCCCACAACAGGATTCCGTGGTCCCTAAAAAGTCCCCACGCCGCCCTCTCCCAATTGGAGAGGGTTTCACTCCCACCTTAGGCCATCTCAGAAGGGAAACGTGTACCAATCCAGAACAGGTTTAGCCCGAAGGCCTAGGCCACGATTTCTGCAAAAGACAACCTTGGAACGAGACGGGCTCTTCCACGCAGTGTTGAGTTGCGACTTCCAGGAGGATGCTGCCAGCCACGCAAACATGGAGCTCCAGAGATCGGCGGCTTCTGGCCTAGACCTTCAGGCACTGCCTATTCTGATCGGTACGTTTCCCTTCTGGGATGGCCTAAGGGGTGTGTGAAACCCTGACCGATTAGTAGAGGACGGTGGGGGGATTTCATGGAGCGGTGATGGGCCCCTCTTGCGGGCAGGTCACCCCACCACAGCACTTACCCTATTTGGTGAAATCCCCTCTCTGGCTGGTCCTAAGGGGATGAGGCTCACCCCAACTGGGAGGAGTTCTCGGAGGGGTCACATGACCCACTTCCGGATGGGTCACTCTGCCCCAGAACTTTCCCCCATTGCTCAAATCCATTCCTGAGGCAGATGGATGGAGATAAAACACCCCCAGATTGGTAGAGGAGTGGCAGGAGCTCTTAGAGGGGTCACATGCCACTCCTTGCTTCTACTCATATTTGCATCCTGACCCCGAAAATCTTATATCATAGTGTGGGTCTTATGGTGACAGATGAGAGATGCCTTAGGGGTGACGGGGTGAGGTCCCATGGGTGAAACTAAATAACTGTCCTTAGCCTCAGGGTGGTTTGGCCTTATGGCCAGAGCAAAAATGGCTGCCCTCCCACTCAGGGGTGTGTAGCCCAACGCCCAGGGTCCATGCGGCCGCCCGCTCCATCCAGGGCTGTGTGGCCCAACGACCAGAGTCCGTGCGGCCGCCCTCTCCATCGGGGCTGTGTGCCCCAAAGACCAGAGTCCGTGCGGCCGCCCTCTCCGTCCGGGGCTGTGTGGCCCAACGACCAGAGTCCGTGCGGCCGCCCTCTCCGTCCGGGGCTGTGTGGCCCAACGGCCAGAGTCCGTGCGGCCGCCCTCTCCGTCGGGGCTGTGTGGCCCAATGACCAGAGTCCGTGCGGACGCCCTCTCCGTCCAGGGCTGTGTGGCCCAACGACCAGAGTCCGTGCGGCCGCCCTCTCCATCGGGGCTGTGTGGCCCAACGACCAGAGTCCATGCGGCCGCCCTCTCCATCCAGGGCTGTGTGGCCCAACGGCCAGAGTCCGTGCGGCCGCCCTCTCCGTCGGGGCTGTGTGCCCCAAAGACCAGAGTCCGTGCGGCCGCCCTCTCCGTCCGGGGCTGTGTGGCCCAACGACCAGAGTCCGTGCGGCCGCCCTCTCCGTCCGGGGCTGTGTGGCCCAACGGCCAGAGTCCGTGCGGCCGCCCTCTCCGTCGGGGCTGTGTGGCCCAACGACCAGAGTCCGTGCGGCTGCCCTCTCCATCCAGGGCTGTGTGGCCCAACGGCCAGAGTCCGTGCGGCCGCCCTCTCCGTCAGGGCTGCATGGCCCAACGACCAGAGTCCGTGCGGCCGCCCTCTCCATCCAGGGCTGTGTGGCCCAACGGCCAGAGTCCGTGCGGCCGCCCTCTCCATCCAGGGCTGCGTGGCCCAGCGACCAGAGTCCGTGCGGCCGCCCTCTCCGTCGGGGCTGTGTGGCCCAATGACCAGAGTCCGTGCGGACGCCCTCTCCGTCCAGGGCTGTGTGGCCCAACGACCAGAGTCCGTGCGGCCGCCCTCTCCATCGGGGCTGTGTGGCCCAACGACCAGAGTCCATGCGGCCGCCCTCTCCATCCAGGGCTGTGTGGCCCAACGGCCAGAGTCCGTGCGGCCGCCCTCTCCGTCGGGGCTGTGTGGCCCAATGACCAGAGTCCGTGCGGACGCCCTCTCCGTCCAGGGCTGTGTGGCCCAACGACCAGAGTCCGTGCGGCCGCCCTCTCCATCGGGGCTGTGTGGCCCAACGACCAGAGTCCATGCGGCCGCCCTCTCCATCCAGGGCTGTGTGGCCCAACGGCCAGAGTCCGTGCGGCCGCCCTCTCCGTCGGGGCTGTGTGCCCCAAAGACCAGAGTCCGTGCGGCCGCCCTCTCCGTCCGGGGCTGTGTGGCCCAACGACCAGAGTCCGTGCGGCCGCCCTCTCCGTCCGGGGCTGTGTGGCCCAACGGCCAGAGTCCGTGCGGCCGCCCTCTCCGTCGGGGCTGTGTGGCCCAACGACCAGAGTCCGTGCGGCTGCCCTCTCCATCCAGGGCTGTGTGGCCCAACGGCCAGAGTCCGTGCGGCCGCCCTCTCCGTCAGGGCTGCATGGCCCAACGACCAGAGTCCGTGCGGCCGCCCTCTCCATCCAGGGCTGTGTGGCCCAACGGCCAGAGTCCGTGCGGCCGCCCTCTCCATCCAGGGCTGCGTGGCCCAGCGACCAGAGTCCGTGCGGCCGCCCTCTCCGTCGGGGCTGCGTGGCCCAACGACCAGAGTCCGTGCGGCTGCCCTTCAATGCAGGGCTGTGTGGCTGAGAGTTCAGAGACAAGATGGTTGCCCCTCCTCTTGGGGCCGTGCAGTCTAGTGGCGCAATGGGGACGTGGGCAGCCACCCGAGGATGGATGGCAGCCAGGGCAGGGGGACCCAGACTCTCCTTACTCCCCCTTGCCCTAGCCCAGGGCCTTGTCCGTGGCCAATGTGTTTGCCGTTGAGTCAGTGGGGATCCAACCAGAACATGCTGACGTCACTCAGCATGACAATGGCTCGTTCACCCAGGTTACTTCAGAGGAGAAGTCTCTAGGCCACGGGCTGGGGGTCTCTGGGCTCCCGGCGTGGGAAACTCCCAGACACTCCGATCTCCCTTGCACGTCTGCAGGCCCCCGGGGGTGCGGCTGGGTCTCGGCGCCTCGGGGCTCTGCAGTCAGGGGCTTCAGCTGCTTCTGGACTGGAGCCTACAATGTGCATCCTCCATTTTCGGCGCTCTGCCTAGCGTGAGCTGAGCTGCTCCCTTTCACACTGGTGCTCCAGTTGTAGCGTGTCCGGCAGGGCTGGGGAGGGGCTTGGCTTCCTCCGCCTAATCTGTGGGGTTATGTGGGGCTGGTTCACCCCGGCACACGCTGCTCGGCCTCTTCTGTCTCCTCCTTCCCATGCAACAGCTGCTTTGCCATCTCACAAGAGATGGGATCAGTGGTGGGCTCAGTTGGCTCCTGTTGGCCTCCAGATGTCTGGAAGAGGGAGAAAGGGCAGGAGCACAAATTAGAAAAACAAACCCTTCAAGCAGGGTAGTTTTCCACAGCACAAAACCACCCCACTTTGCCAATATTCATTTGCAACTTCCCTGAGAGCTGGCATTTCTTAAAGAGAGCACCCAACCCCCCGCAACCTCCACTACCCTGGGGGCTGGCAATGGTTAAAGGGAGTCTGGGAGAATTTCTCCTCTCTCCGCCTGGCTCTGATGAGTGAGGGAATCACATGCGAGAAGCTGTGTGAATGTCGGGCTCTGTGCGGTGGGGTGAGATGTCCTACATGGTGCCCAAAGGTGGGGTTGTCCTGACTCTGCAGTGACTTCATTCTAGGGAGAGAGATGTCAGAGATCAGCTCCAGGGTGCTGCCCTGTAACAGTGTGTGGGAATGGGGCAGAAGTGGGGAATGGTGCACTCAGGAAAGGAGCAGGGCTAAGGGTGGCCCGAGCTGCAGCCACCAAAGCCCCTGTGTGCTGCGTTCCAGCTGGCCGGCTCTGTCTGGCTGGGGTGCGGGCGAGGCGGCTCCACGTACTGCCCTTCTTGTCTGCCCCACCAGCCACGTCGCCGCGACCAGCACCTCACCGGGAACCTCTGCCCGGGGGCTGCTCTTGCCTGTCAGCTCTGCCCCGCCCCGCGTACCTCCCCCAGCAGCTCCCATTGGCCGGGAATTGTTAATCCGGCCCTGGCCCTACTCCCCAGCCTGTTCCAATCCTGCTCTTGACTCCTGACTCCGGCTCCAACCCTTGGCTCCCCTTGGCTCGACCTCCACCACTCTGAGCACGCAGCCCCAGCGACCCTGCTCCAACCACTGGGCCCAACCAGCCGTGCTTTGGCTTCTGACACCAGCGATATGGAGGAGTCGTTCACCTCACCGCTTTCCATGTGTATGGCCCTGCCTTGGTCAGCGCTGGTTTTCATCTGCCATTGCGCTGCCCGGTGACATGGCTTGATTAGATCCCTTTGAACTTCTTCAAAGTCTTCTCTAGGCTGATTAATCTGCATAATTTTGTGTCATCTGCCAATATCCACCTTGTTGTTCAGCCCCGGTTCCAAACATAAGAAAGGCCAGACTGGGTCAGAGGAAAGGTCCATCTAGCCCAGTATCCTGTCTTCTGACAGTGGCCACTGCCAGGTGCCCCAGAGGGAATCAACAGACAAGACTCATCCAGTGATCTATGCCCTGTTGCCTAATTCCTAGTTTCTGGCAATCAGAGGCTAGGGACACCAAAAAGCTGATAAGCGTCTGGTGTACGTACCATAGCAGGACAAAGAGCTCTTCTGTGTCGGTCCCGGTTCCCTAGTCAACTGCAGAACCCGACACGAGATTTACAAGCTTCTGCAACCATTTGTAATGTCTGTTGAGGATGTCCCACGTGGTCCTGTCAGATTTCAAAGGCACTTCCTGAAAAGCTGAAACCAAGAGGTAACGGGTTGAAAAGCCCCTGGTGCTGATGTGCCTGGTGCCTAGGAATCCTCCACTCCCGATGGCCATTGCCCCCTGCTATTCGCTCCCCCAGAGTCTAAGGGCACAAGAGCAACAACTCCGCTCCTCCCAAAATAGCCCTGGACATAGAGGAGACCCCATTCTTGTCACTTCCCCCTCCGCCGGCCTACACCCCTACACACACCCCTACACACAGACGGTTGGGGGCACTTGTTCTTTCGATGGAACAGGAAAGCGACAGCTGCAGCGACATTAAACCATCCAACATTTAGGCCAAGATCCACAAAGGGATTTAGGCTCCTAACGTCTGCTGAAATCCTTTGTGGCCCTGTGCCTTCATTCCTGAAGAGATCACAGGGACAAGTGTTTCCCATGTGCCCTCATGGGATTTCCTAGGAGCTGATAACCAATCTCGGAGTGAATCTCCCTGGCCTGCAATCACTCCATTCCAGGGAGGGCAGGTGATGAGGGTAATTGTCATCATCATCATCATCCTTAATAACAACGGCTCTTTTCAATTCTGTCAGGCCTTCCATTACAGACTTTCAGACCTTTATGAAGACAGTTTCCCCACACAGCTTTAAGGTTATGTCTACACTAGGAGCTAGAGATGGAATTCCCCTGCTCCCATACACATATTGTGGTACCTCGATGAAGCTCGCATGACCATCCTTCTTCCTTAAACGCTGTCCTTAGACAGAGAGGGACCTGTGTCCACATTCAAACCTGTGTTCGGGCCCTGTGCTGCACCCCTGTACTTCCCACAGAGGCACAAACACACAGAGGTATTTCCTTACCTTCATACAGGCGGGAGATGCCATCTTCATTCACTGTTTCAGACAACAAATTGTAGTAATGGCGGATAGTATTTCCTAGACATACAATGAATACAGTGCATCTCATTACTTTTCAAATCCTTCGCTGAAAACTGCTAAGGATGCAGCCATTCCCCCAAGACAGCCCTTCGGAAATTAAATACATTCCTTACATCTGTTCACAAAGCACATTAGATAAAGCATCAGATGCCCAGCAGTGACTGAGAAGCTGATTTCCAAAGGAGATTGAATTCACATCAAACCAGCATGATGTGAATTCAATCTCCCCTAGGCACAGCCAAAGAGCTGTTGTGGGCAGGGGAAGTTGGTGCAGTTGATACAGCTAAGTTGCTCCCTTCATCTTGGAATACATGTTAATTCTCTCTCTCTCACACACACACACACACACACACACACACAGACACCCCGTTGTAGGATTCTGGTGCTGTCGGAGGGAACAGAGCAGCCGTCTAGAAAAGGGCTTTGAAGGAAACATTTAAGAAAGCTCAAGTGAATTTCCTCTGCTTACCAATGAACAAGGCTGCAGAGTGTCGTATTGTTGTCTGGGAGCTTTCCAGGTACTCTAGGGCCTGGAACAGGAATTTGGGGATGTGGCTCTTGTTGTTCTGCATCTGGAAAGAAAGAAGGAAGAAATGCACAATATACAAATGACATGTTCTCCCCACAGCGAATAGTCCAGGAAAGCCAAAGCATATAGCCAGGCAATGGCAGCCGCCAATACGAACCCATACACCAGAGCAGCACCTCTCTGAAGTCACTGTTGTGTTCTCCAGAACCTCCGCTTTCATTTGAAAAGACAAAAGTTTGGAGGTCTGACAGTTGTGGAGAAAAATGTCAAAAATGTGAACGGATTGTAACTCCTGCAGAAATGAACCAGCAGAGAGCCTGGAATAGAGTCTTGCAACCCGACCGAAGCGGATGGGTACTCAGGCTGTGGGGTTCGAAAGGTCTCCCTCAAGTCCCCATTCACCCCTCTCAAGGCACAAGGAATTCACCTACCAAGCACTTCCCGACACACTTCAAGAGCTGTGAGGAGCCATCCCAGGACATGCTGCGGAACAGCCTCTTCAAATGAGCCCAGCCGAGAAACATTGCGCAGCGGAAGAGCGTCAGTTTACATCGCTGCAAGAGAAGGGAGACCAAGAGGGTTCTCACTGCGAGAGGGATAGTGTGGGGGACACTGGACCTTCTCCACCCCTTGTACTGTGTGCTGTGAGGATGGATGAGGCACGAGGCTCCAGCATGGAGTGAAGCCGGGAGGAGAAGACTCTGCTTGGGCAAGGGGCTCTGGCGATGACTGGAGTGGGGGCCCCAGGGGATTCTGGCCCTTTGCTCTGAAGGAAATAATGACGGTTGCACTTACCAGTGTCACACTCTCCTCCTGGTCTGCAAGATGCAGCAGCAGCGGGAGCAAGCAGTGGATGATTTCCTGCTGCACGAGGGGTTTGTCTGGGTCCTGCACCCTGCTCACCACGTTGCCAAGCAGTGAAATGGCAGCTGAGCGCACACTGCCCCTCTCCTGGCAATGACACACAGGGGGTGGGGACCCCCAGTTAAAGCCAGGCAGTATCAGAGCAGAACGCGACAGAGTCATAATCCGCCCGCTGCTCCGGTTCCCCCTGTGTGAACTGACTTGGCTGGCGGGAGCAGGGCGGACACCAGGCCAGCGCCATAGACATCTTGTGCAAGGCCTGAGACCCTGTGCAGGACAGCGCAGCCCCAGGGTGTCCCAGAGGCAGTTTCTGTCTGGAGAGCCCAGAATCCCAGAACCCGAGAAGATTTGGGGAGAGGGAGGGAAGTCTGCTGGAGACTGGTCTGGGGAAGGGGAGAAGCCGCTGCTGGAGCCTTGCAGGGATGCGCTGCTACAAAACACAGCATTTCTTTTGCTCTTCGGTGCCCCCGAGAGCCGAGCCATTCCCGACCCACCTCTTTCCTGCTGAGAATCTCCACCTCTTTGGGGGCCTGTGTT
The DNA here is from genome assembly GCF_965152275.1 of Natator depressus. Lineage (NCBI taxonomy): Eukaryota > Metazoa > Chordata > Testudines > Cheloniidae > Natator > Natator depressus. The sequence goes on from NC_134244.1 coordinate 75,040,580, forward strand.
CTCCAGACAGCTGGTCATCTGCCCAGGGCCAGGCCCCCTCTCCCCCAGGCCAGGCTGCAGCAGGGGCTGGGAGCATGGCGCTGAGGCTGAGCTTTGGCGAGAAGAGCTCTGACAGGGAGGTGGCTCAGCAGGAGATTCCCCACCCATGGCGGGGGCGCTCCTTGGAGGCTCCATGGCAGGCCTGAGGGGCGGGAGCCAAGGAGATGGGGAGAGAGAGACAAGGGCATCAGAGACAGGTGGAGGGGGGGCATGGGCTTCTCCTGGGGTTCCAAGCCTTACATCATCAATGAAGGGGCGAAGGCTGACTGCAATGTCCTGGGAGATGGAGCCAAGCCCCTCCCTCTTGAGGAGGTAGATGATGTCTCCAGCTTTGTGCATGGCCTCCTTGATACACCCTCCATCCCGGTCACAAAACCTGGCCACGGTTCCTGGCAGCTGGGCCTGTAACCATCTCACCTGCAGGAATGAAGAAGGCAACTCATTACTTTCCAGGGTGACAGCCTGGAGCACATGCTGGACCACTCCCACCTAGGAGAAACCACGGATGGCACAGCCCCCCAACGGGGCAGAAAGTCGTTCTCCTATCACTCTGTGCCCGCTGCTCACTGTAACCTTTGTCTTTGCTCACCCCACCTCCCCCATTGCATCCCATCTGCAATCAGGGCTCAGCTCACGGGAGCAGGGAGCACCTCATGCCTTGATTTGCTCAGGAAAACAACTCCACCATTTGAGGGCTGTGTGTTAAACAACAAGGCTTGTGTGGGGATCTGGCTCTCATTTCCGAGCTATCTGAGAGACATCGGCTTCCTCGGTCCCCTGGGCAATCCACGCCTCTTACCTTTTCTGGCTGGAACACAATACTGCCAAGGCCTCGCAGACTGAGCTTACGTATGACGGGATTTGTGTCTTTGCTCCATTCCATGAGCTGCGCCCGGAGCTCTGATTTTGTCAGCACTGTCTCAATGGAAGGACTCTGGAGAAACTGGAAAGAGCCAAATCAACATCAGGTTGAGGAACAGAGGTCTTCCTGTGGGGTCTCTGCCCTAGACAGTCGTCTTTACCAAAGGGCCACTTACTCCCACCCAAAGTCTCTGGTGCGTAGGGAGCCAGTTGCTGCTGTTTCAGTTGGTTCATTCCCAAAAGTTGGACTCATGCACAAATCACAAATCAACCCCCAGGGAAAGGGGCGTCTCCAGGCCTCATTGAGCGCCATGCAGAGACCCCTGGGACAGCAGAAAAGCACAACCCCAGGAAAAGGTGAGGAGAGAAGCAAGGCCTTGGGGCACTGGAGAAACATCCCCTCTTGCCCCATAATCCCATTGAGGCACATCCAGCCAGGAGCAATCTCACCCTGTCTCCCCCTCCCTCTCTTTGCCATGCCCCACAACCATCTTTGTGCGGAGAGGAGCTAGCTGGCGGTAAGGCTGCTGAGCTGCTGACAATGTGCCCCAGAGCTTACTGGCCTGAGCTGCTCTCCAGAAAGCTCCCTTGTGCCTGTCAACTAATGAATCTCACCTCAATACAGAAAGCCATGGCGATCGTTCTCTGCTCCTCCTCCCTCTCGCTCTGGACGATGGTGATTGCCTCTCTGAAAACTGCAGGGAGCTGAGGGTTCTCACACTCGATCATGGCTCTGGAACATGGAACAGAAAGTCCCTTAAAGAAAAGGAGTACTTGTGGCACCTTAGAGACTAACCAATTTATTTGAGCATAAGCTTTCGTGAGCTACAGCTCACTTCATCGGATGCATACTGTGGAAAGTGTAGAAGATCTTTTTATAGACACACAAAGCATGAAAAAATACCTCCTCCCACCCCACTCTCCTGCTGGTAATAGCTTATCTAAAGTGATCACTCTCCTTACAGTGTATATCTTCTGTCCCAGGGGTCTCTGCATGGCGCTCAATGAGGCCTGGAGACACCCCTTTCCCTGGGGGTTGATTTGTGACTTGTGGGGGGGGTGGGGGGGGTGAGAAAACCTGGATTTGTGCTGGAAATGGCCCAACTTGATTATCATACACATTGTAAGGAGAGTGGAACAGGAATATTTCACACGGAAATCCCATTCCCAAGAGAGACCCAGTGAGGAGGAAACTTTGGGCTCTTACCTTGCAATCAGGCCAACACCCTGTGAGTAGTAATATCTGGAGGCTATCGTGTCCCAACCCTGCTGAAACTGGATGATGGCAAATTCCTTCCAGTAGCCGGGCATGGAGAAAAGAGTCTTCACAGCCTCCACTGACGTGCTAAAGAGAAACAAATACCAGTGTCAGGCAACGAGATCAGCCCCAGGCATGGCAACTCTGCAGAAGTCCTGGGACACACAGCGTGGTCAGCAGTAGCTAGCCTCCCCGAGGATAGATCCAGTGTGATATCACGGTGCTTCCCTGCCCAATGGGCCCTGTCTACACTGCCGTTTCATTGAGTTTCTAACCAATTAGTGACAATGTTGCTTCTTAAGATGGTTGGTGTCATCACTCACTGTGGCTGAATACTTGATTCTTTACCGTGACAGGTAACAGGACTCAAGTGGGCATGTGGGGTCGGGTCCTTCGTTGGTGTAAGCGAGCAAAGCGATGTCAGTTTACACCACCTGAGGTGTCTTCCGGCGCTCTGGTTTTCCTATGTAGATGGAAGCCCCTCACTGTCCCCACAGAGCCAGTCGAACAGGTCCCTCTTCCTCCTGCCTGCCTGTGAGGCTGAGATCCTGCAGGGCCTGGCCCCAGGTGCTGCCGGTGTGGCTCTGTCTGCGTTTGGGGACGGAGGCCCACAGGTTTCCTCAGCAGACAGTGATGAAAGCACTGACCCTTTGGCGGGTGGCACATGTGGTTGGATGCACAAACTTGACTGCTGCCTGAGTGTGTAGGGAAAGCACCTGGCCTGTGGACGGCGTCAGATGAGCGAGTGTGACTCACAAGAACACACGGCTCTCAACCCTTTTCCCTCAAGAGAGACCTGCACCCAACTGAGCCTGGGCCAACGACAGCACCCGAACCACTGATGGCCATAAACAGACCCCAGGTGTTTAGCAGAACAAATCTGTTCTTCCTTTTCCTTTCAGTCATTACCTTAGGGGGCTGAGGCAGCTGGATCCCTCCTCGGGGCTGGATGTCTCGCTGGCCATGTCGGTCCCTGGCAAGTGCAGATCCATCACATACTGCACTTGCCTGACGCAGAGGATGAGGAGCTGGGGAAACATTTCCAGGATGGCTTCTCGGTATCCCCAAAGGAAAAGGACCTCATAAATGGTCTTCATGGCCTGGAGGGGGGAAAGCATTTCACTCAACTATCCCAATCTGTCCCCTGCCCCCATTGCCATTCGCGATTGTCCTTTTGTCATGTCTCCTTTCCTCTCCAGCGTGTTACAAAAGAGGATTGGCTCCTGAGAGGGGAGGAGACATTTGGAAGCTCCTGAACCTTCCCCCATTCCTGGAACGGAAGCAGGATGGAACCCTATGGAAAGATCAGAAGAGTCTGGGTGACGTTATTCCCCGTTATTTCTCTTAATGGTGCAGACCCTGTGCTTTGGCTTTCCAGCTGTGACTGGACGGGCTGAAACCATCCTGAGGAGATGCGTTCTCATAGGCCCAGTGTTTCTGGCCCAGTCAAAAGTACTGGACATCTCAAGATCCCATGCTGGGAAGATTTCTAGCCACGGTTTACAAAGCCAGAAACCTGGATACTTCCAAGAGACGCCCGAACTGCACCTGCTCACTAAAGGGCCATCTAAAGCAGAAGACGACTGAGCCAGGGTACCAGCAGATAAACCACTTAAGATCTATAACTTTTACCTGGGGGAAACTTTATTTACACCTCTTTGGTTTCATTGGAGGTGGCCAGGACACACGAAGGTCTGGTCTACACGACAGAGTTAGGTCAACACAAGGCCACTCACCCAGCATCACCCTAACTATGGAATTTCCTTCCCATTGGCAGAACTGCCCCTGGGTGCCAAATTCATAACTCCACCTCCACAAGGGGCAGAGAGTCCAAGTCAATGCAGTTGGGTCGATGCAGTGTCAGTGTAGACACCGTGTCCTTTACGTCAACTGACCCTCAGGAGCCTTCCCGCAATGCCCCACCCTGACCGAGGAATCGCAACAAGCGCTTCTGGTGAGGACGTGCCCTGCTGGCACCAGGGCTGGCTCCAGCTTTTTGGCTGCCCCAAGCGGAGAAGGAAAAAAAAAAAAGAAAAACCCGATTGAGCTGCCCCCGAAGTGGCGCTGAAGAGGAAGAGAGGGAATGAAGGACCCGCTGCCGAATTACTGCCGAAGACCCGGACGTGCCGCCCCGACTTTCTATTGGCTGCCCCAGGCCTCTGCTTCCTTTGCTGGCACCCGGACCCGGCCCTGGCTGACACACGCCGCAAAGTGCAGCCCCACCCAAGGGATGGGCTTGCTGTGGCGGCTGTGTGCCGAGGGAGGTTAGGTCAGCTGAACTGTGTAGTGGAGCTGTGGCCTGAAGATCAGAAGGGGTGAAGCTCACACACACACACACACACACACACACACACACACAAAGATGCACCAACCTCCCTGCAGTGACGGGTTCTCAAAGTGAGCTCTCAAATCTCACTTACAGCCAGAGACACATGGCCGCTCTTCTCCTCCCGGCATCTCTGCTGGAGCTTGTCCAGCAGCTGCCGCAGCACCTCCCTGGTGAGCTGGGGTTCTTCACCCAAGGCCTTCCACAGCTCAAGGGCACATCTGCAGAGTCAGAAACAGAAGTCAGACCTTCCCTGCCTGGCCACCTCTCGCCCTCCCCAGGCAGAGGCTTGCAATGTAGGCAGGAAAGGCGTCTCTCAGAGGAGACACCGATCGGTGCAGGGAGGCTGAGGCTGGGCAAGTCCCTTCAGAGAACGTTGTATTTATTCCTTTCCCCTAATGGGTTATTGTTCCTGAAGCCAGCACCACTGCTTCCCAACAGTGACCATGAACTGACCCCAGAGTGACCAACGCACTGCAGACTGCAAAATTCTGCTCTGTTACGCTAGGGTCAGTCCGGAGGAACTTGCCTGAACTCATTGGAGTTACTCTGGCTATCTGGGGGTGTAACTGAGACCCAGCGTTTGGCCAAGTGTCTCAAAGCACCTCAACCCTACTGCAGTGTGGTGGATGGGGTCAGGCACTGAATCAGAACATGCCCTGATAGGAGAGGATTCAGGAGCTTGGAAGGGGAGATTGTACTGCCCAGCGTGACAGAGATGGAAGGAAACTACAATTGAAATCCCTCTCCTCTCTTCTCTCCATTCTTGCTGATCTAAGTCCTGCTGGTCCCCGCAGGCTTCTGCAGAGGAAGACTGCAGACGGATCCAAAAGACTTCCAGTCATTTGACTTCCAAGTTTGGTGAGGAAGGTCGGACATGGTGGTCAAGCCCTGGAGACACTGAGAGCTAGGTTGGACAAATCAAGAGCAAATGGCCTGGAAGCAAGGTCTTCAGGAAGCTTGACTGAAATTCTGTGCCAAGGCTGCCGAGTTTCTACAGCTTGTGAGCACAGCCCCTGGAAAGCACTGTGGCTGTTCCAAGGAATCCAAGGAAAGGTTTACAAATCAAACACTCAAAGAAATATGAAAACCAACACTGTATTCCTCTGGTAACTGAATTGGGCAAGAAATTCCATTTCTTTCATGCTGCTCTTCAATTTGCTCTCCCATGTGACACAGATTTGTCTCTGGTCAATGCAGAACTGCATTGAAGAAGATGCCGAGGAAAGCCGGAGTTTTGAGCTCTGGCTAGGGTCCAAGTTGAGTTTCACGGCCCCTAGGAACATGGGGATTGTGTTTAAAACACCTCAGATGGATGACTCTGCAAAGTGACCAGCAATAACCAGCAGGACTCAGAGTTTACAACACATTGAGATGAAAAGAGGCACTCACCCCTCTCAGAGCTATTATTGCCGGCTGTCTGCAGACTCAGGCAGGCTGCACTGCATTTACGCTCTGGTCATGTGTGGATGATTTTTTCTCTTTTTGCAACAATAAGGGCTGGAAATTTCTGTCTTCAGAGATTTACCTCTGCTGCACAGCTCCAGAAGAATGAGTGTATTTTTTCACCAATTCCTCAGCCACGGAATAACTAGGGATCTGACGACAGGTAACAATCCTGCACAGCGAATAGACAGATGGGCCTCATGGGCCTTTTCCATCTCTGCCTTCTCTCATGCACTAAGGAGCAGCCAGACCTCATGAGCCAGGGAAGTTGAGTGAGCCCCAAAGTCATTTATTTTGACATAGTCATGGATCTGAGAGGAAGTGGGTGACCCATAGAAATCAGGACAATGCAGGAATTCTCCAGAAAACTGGCACGTCTCCATCCCGGGCAGTGCAGGAGGAGGGGTTGGCTCCTCAGCAGCTGGGCCTGGGCATCTCCTCTTACTAAGCATGGACAGCTCTCTGCACAGCAGGAAACTCCCTCCAACTGTGTGAGCCCCACGGACCCTTCCCGGCCTGTGGCCTGTCAGTGGGAGCAGGAAGAGAAATAACAGACTGAGGTGATAACAGAGCAGCTCCCTACCTGTGCGATGAGAGCGTGTGAGCCACACAGGTTAGAACCACGTCCTGGGGGTGGGAGCGAGCCAGCAAGGCCGTGGCCCTCAGCGCTGCTTTTCTGGCTCTGGGATCGCAGACGTTGTCGAGCCAGATTAAGATCCCTCCCACAACGTCTCCAACCTGGAAGAATGCCAGGAAGTTGAGGGATGGATTAATCAAAGAGTGGCCTCCTCCCAGGGAACCCCTCCTGGCAGCCCTGCAAGCCGCCTCTGACCTCAGTTTCCCATCTTGGCTCCTCCATAATCTGAAGAAAGAGGCTTTGACAAGTCCAGGAACCCCAGTCTTCCCGAGGTCTGGTTTAGCACCTTAAAGCTCAGAAACACACACAAAAGCCTTCCCCAAAACATTACAGTGGGCACAGCCCAAACTCCCCTGATGTCCCAGGGCCTTCCCTGCCATAGCAAACTGCTCTCAGCCCTGCTCTCAAAGGCTTCCCTGCAGGAGCCTTTCCTCAGTCTCTGCATCTTCCTGTTGCTCTTTCTAGCACAATCAGTTCCTCCAGACCAGGGGTCTCAACCTAGTTTCCATTGTGGGCCACATCCAATCCTACCTGTTTGGCCCTGAGGATGTCCCATGGGGCACAGCTCTGTGCTGACGGGGCCGCAGGTTGAGAACCACTGCTCCAGACCCCAGAGCCCATCCTAGAGATGGCAGGCCTAATGTGGAGGCTCGTCAGCAGACTAGGTAAGTGCTGCCTTGCCAGGGCTGGGGCTGTCCCACACCTTCAGTGTGGCTGGGCGTCCTCAGGGAAGTGTTAGGGCTCCAGCGGGCAGAGGACACTTTCAAAACCTGACACCGCGGATCCCCGCAGCCAAGCGCTGAATGGCAAGGGGCTGAGCCAACCTTCAAAGCACCATGCTAGTGTGTCCCAGGAACGGTTTCCTAGGAGAGGCGATTCTCCCGTCCCCCTCTCTGCGCAGCATCCCCCTGCCCCACTGCGGCCGTCTCTTACTCTCTCCATCTTGTCTCCGTGGAGAGATACGATGGCCCTCAGCTCTTCCTCTGCGGCTCTAAATCTCTCCAGGGTGGGTGTTGTCAGACCCTGCACGGCTGTCATCAGCAGGGCGTGGAGCGGGGCTGAGGAAGGGTGCTCCCCGAGGGTCTGCAATGAACAGGGACAAAGCCTGTGGGGACTGAGTATTTCCCTCGGGCAGCTGCCCTGGAACAGTCTGTCCCCGGGGGAGGCTGCCAGCGCAGAGGGAGCCTGGAGACTCCGGCTGAGCCCGTTTCTTCAGAAGCCTCCCCAGGTGCCAACGTTTCCTCAGCCTTTCGTCCGCTCTCTGGCCCCCTCTCCTGAGAAGAGACGGGAGCCTCTCGGGCAGTGCGGGGACCCCAAGGGCCACCCCATTTCCTCCCTCTCTAGCCCCTCCTCCCAGGACGCCCAGCTTTTCTTGAGAAAGCCTCAATGTCCTGCAAAGCCCATTTGAGTTGCTCCTTGAGTGTCGCCGAGGGGTCACTGGAGAACCTGCCCCCTGTCCCATCCCACCCCGAGCGCCTGAGCAGATTGGCTCAGCAGCTCTGGCAGCCCACAGTGTCTGCGAGGAAAGGAGTGAGAATAGGGCCCAAAGGGAAACGCCCTCTTCCTTCCCCACCCCGCAGCGTGTGGCGCTGCCAGGAAACAGGCAGGAATCGCCGGCAGGAGAGAAAGTAGCTGAGACTGAAGGAGCGTGTCTGCCTGGCTGAGGAGAAGCCCAAACCGTGGGCCTCCGGGGCCAGAGCCCTGTGGGTCAGAACTCACTGGGCACAATGTTACTCCAGGGGGCCCGGTTCCAGGGTCACCTAAACCCAGGGCCTGGGCTGCTGGAGGCCTTTGCCCTGGTGTCTCAGGGCAGCCCCTGGGGATTGCTGCAGCTGGGCTGCGTGGCGCTGGATTAGCACCGTCTGTCCTGGATGCCCGCAGCTGAGGACGCCGTAGAGCACACCGGAGTGGCCGACTCGCATACAGACTCCAGCCCCCCGGCACGTCAGGAGCTCCCAGAACTGCAGACTTTTGTCTGCGCTGCAGGGTGCTCTGTCACTGACAGCAAGAGTCACAACGGCGTCGAGGTGCCTTTGTAACTCGGACGGAGCCCAGATGTTGGCAGGCGGGATCGAACCTGGGATCTCAGTGCAGAAGCCGCTACCACATGAGCTAAAACCCATGCGGCTGTCAGCTCAGGCTGGAGAGCAGACTCATCGGTTCTGTCTCGAAGTGGTCCTGGTGCCACGAGATGGGCCAGAACCCCACAGCCAGGAGATACGTGGGTTACCCCGACAAGGGCAGGGATGGGCCTGGTCTGACTTTCAGCCGTGCCTGTGGGCCATGGGAAGTGCCTCAGAATCAGGCACCTGAGCCAGGCGCGTCTGCCAATCCCACGAAGCACCTCTGGACTTCTTTAGGTGCCTAAACCCCCTTGTCAAACTGGGCCTCCTTCCACAACCCAGACAAACTCGTAAAGACTGGCTGGAGTTGACCACACTTCAAGAGTGTTCCTTTTCAGCCCCCTGAGCAAGGGGCAGGTCGTTCTCCTGTCAGAGATCCCAGCTCCGGGAGATATAAACACACACAGCAAGGGGTGCTTTCCATGAGCACAGTCACAAAGCGTCATTACCATCGTCATAGGGGAGATGCTCGTTAATGAGGAGACGGGAGCGCGCTCTTCTTCCTGCTCTTCTGGGCTCCCTATTTCCCACTTCTCCTTCGTCTCCGACGGCTCCTTCTTCGTCCCTGCAGCAGAAAGAAACATTCTTAACATTTTGCTTTTCCATGTCTTCTCCCTGGTTTCCAGAGGGTGGAAGCTGGGCACAGAGCCCTGAAGCGAATTGCCCCGGCTCAGACTGAAGGTTGTTGGCAGAGCTGAGCAGAGAACTCCAATCTCATGACTCTTAGCTGGGGGCTTTTACCACACGAGGCTTCCTCTTACTTAGGGGCCAGTTTCTTTTCTATTCTACTCTTCCTCTCCCCTTGCCCACCTTTCCCGTCAGTGATGGGCCACAGGCCTCATTTTGCATTTAACCCCCCAAGAAGCAATGACTCAGCTCTGCTACGGTTCCCAGCTGTGACCTGCTGAGACCTCGGGAGCATTTTTCTGATGAAAGGGACCCGATCCAGGAGAAAAGAAATGATTTCCTCCAACGTCCAGCCTCTCTGTTCCCCTTACAGCCTGAAGCAATGTTAGTACTCCCCACCCCACAGGGCCAGACCCCCAGAGGGGGGTGACCTGACATTGTCAGCTCTCCCCACCTCAGCGATGGATCTCTGCCACCCTCTCCAAGAGGATCCGGCACTAAATGGATTCCAGAGTCTGAGGTACCCATCACTGTCCCATGAGACGGCCCTGATGTGGAAGTGTAAGGGGTCTGTTGGCCCCTTACTCAAACTCAGTGGGGTTTTGGGTTGGCTAGGTCCCAGTCCCGAAAGGAAGGGGAAGGGTGGATGGGAAACCAGGACTCTGATACTGACAGACCTCAGGGGCCATGGGGAGAGGCCAACGCTCCAGGTCAGCCTGATTGGCAGGGCGGGCAGGCTAATGACGGAGTCAGGGGGTCAGAAAGGTCCCCATCCTCCACGCCAGCTGGAATTGCCTGGCTCAGGCAGCGTGGGGCCGAGCTAAGGAGAGAGCAGGGGCGCGAGCTGAGCTGGGGAGCAGAGGCGGGCCAGCCAGCGGGGCAGAGACACAGCCCAGGGAGAGCAGACCCTGGGCTGGGAGCAGGGCTGCAGCCACAGAGCCAGCGGGGCCGGAGAAGCAGCCCCGGGGCTGGAGGCAGAGCAGCAGCATCAGAGCTGAGGCAGGGTGGAGCCGGAGCTCGAACAGTGGGGCTGGGGCTGGGGCTGGAGCAGTCTGGAGCTGGGTGCGGAGAGCAACTGGGGCCAGCCAAGGGGGGACCCTGGCAAAGGGCCCAGCGCAGAGAGACACCCCCACCAAGGGTCCTTGCAGGCCAGACTGGGAGGGGGATCTGAACCCGGCGGGAAGGAGGGTCCAACCCCCCAAAGCCCGGAGGTGTGTGGTCACCACCAGAGCAAGTGTCCGACCCACAGCATCCCTGCAGCACAGCCAGGGCCGGAACTGCCCTGACGTTCCAGAGACGTGGTTTGTGATGTTCCCTGCCACAGAGCGGGGTGATGTGTTTTCCTTTCATCTTTCCCATTTTTCCTTATTCTTTTTTAAATTAATTGCTGATTAAATAAACTGTATTTGCTTTAAATCGTATGTAATGATCAGTGGGTCAGGGAAGCTCCCAGTGCAGAGAGAGTACCCCGGAGTGGGGACACCCTAGCCCCTGTCCTAGGTGGCCACAGCAAGGTTGGGGGTCGAGCCCCCCAGGAATCCTGGGCCCAGCCTTGTTGGGGTTACGAGGACTCTGTCAGACAGGAGAGTGGAAGGGGAGTCCTCCAGGGCAGGGAGGCCTCTGGGGAAAGGAAGTGGGAGCGAGGACTCAGATCCTTCCTCTAGCCCATTTCACCGGAGTAGTGCAGAAGCCAGGAAACTTCCCCACAATAGTGGGACCGTTCCCCTGCTTCCATAAGGCTTGTAGAGTGACTGGTGTGAGTATTCCTCACATGCTCCTTGCTAACCATGTGGTTTGTTTCCTCACCTGTAAGATCCAGTTCAACTTTGTCTTGCTTCTCCTGCAGCTTCTCCTCCTCTGACTCCACCTGGTTCTTGGCTGCTTTCTTCTTCTTCTTCTTCTTCTTCTTCTTCTTCTTCTTCAGGGAAAAGCACGTCCACCTTCTTGGAGAGGAAACCGTTCTCTCCTCATCGCTATCTGCCATCGAGTTGTCAGATTGGCTACAGACACAGAGTCTTTTCATGCCTGATAGGATCTTCCACGAGCATTTCCTTCTCGTGGGCTTCTCTGGCAAGGCCTGTTCTTGCTGGCTGATGGCAGAGCATGCCTCCATGGCTGCAGGTTGGATGAACACTGTGTTCACATGGCTCTCTCTGTGCTCCCGAGAGGTGAGTCTTTGAAAAAAGGAACGAAGCCTGGAATAGAAAGAAGGAAGAAATGGGTTTTTCTGTCCTACTCTAAAGGAAGGGAATTTGTGTGCGCAGGATTCCCAGATCCAAGAGAGTGGTCTTTTGAAATCATCTGCTCCTCTAATAGCCAGGACTGGTTCATACAACCAAGAACATAAGCAACAAAAGACTGGCCACACTGGGTCAAACGAAAGGTCCATCTATCCCTGTAGCCTGTCTTCCGACAGTGGCCAGTGCCAGGTGCCCCAGAGGGAATGAACAGAGAATCATCAAGTGATCCATTCCTGTTGCTCACTCCTGGCTTCTGGCAAACAGAGGCTAGGGAAACCATCCCTTCCCATCTTGGCTAATAGCCACTGATGGACCTATCCTCCATGAATTTATCTCGTTCATTTTTGAATCCTCTTATAATCTTGGCCTTCACAACATCCTCCGGCAAAGAGATCCACACATTAACTGTGTGTTGTGTGGAAAGAATACTTCCTTTTATTTGTTTGAAATTTGCTGCTTGTTAACAAAGGTTTCAAAGGGGGCACTTGGAGTTGAACCAAGGACCATTTAATGTGCAGTCAAACACTCTATCGCTGAGCTCTACCCCCATGACTGGACCCAGCCCCAGGTGAAGACACTTGGGACCATGGTGAAAGAGGAATTCTTCTGGGGAAGTCCAAGGGCCCGTGTTATGCAGGTCAGACTAGATGATCAGGGCTGGCCTTAGAGCCTTTGAAACTGTGAATTTATGAACCTAAAGTTGCCTTTAATGGCTAGTATGAAAGTTGCTACTCCTTTCCAAGAGGAGATGCGTTGAGGTTTCCTTGGGGAGAGGCACCAGGATCCTTTGTCACAGCCTTTCTTGGACACAGCACATCACAGCTTCTCCCCTTTTGCTCTATAACAAGAAACCTCCACGCACCAGATCTGTAATCCCGTCCTAGCCCAGTCACTGGCTCCAGTTCCTAGCCTGACTCTCACCCCATGGAGCTCACGCCTCCTCTGCCAATGGACAGACATGGAAACAGCCAAGGTCAACTTCTGTTTTCTTTGCTCATTGCCTGGGCCTAGTTGCAAAAATGCTTCATTATTAACCCCACTCCTTTGTGCACAGAATGTTGGGACTCTGGGAACAGACAGGGCCAAGCTGAAAACCAAGACACCTCTGTTCCCAGAGAAGCCAGGAAAAGGAACAAAGGATTGTCATCTAGAAGGCTTGAGGGTCTGGATGGATGGATTAGCAGCTGCAAATATGTTGACTTATTCTCAACTATTTCAAAATCTGGACTGTAGTTGCATGGGGAAAATAACCAGTAAACTTTAACTGAAGGATTTCCCATACTATTTATAACGTCCAATCAGAACAATAGGCCACCCAAACAATGACAAAGAAATCACACCGAGACCCATGACAAATTTAGGCTGCAGTTTATTTAAATCCCTTTCCTGGAAAGGAATTGCAGGGGGGATTTGACACGTCTATTTTATGTAGCCCAGTGGGGGTATAGTACAATTTGTCGAGAGTTTTGAAGTCTCTCTCCATGAGATTATTTCTGAGAGAACTACTAAGATGGCAGCCAGGGGATGGGAGTGGAGCTGTGTCACTTTCAATAGCTTCAGATTTATTTTTTCTGCATATCTGAGCTCATTTATGTGTCTTTCAATCATGTAAATTCTGAGACCGATCTTGTCTCAATACACATATGTTAGACAATCATGACATGAGACAAAGGGTTTATATTCACTACTTGAAGGCAAGGAGTGCATTAGGGTCAACTCCAAGGGAAATACTCTTGATGGAGCTATCAATCTAAATTCCAGACCAGTTTTTTATCTTCCCTTTAGGTTATACCCATGGAAATTCACCCATACTAGTCTGCTGAAAGATAAAAGCATCGAAATCTGCCTCCAAAGACCGGGAAAGGCTGAAGCAGACGGAGAAGGGAGAGACGCCCACATTCAAATCAAAACGGAACGCTGAGACCTGACTGTTGCAACGCTGGCCCCACCCGTCCCTGCCCCGGGGGGGCCAAGTTGAGCCTGAGAAGAGCCAGAACTGACCAATGAACATTGCCAAAGAGCCCCAGTAACACGCCAGCAGCCCCCATCCACCACCCCCTCCAGCCCCCAGCACCTCCCGCCCACCGGCAGCCCCGCCCGTCAGCGCCTCCCGCTCCCTCCCCACTCCTCCCGCCCACCGCAATTGGCTGTTCTGCCGTGCGCAGGAGGCTCTGGTGGGGAAGGGGCAGGAGCGAGGGCATGGCAGGCTCGGGGGAAGGGGCAGGGGCCTTGGGGGAAGGGGTGGAGAGGTGGCAGGACCTGGGGCAGAGCAGGGGGTTGAGCAGTGAGCACCCCACAGCGTATTGGAAAGTTGGCATCTGTAGCTCCAGCCTCGGAGTCAGCGCTGTGCAAGGAGCCGCGTATTAACCTCTGACGAGCCGCATGCGGCCCCGGAGCCCCAGGTCGGCCACCCCTGCCCGAGGGGAAGGAGGCACCAACCTGTCATGTGCGATCGAAGGAGCAGGAAAAGAATCTGGGAATTACCTTCTGTAAAAACTCATCTTTTGTCGAAAACCTGTGGAAAAAGCTGATGCAAGAAGTTGTTGACAGAGGGATAGTCCGCGTCTCTCAGCAGCTCCTTGGGTCACCAGCCGTTGTCAACCAAGCCAGTTGGCAGACTGAAGGCAGGGCAAGAATGCTGAGGCCGAACAGTCTTTGTTGTTGGCATCCATGACCTCACAATCAGCTTAAGCATCAACACACACAGACCCTCCCCACCCACCCAGAGAGACACGCACACACAGAAGCTGGTAACATTTACAACATGGAGAGATGCACCCAAACTCTCGAGGACTTTTGATTTGGGGGAGGGCATCATCGGCGCTGACTGCATGGGTGTCCCGGGGCTGGAGCACCCATGGGGAAAAATTAGTGGGTGCTTAGCACCCACCGGCAGCCAAGCTCTGCCCTCCCCCCAGAGCATCTCCCGCTGACCAACTCTTCCCGCACCCTTCCAGGGCCTTCTGCCCACCGCAAAACAGCTGTTTGGCTGCATTCAGGACGCTCCCATTTGGTGCGGGAGGAGCAAAGCCATAACTCACCCAGAGATGTGATTTTATTAAATGGTTCGGAGGCTCAGAAACACGTAGAAAATGTTCTAAGGCTCTGAGCTAGTGAAAGTGCCAGTCACCCAGAGAGCAGTGGGAGCAGGTCCAAGATGTAGCAAAGAGGGTTTCCTGCAGGGAGAAGGGAAGCAGGGAGATTGCAGCTCTTTGGGACAGAGACTGTCTGTTTGTTCTGTATGTATGCAGCACCTGGCACAATGGGGCCTGATACCTGAGTAGGGCCTGGACACAGTGCTAATAAAGCAAGGGCATTTGTTGAATTACTGAAGTGCCCTGAGTCCCCTGAGTGGAAAGGTGGCAGGTGAAGCAGGGGCAAACCCTAGACAGATGGGATCTGCCCAGCCTGGGGCAGCATGTGCGGGAAGGGGAAGGGGAAAGGCCATTGGGAGTGTTTCCACAGAAGCCAAGAAATCAGGGCACCAGCCCTAGCATGGCTGAGTGAGGCTGTTTCCTGGGAGAGATCTCCACAGACAGCATTCGCGGGCAGGCTGGGAGGGATGGCCTGGATTCACTTTGGAGTGGATCCAGTGTAAATGAGACTAGAATTGTCCCAGAAGGGCCCAGATACAACAGTGACAGACACTGTAGGTGGAGTCTGTGAATAAATAAATTAGGTGCATTATAAAACAGTAGTGAAATAATCCCCCTGCTCTGTGACCCCAAGTCTGACCTTGTACCTGTCAATGGGGCATCATCACTGAATGGGGGAGCTGTTAATGAGGCGCCACAGGGATTGGCTGTAGCCCCCTCACTTGTCAACTTTTTAATTAACGATCTGGAAGTAAGCATAAAATCACTGCTGATAAAGTCTGTGGCTAACACAGCTTGGAGGAGTGGTAAATAATGCTAATGACGGGGCCGTTGTATGGAGCAGCCTGGATAGTTTGGTAAACTGGGATTAGTAAGGAGGCAACCTAGTGACAGAGGATGTGGAAAAAGCTAATGTACTCAATGCTTTTTTTGCTTCTGTCTTCACTAACAAGGACAGCTCCCAGACTGCTGCGCTGGGCATCGCAACATGGGGAGTAGATGGCCAGCCCTCTGTGGAGAAAGAGGTGGTTAGGGACTATTTAGAAAAGCTGGACGTGCACAAGTCCATGGGGCCGGACGAGTTGCATCCAAGAGTGCTGAAGGAATTGGCGGATGTGATTGCAGAGCCATTGGCCATTATCTTTGAAAACTCGTGGCGAATGGGGGAAGTCCCAGATGACTGGAAAAAGGCTAAGGTAGTGCCAATCTTTAAAAAAGGGAAGAAGGAGGATCCTGGGAACTACAGGCCAGTCAGCCTCACCTCAGTCCCCGGAAAAATCATGGAGCAGGTCCTCAAGGAATCAATCCTGAAGCACTTAGACGAGAGGAAAGTGATCAGGAACAGTCAGCATGGATTCACCAAGGGAAGGTCATGCCTGACTAATCTAATCGCCTTCTATGATGAGATTACTGATTCTGTGGATGAAGGGAAAGCAGTGGATGTATTGTTTCTTGACTTTAGCAAAGCTTTTGACACGGTCTCCCACAGTATTCTTGTCAGCAAGTTAAAGAAGTATGGGCTGGATGAATGTACTTTAAGGTGGGTAGAAAGTTGGCTAGATTGTCGGGCTCAACGGGTAGTGATCAATGGCTCCATGTCTAGTTGGCAGCCGGTGTCAAGTGGAGTGCCCCAGGGGTCGGTCCTGGGGCCGGTTTTGTTCAATATCTTCATAAATGATCTGGAGGATGGTGTGGATTGCACTCTCAGCAAATTTGCGGATGATACTAAACTGGGAGGAGTGGTAGATACGTTGGAGGGCAGAGATAGGATACAGAGGGACCTGGACAAATTGGAGGATTGGGCCAAAAGAAACCTGATGAGGTTCAATAAGGATAAATGCAGGGTCCTGCACTTAGGACGGAAGAACCCAATGCACAGCTACAGACTAGGGACCGAATGGCTAGGCAGCAGTTCTGCGGAAAAGGACCTAGGGGTTACAGTGGACGAGAAGCTGGATATGAGTCAGCAGTGTGCCCTTGTAGCCAAGAAGGCCAATGGCATTTTGGGATGTATAAGTAGGGGCATAGCGAGCAGATCGAGGGACGTGATCGTTCCCCTCTATTTGACATTGGTGAGGCCTCATCTGGAGTATTGTGTCCAGTTTTGGGCCCCACACTACAAGAAGGACGTGGATAAATTGGAGAGAGTCCAGCGAAGGGCAACAAAAATGATTAGGGGTCTGGAACACATGACTTATGAGGAGAGGCTGAGGGAACTGGGATTGTTTAGTCGCAGAAGAGAAGAATGAGGGGGGATTTGATAGCTGCTTTCAACTACCTGAGAGGTGGTTCCAGAGAGGATGGTTCTAGACTATTCTCAGTGGTAGAAGAGGACAGGACAAGGAGTAATGGTCTCAAGTTGCAGTGGGGGAATCCGTGACTTCCAGAGACCTCTGTGACTTCAGCTCGTAGCTCCAAGCGAGCCCCCACAGCTGCCCAGCCACTGTGAGCGATGTGGGGACCCCGCAGCTGAACTTCCCATGGACAGGTCACGGGCTTCTGTGAATTTTTCTTTATTGCCCGTGACCTGCCGTGACTGTTACTAAAAATATCCCGGACAAAATCTTAGCCTTACCCATGGTTAAGTAGGTGAGGGGAGGGGGGAAAGGTGTTACTTGTAGAGACCCAGAGATACAGGCATGAGGGACAGCTGGCTGCCTGGGGCCCCATGCCCATGGAGTG
Source organism: Natator depressus (assembly GCF_965152275.1). Taxonomy (NCBI): domain Eukaryota; kingdom Metazoa; phylum Chordata; order Testudines; family Cheloniidae; genus Natator; species Natator depressus. Next base: position 75,057,914 of record NC_134244.1, read on the forward strand.
TCCCAGAAGACAATGGCCATTCCAATTGCCTGGACATTGGGCACCAAACAATAAATGACCATGGACGGCCCACCCTCCATGGGAAGCCAGCCAACTGTGCCCAGCAGGAGGACAAAGGACTGGGCTGGGGTTCTAAGTGTGGGCATCTGGAGGCAGGAGAGCAGCTTGTGGGCTCGGACGACAGAGGGGACAGAGGGCTCCGGGACTGACCCAGATGGACCTTTCCGTTCTCTGTGTTCACTAAGCACTGTCTGCGCTGTGTTCCAGACATGTCAAAAAACAGGGAGAGTCAATTATTTTTTATAAAGGTCCAAATTTCTTGGTCAAGGCATAGTCAAGGTCCAGACTTCAGAGAAAATAATAAAAAATAATAACAATCATGATCATAATAAAATAATAAAAAGATTTCAGGATCTGCTGGAAAGCAGCTGGTGGTCCAGATTTGGCCCGCGGTCTGCCTGTTGACTGCCCCTGTAATAACCCCCCGTGCTTTCACAATGCTGGTTGAGAGTCACTCCAGGGTAAGAAAGTGGGGGTACATGGCTCCCTGGGGGCCTACAAGTCTCCCTTGGGTATCCAACTCAGGTGGACTTGCTGACGTGAAGCAGGGGTGTTGAAGGCTCTGGGATTCAGAGTCAGGAGGCGGTGAAGTCAGGTGACTTTCCTCATTGGAAAAAGTGTGACCTTAAGGGGGTTGCCACACTAAAGAGCTCCTCCCAGGGACTGTTCAAGAGCACCAGACCTATGGCAGGGAAACCGCCTGGAGATGATGGTGCTGGGGCGGAGTGGGCCAGGCCCAGCAGCTCTGCCGGGGAGCTACCTTGGAGCTGAGGTCACTTTTTCAGAGGGTTGGAGAAGGGGGACCTGCTCCCACAGCCTCACTCTGCTCAGTTATCGCTGGGCACAAACCAGTGACCCCAAACCAGCCCCCAGAGCCATTGTCTGTTTGCAGGAGCAAATCCTGAGCTGCCTGCAGCATCTGTGGGAGGAGGCAGAAGAGCTCCTGGGCCTGAAATCTGACTGGGACAAGGAGAGTGAGAGGCTCCTGGTAGGTGCCCTGCCCTGCCCGGCCGCTTTGCACAGGGGTGTCAGCGACAGCAGCAGGGGGTCTCTGCGCTGCTTGGGGTCTGGGTCATTCAGAAGGTTAAAGGGTTTCCAGGGTCGCTACAGGGAGACAGGTCAGGGTCATTGTAACCAGTGCAGGGCAGCTCTGCTCTCAGGTACCTGGTGTACATCAGGAGTGACCCCACCGAAGTCAGTGGGGTCAGGGTCAGACTCCTCTGGGACCCTGGTGTTAGTTCCCACTGGGGTCAGTGGGTTTACACCAGGGTAGCTGGGAGCAGCCTCTGGCTCTGTCTCTCTAGCACTGGGAGTGGGGGCCAGAGGGAGAGGCCAGTGAAACACTGAACAGACACAGATGTGGCAGGGGTCGGGGCGGAGCGGGGGAGACTTTTGCTGATCCCAGGGTTCGAGTGTCAGACGTTCCAGTGATGCCACTGGGCAGTTTGGGAAGCACCATTTGCCACGGCCTGGTCTGCACTTCACTCTGGTGCTGGGACAGTGATGGGGACGGGCTGGGGGTTGGTGATTTTGGGTCACATTTTTATACTAGCAAAAGCTCTAGTGTAGCCACAGTGACTCTGGCAAAGATATTGAATGAAAGGCTCTGTGGTGCCCGGACAAGGCTTTGTCCCATTTCCCATGACACCCGCTCTCCCCGTGTCCCTGCCCTGCCCCTGCGTCTCTTTGTGCACCCCAGAGGCAGACGGAAGTGGAGCGGCCGCTGGTGGTGTCCAAGTGCGAGGGGCTGCGCCAGTTTCTGGCTGAACAGGAGTGCCTCCTCCTGGCCCGGCTGGGAGAGCTGGACGAGGCGATTGGGAGGAGGAGGGAGGAAAATGCCACCCACCTGGGTGAGGAGATTTCCCGGCTCAGCGCCCTGATCACAGAGCTGGAGGGGAAGCGTCAGCAGCCGGTGCTGGAATTGCTGCAGGTGAGACAGTGTCAGATGCGCCCAGAGCCCAGTGCAGGGAGGAGACGGCCCCTGAGTCACTCGGGCTGACAGGGTAACTCAGTGCAGGGAGCACGGCCCGGGGCGTCTGCAGGGCCAGGGGCCCAGGGCTGCAGAGAGACAGGAGTTTGGGCTGTCGGGGAGGTGGGGGAAGGCTGGTGAAAGGCTGTTCCAGCCCTGGGCTCAGCACAGAGGACCCGGCCGTCCCGTCCCTGCGGAACATCTGGTGTGAACGGGGCTCTGCGCCCACTAGCACAGCCCTTCAGTGCTCCACCCCGCTGGGGGAGCAGCCTGTGGGGCCGGGGCTGGGGGAGCAGAGTGACCCCTCTGGGGCAGGGGGCCGGCTGGGCCATGGGCACTGACTCTCTGCTCTGTCTCTCCTTCCCCTCTAGGGTGTCAGAAGTGCTGTGAGCAGATACATCCGGGCTCCGTCTGCCCCCACGCCTCGTTGTGCTGGGAAAGACTCAGGGTATGTCTACACTACGAAATTAGGTCGAATTTATGGAAGTCGGTTTTTTAGAAATCGGTTTTATATAGTCGAGTGTGTGTGTCCCCAGAGAAAATGCTCTAAGTGCATTAAGTGCATTGACTCGGCGGAGAGCTTCCACAGTACCGAGGCTAGCGTCGACTTCCGGAGCGTTGCACTGTGGGTGGCTATCCCACAGTTCCCGCAGTCTCCGCTGCCCATTGGAATTCTGGGTTGAGATCCCAGTGCCTGATGGGGCTAAAACATTGTCGCGGGTGGTTCTGGGTACATGTCGTCAGGCCCCCGTTCCCTCCCTCCCTCCATGAAAGCAACGGCAGACAATCGTTTCGCGCCTTTTTTCCTGAGTTACCTGTGCAGACGCCAGACCACGGCAAGCGTGGAGCCAGCTCAGCTCACCGTCACCGTACGTCTCCTGGGTGCTGGCAGACGCGGTACTGCATTGCTACACAGCAGCAGCAACCCATTGCCTTGGGGCAGCAGACAGTGCAATAGGACTGGTAGCTGTCATCGTCATGTCCGAGGTGCTCCTGGTCGCCTCTGTGAGGTTGATCAGGAGCGCCTCGGCAGACATGGGCGCAGGGACTAAATTTGGAGTGACTTGATCCGGTCATTCTCTTTAGTCCTGCAGTCAATCCTATTGAACCATCTTATGGTGAGCAGGCAGGCGATACGGATTGCTAGCAGTCCTATTGCACCGTTTTCTGCCGAGCAGCCATGAGATGTGGATGGCTAGCAGTCCTATTGTACCATCTTCTGCCGAGCAGCCATGAGATGTGGATGGCTTGCAGTCCTTCTGCACCGTCTGCTGCCAGCCAAAGATGTAAAAGATAGATGGAGTGGATCAAAACAAGAAATAGACCAGATTTGTTTTGTACTCATTTGCAAACACACACACCCACACACCCCCGTCTAGGGGACTCATTCCTCTAGGTCACACTGCAGTCACGCACAGAGAAGGTGCAGCGAGGTAAATCTAGCCATGTATCAAGCAGAGGCCAGACTAACCTCCTTGTTCCAATAAGAACAATAACTTCGGTGCACCATTTCTTATTGGAACCCTCCGTGAAGTCCTGCCTGAAATACTCCTTGATGTAAAGCCACCCCCTTTGTTGATTTTAGCTCCCTGTAAGCCAACCCTGTGAGCCGTGTCGTCAGTCGCCCCTCCCTGCGTCAGAGCAACGGCAAACACTCGTGCATCCGAGTTGAGAGTGCTGTCCAGAGCAGTCACAATGGAGCACTCTGGGATAGCTCCCGGAGGCCAATACCGTCGAATTGTGTCCACAGTACCCCAAATTCAACCCGGCAAGGCCGATTTAAGCGCTAATCCACTTCTCAGGGGTGGAGTAAGGAAATCGATTTTAAGAGCCCTTTAAGTCGAAATAAAGGGCTTCATCGTGTGGACGGGTGCAGGTTTACATCGATTTAAAGCTGCTAAATGAGACCTAAAGTCCTAGTGTAGACCAGGGCTCAGAGCCCAGGCAGCAGACCCAGCATCCCGACCGTGGGACGGTCTCACCCTCTGGATCCAACCCCCCTCCATCCCCATAGCCCTGGTGCTGCTGCCGCTGTGTCTGTGTGACCCACCCTGGGAAGGGGAGTGCCCCACAGAGCTGAGTGTCCCAGCCCAGGCCCTCGTGGGGCAGTGTCTCGGTCCCAGAACCCCCACCCCATGGGGAGTGACCAGGCCCCTTGGAGGCTAAGAGGAGAAGCTGAGAAGAAGCTGGGCATGGAGAATGGGCCCCTCTCTCATCCCTGGGAGAAGCCCCTCCAGGCCCTTGTAGGGAACGTGGGGCTGGGCCAGGTGTGAGGGGAGCTGGCCCTGCCTGGGCTGGGTTTTCTCTCTGGATGGAGAGAGGCCCCCAGTCTCCAGGCCGGCCCCGGCAGATTGTGCAGGCAGTAAATTCCCTGGGCAGCAGAGGTCACGGCCCCGTTAGCCCTGCCTGTGGCCCAGCTCCCACCCACTCCCCATCTGGCTCTGGGGGGGCAGGAACTTAGAGCAAAGGAATGGGAGAAATAAACACGCTCGTGACTCTGCAGGGATGAGAAGGCTACGTCTCCGCTGCTAAATGAGACCTAAAGTCCTAGTGTAGACCAGGGCTCAGAGCCCAGGCAGCAGACCCAGCATCCCGACCGTGGGACGGTCTCACCCTCTGGATCCAGCCCCCCTCCATCCCCATAGCCCTGGGGCTGCTGCTGCTGTGTCTGTGTGACCCACCCTGGGAAGGGGAGTGCCCCACAGCTCTGGGCTGGAGAACGCTCCCTGGGACCAGGCTGGCTTGGGGGATCATTAATGGGGCTGAGAGCCTGTCACCCCGAGGGCCCAGCTGGGACCTGGCCCCAGCTCTGTCATGGCCCAGAGCCTGTCCCGTGTGAGGGGGCCCCAAGGGCCTGTGGGGAAAGAGCTGAGTGTCCCAGCCCAGGCCCTCGTGGGGCAGTGTCTCAGTCCCAGAACCCCCACCCCATGGGGAGTGACCAGGCCCCTTGGAAGCTAAGAGGAGAAGCTGAGAAGAAGCTGGGCATGGAGAATGGGCCCCTCTCTCATCCCTGGGAGAAGCCCCTCCAGGCCCTTGTAGGGAACGTGGGGCTGGGCCGGGTGTGAGGGGAGCTGGCCCTGCCTGGGCTGGGTTTTCTCTCTGGATGGAGAGAGGCCCCCAGTCTCCAGGCCGGCCCCGGCAGATTGTGCAGGCAGTAAATTCCCTGGGCAGCAGAGGTCACGGCCCCGTTAGCCCTGCCTGTGGCCCAGCTCCCACCCACTCCCCATCTGGCTCTGGGGGGCAGGAACTTAGAGCAAAGGAATGGGAGGAATAAACACGCTCGTGACTCTGCAGGGATGAGAAGGCTACGTCTCCGCATCCGGTGCCCGAGTCCCCTGAGCTGGAAAAAAGAACCAGGACTTCCCTCGAGAGAACAATCTCCAGGAGGCTGTGATGGGATTCCTGGGTAAGGGGCGCTGCCGAGGGTTTCTCTCATTGTATTCGAGCAGGGCAGGGGGAGGGATTTGGCCCAGCAGGTTGGGTTATTATCAGTTCGTGTGTGCCCGTATTACTCGTGGATCAGAGCCACACTATCAGAGGCTCGTTCACCTGCACATCCACCAATGTGATATATGCCATCATGTGCCAGCAATGCCCCTCTGCCATGTACATTGGTCAAACTGGACAGGCTCTATGTACAAGAATAAATAGACACAAATCAGATGTCAAGAATTATAACATTCATAAACCAGTCGGAGAACACTTCAATCTCTCTGGCCACGCGATTACAGACATGAAAGTCGCTATTTTACAACAAAAAAACTTCAAATCCAGACTCCAGCGAGAGACTGTTGAATTGGAATTCATTTGCAAATTGGATACAGTTAACTTAGGCTTGAATAGAGACTGGAAGTGGCTTAGTCATTATGCAAGGTAGCCTATTTCCCCTTGTTTTTTCCTAACCCCCCCGCCCCCTCAGACGTTCTTGTTAAACCCTGGATTTATCCTGGAAATGGCCCACCTTGATTATCATACACATTGTAAGGAGAGTGGTCACTTTAGATAAGCTATTACCAGCAGGAGAGTGGGGTGGGAGGAGGTATTTTTTCATGCTTTTTGTGTGTATATAAAAAGATCTTCTACACTTTCCACAGCATGCATCCGATGAAGTGAGCTGTAACTCACGAAAGCTTATGCTCAAATAAATTGGTTAGTCTCTAAGGTGCCACAAGTACTCCTTTTCTTTCTGCGAATACAGACTAACACGGCTGTTACTCTGAAACCATTCAGAGTACTGTGACTGCCCAGCCCAGAGGGGCCCAGATCCTGGGAGAGCCCTTGGGGTCCCAGCTTCCCTGGCTGCTCAGAGCAGAGCCCAAAGGGGAAGATTTCAGGAGAGCAGATAATTCAGTCATGAATCTGTGCGCCCAGTGCTGTCTCCTGCTCTCTCCCTGGCTATCTGAGCGCAGGGGCTGATGCTCCTGGTTAACAGGAGACATTATCACTGATTCTCAGCCTCCCTGACTGACACCAGCCGAGCATCAGGGCCCTAGTGTTTAAGCACCTTGGGCCACACTTTCAATGGTATTTAGGTGTCTGCTGGGAACCTCCAAAGCACCTAACTCCTATGGACTTGCCAAACCTGCTTCAGCCCTTTGGAAAATCCCCTTCTCCAGGCGGTTTCCCTGCCATAGGTCTGGTGCTCTTGAACGGTCCCTGGGAGGAGCTCTTTAGTGTGGCAACCCCTTAAGATCACACTTTTTCCAGTGAGGAAAGTCACCTGGCTTCACCGCCTCCTGACTCTGAATCCCAGAGCCTTCAGCACCCCTGCTTCACGTCAGCAAGTCCACCTGAGTGGGACACCCAAGGGAGACTTGTAGGCCCCCAGGGAGCCATGTACCCCCACTTCCTTCCCCTGGAGTGACTCTCAACCAGCATTGTGAGAGCAGGGGGGGTTATTACACCGGCAGTCAACGGGCAGACCGTGGGCCAAATCTGGGCCACCAGCTGCTTTCCAGCAGATCCTGAGATCTTTTTATTGTTTTATTCTGATCAAGATTGTTATTGGTGTTTATTGTTTTCTCTGAAGTCTGGACCTTGACGCTGCCCCGACCGAGAAATCGGGACCGGAATAAGAAGTAACCGGCTCCCCCGGTCCCGGCCTGTCTGGAGCAGGGCGCGGCCAGGGCCCAGTGACCACGGGGACGGGCAGGTCCGGCTGGGCCAGCCCCGGAGCCCGCTGTCCCCCGAGCCGGGCCGGCTCCCCGCCGCCAGCAGCCCGCCCCTCCGACCCACCCGGCTCTGCCCGCGGCTGGGCCCCGGCCGGCTCCCTGGGGCGGGCCGCCCTGCCCCGTCTCGGCGGGCGCCAGCGGCCCGGGCGGGGGCGCGGCATCGCCTCCCGGGCCGGCCCCGGCCCGGCCGCCTCAGGCCGCGCCGCGGGGTGCGCAGGGGACCCCGGCCGGGAGCCCGGGAGCCGCGGCCCCGCCCGGGACGGGCCCGGCCGGCGTCAGGGCGGCCCGACGCCCGAGGCTTTTCCCGGCCCAGCCCGGCGGAGCGGGAGACCCGCGGCCCCGACGGACGGGCCCGCCCCCCCCGGGCCCCGCGGCCGCGGGAGACCTGCCGCGCCCCCCCGCCCGCGGGCGTCGCGAGGCCTCCGGCGGGCCCGGGCCCCGGTCCGCGCGTTCACAGCCCCCGGGGCAGCGACCGGAAGTCCCCCCGGCACCCCAGGGCCTGCGGCCACCCAGGCGAGTCCGCTCCGCGGCCGGCGGCGGGCGCCCGGTGCTCGCGGGGGGGGCTGCGGGGGGGCGGAGCCAGGGAGCCCGGCGCCGAGCGGCCTCGCCCGGAGCGCGGGACGGCCGGGTCGGGCCGCGGCCGCGGCGTGCGCCCCGCAATGCCCGATGGGACATGGCGGGTCACCCGCAGGGCCCGGCTCCGCCCCCCCCCGCCGCGGGTCTGCTCGCGAGTCTGACGCCGGCGGGACTCGACCCCGCTGCGGCGGCCCGTGAGGCCGGATCCGGGGCGGTTCAGCCGGCGTGCGCGGGAGCCGGGGGAGGAGCCCGGCCGGGCCTCCAGCGCCTCCCTCCGCGCAGGCAGCCGCGAGCGGGGCCGGGCTCCGGGGCGCCCTGAGCTGGCGGGGGGGCCGGGGGGAACCGGGGCCGGCGGGGGGGCCGCAGCATAAAACCAGCGGCTTTGAATTCCCGACCCCCCCCCCGCCCACACCCAGAGACCCACAGAGAGACCCCCCCCAGAGACCCCCCCCCGCACACACCCACAGACACAGAGACCCTGAGACAGAGACCCCCCCCACAGAGACCCCCCACACCCACAGAGACCCCCCCACAGAGACCCCCCCGCACACACACACAGACACAGAGACCCTGAGACAGAGACCCCCCCCACAGAGACCCCCCCACACACACACGAGACAGAGAGACAGAGACCCCCCCACAGAGACCCCCCCACAGAGACAGAGACCCTGAGACAGAGACCCCCCCACACACACACACGCGTCCTGTGAACCGGGAGTTCGCGGCTATTTCTTAAACCGCGGGCAATTAGCGCAAGATTTGAGGATTCCCTGAACTAGTTAATAGCCAAGAATAACAATTCCTGCAACCCAATCCAGTAATTTTCATAGTGTGTGCCCACACACACACACACACACACACACACTGGGGCTGTCAAGCGATTAAAAAAAATCACCATTAAGCGCGCGGTTGTACAACGCTAGAATACCATTTACTTAAATATGTGGCATGCTTACATCTTCCAGTATATTAATTTCAATCACAACACAATACAAAGTGTACAGTCCTCACTTTATATTTATTTTTGATTACAAATATTTGCGCTGTAAAAACAAAAACATTATGTTTTTCAGCTCACCTCATACCCGTACTGTAGTGCAATCTCTTTCCCATAAAAGTTGAACTTACAAATGTAGAATTATGTAAAAAAACAGCAACCCTACATTCAAAAATAAAACAGTGTAAAATTTTAGAGCCCACAAGTCCCCTCAGTCCTACTTCTTGGTCAGCCAATCGCTCAGACAAGCAAGGGTAGTTACAATTTCCAGGAGATAATGCTGCCGCTTCTTGTTTACAAGGTCACCTGAAAGTGAGAGCAGGAGTTCGCATGGCACTGCTGTAGCTAGTGTTGCAAGTTATTTACATGCCAGATGCGCTAAAGATTCATATGTCCCTTCATGCTTCAACCACCATTCCAGAGGATATGCCTCCGTGCTGATGACGGGTTCTGCTCGATAAAGATCCAAAGCAGTGCGGACCGATGACACGTGTTCATTTTCATCATCTGAGTCGGATGCCTCCAGCAGAAGGCTGATTTTCTCTTTTGGTGGTTTGGGTTCTGTAGTTTCCACATCGGAGTGTTGCTCTTTTAAGACTTCTAAAAGCATGCTCCACACCTTGTCCCTCTCAGACTTTGGACGGCACTTCAGATTCTTAAACCTTGGGCCGAGCGCTGTCGCTGTTTTTAGAAATCTCACATTGGTACCTTCTTTGTGTTTTGTCAAATCTGCTGTGAAAGTGTTCTTAAAACGAATATGTGCTGGGTCATCATCCAAGACTGCAATAACATGAAACATATGCAGAATGCAGGTAAAATAGAGCAGGAGACCTACAGTTCTCCCCCCAAGGAGTACAGTCACAAATTTAATTGATGTATTATTTTTTTAACGAGCATCATCAGCATGGAAGTATGTCCTCTGGAATGGTGGCCGAAGCATGAAAGGGCATACGAATGTTTAGCATATCTGGCATATCTTGCAACGCCGGCTACAAAAGTGCCATGCGAACGCCTGTTCTCACTTTCAGGTGACATTGTAAATAAGAAGCAGGCAACAGTATCTCCCGTCAGTTGTAAACAAACTTTTGTCTTAGCGATTGGCAGAATAAGAAGTAGGACTGAGTGGACTGGTAGGCTCTAAAGTTTTAAACTGTTTTGTTTTTGAGTGCAGTTATGCAACCAAAAAAAACCCAACTGCATTTGTTACACTTTCACAATAAAGAGTTTGCACTTCAGTACTTGTATGAGGTGAATTGAAAAATACTATTTCTTGTGTTTTATCATTTTTACAGGGCATATATTTGTAATAAAAAATAATAATATAAAGTGAGCACTCTGCACTTTGTATTCTGTGTTGTAATTGAAATCAGTATTGAAAATGTATCAAAAAATATTTAATAAATTTCAATTGGTATTCCATTGTTATAAGTGTGATTAATCGCGATTGATTTTTTTGAGTTAATCGTGTGAGATAACTGTGATTGACAGCCTTAACGTACATATATAAAATAATACCAAATCCTCAGAACACCAATGTAATGGGGAAACTAATTCTTACCTTAAAATGACAAGTGATTTTATGTACTCATGTGGCACTTGTTGGCATTGCCCTAGCAACAAAGCTGTTGAAACAGAAAAGCAAGCAGGGTGCGGCAGTGAGGCTGATGCCTAGCAGGGCTGCCAGGGGGAAAACAATTCTTTTCTTTTTGCCTGTGCTCCTAAGAGGTTGAAAGTTACCTAAACCCCAAAGCATAAAAGTGGGAGTGGGGGCAGGTGCTTTGAAACTTCCATTCCCAGGATGGCCATGGTGAACAGGTCATGAGAGACAGAATCTACAGGGGCCAGGGCAGGGCTTGCAACTAAACTCCCATGTTTCCCTCAGGATTTTCAAACTACACTGGACCCTCACTAGAATGTGTGATTTGGGATCCATGCCAGATCCCGCATTCTAGCGGGTACTGCGTTACAGCGGGGACCGCGTTACAATGAAAGTTAATGACCGTTACTAAATTTGGGATCCGCAACCACGTTCTATCAGAATTTGTATTATATAGACACGTGTTCTAGCGAGGGTCCGGTGTATAACTTTCAGGGTCTCATCTCTGTCAGTTAAGGCTATGTCTACCCTATAGCATTTACAGCGGCACAGCTGCAGTGGGCTAGCCCCTTGTTCTGTGTTTGGGAGTGGCAGGGGATTCATTCATGGTCTTTTTCCTCTTTCAGGTGCTTTCAAGGGTCATCATGGTGCACCTTGGTAAGTGCAGACAGGGCTTGTTAGGGGTTGCGTGCACACCATGTTGTACTGGCAGACCCCAGGTTCTGCATCCCTCTAAATCAATCACAGTTAGTGGAGAATGTGCAGCCTTCACCGCTGAACTCTCTTAAGGGTTGGTAGAGCAAATCTGTCATCTTTATTGTAAATAAATTGCTTTAAGACCTCAGTCTCCTGGCAAGGTACAGACTTTGATTCCATCATGAAGAATAATCTACTGTTGCTGTGTAAGGGAAGGTTACAGCAGTTTTATTGATTTTTAAATGAAACCAAGCTTTTCTCTAAGGCCTTTGGAATTTTTTGGCTCGACGTCTATACACATCTGTTTATAATCAAATCTATTGTGACACCTGTTGATCTTCCCTTCAGCTCATCACCTTATGAAAAATTATCATGGAGGACACGTAGCTATCCGATTGGCTCTTGGTGGTTGTGCCAACAGACCCTTCTTCCGTATAGTGGCCGCATATAACAAGCGAGCACGGGACAGCAAGTATTTGGAGCAAGTGGGCTGCTATGACCCACTCCCAAATAGCCACAACGAAAAGCTTGTTGGCTTGAACATCGAGAGAATCAAACACTGGATTGGTTGTGGAGCACATGTCACAAAACCGGTTGAAAAACTTCTAGGTAACTCAATGTGTTTTTCAATCTGAACTATTTGCTTATTTCTCTTAAAAGACAATAGGTTTTCCTTGGTGATCCTCCGCATACTTGGAGTACCAAAGACTCTTTCTTCATTTCTTTGCATGAATTCTTGAGACTGTGTATATATGCAATCACCCTTCTTTTGGCCACAGGAAATGGGATGTTTCAGAGTAGCAGCCTTGTTAGTCTGTCTCCGGAAAAAGAACGGGAGGACTTGTGGCACCTTAGAGACTAACAAATTCATTTGAGCATAAGCTTTCGTGGGCTACAGCTCACTTCATCAGATGAATAGAATGGAACATATAGTAAGAAGATCTATACACATACAGAGAATCATGAAAAGGTGGGAGTTGCCATACAAACTGTAAGAGGCTAATTAAGATGCGCTATCATTTGTTAGTCTCTAAGGTGTCACAAGTACTCCTGTTCTTTTTGAGGAAATGGGAACGGGTCTCATTTATGGAGACACTGAGCTGGCCGAGACAGCAGTAAAAGGCACTTCAAGCCACTAGAGGGTTGGTGAGAGAGACAATTACTCTCACTTCTTAAAAGTCTCATTAACTATTGGAACAGTTGACCCAGGGTTGTCGTGAATTCTCCATCACTGACAATTTAACTTGAGATTGGATGTTTTTCTGAAATATATACGCTAAGAATTATTTTGGGGAAGATCTATAGCATGTGTTATATAGGATGTCAGACGAGATAATCACAGCGCTCCCTTCTAGCCTTTGAATCTGTGAGTCTAGAACAGTCATATTGCAACTCCAGCTATAAACATAAATAGTCTTTCTTTCAGGTCTTTCTGGATTTTTCCCATTGCATCCTATGACAATCACAAATGCAGAAAGATTAAGGAAGAGAAGAGCCTTGAAAGCCATAACAGCTTCTGAGGAAGAAACTCCAGGTGACTGATAACATCTAACTGAACTGAATGACTCAAAAGATTACTGTACAGACAACGATCAGAACAGTGTGCCAACTAAAAAGGACAATATCTTTACTACAGGCAAAGAAATGATAGTGGATGTGAATTATTTCATAAGAACGTATTTTGAGGCTTTAGGAGTCCTCAGACAAGGATTCTGATTGTCCTCATTTGTTAATTACTTCTTATTTTGCACAAATTATTCATCTTTCATGTTTGTCAAACTGCAATTACTTAGGCCCCGATCCACAAAGGTAAAATTTAGGCTCCTAAATTCCACTGAAATCCAATGGAAGTCAAGAACCAAAATACCTTTGTGGATCTGGGCCTTCCAGATTACAGCATTCATACAAACTGAATACAAACTCCCGTTTTCTAAATAGCTCTATTGTGGAGGTAGAGAGAGCGTTACTGACTGTCGTAAGAGTCTAATGTATAGGAAGTTGTGCTGGATCAACGAACAGGTGAGGATGCACCTGTAGGCTTCCTTCTAAACGTCACCTTACCATTACTTAAGACAAGCCACAGTTGGTTTTTAATTTTACAGTGAACTATTTCAAGATTTTTGTTAGAGGAGGGGCACTCAGACCTGGCCACTGTTGCTTCTTTATTTTCACCCAATGAAGCTGCAAATAGTGTAAGCAGCAGAAAATCCTTTTTTCGGTGCAGGGGTGCAGCACAGAATGTGACACGAATTACTTAACCACACTACTGTTCTTCCAGAAGGTATCCCACAGAACATGACCACTCTAAACATAGCAAATACTTGGATGTTTTTATACCTTTCTCCCTGAACAGTATTTGATCAAACATTATACATGCGTTCAGCTAAAACAATAATTTAAAAATCCAGGAATTACTACATGGTGTTCATAGATTATCAGCCACCCATAGCAGCCATTCATATTCCAGCATGATAAGCACAATAAACATTGAGCTATGTTCAGAGGCAGACGGCTATCCCTGTTACTTGGAGGAACTCGCACATCATTCATTCTATCGTCTTCCTTCCACATTCTGACTCGCTTAAATGTCTTAGGTAAGGCTTGTACCATCCCCGAAGATCACCAACCTCAGACTCTGGTAGACCAAACAAAGCCACTGAGTTTGAGTCATAGAACCATCACCCCAAAAGTCTTAATGCCAATCAGTGCAAATCTCAGAATTGATGATGGGGAGCCCATGAGATCTTTCTCAGCCCCTACAGTGCAGCACATCACCCCTTTTAAAGCACTTGACGTAACAAAGCTGAGACACGCTCACTGGACGATCACAGTATCCTGCTTATTTAAGAAGAGCACAATACAATAGACCACTCTAGTGCTGACAGAAAAGTCGCCTTCCTCAGCTGTTGCTCCAAGATGGCAATCTGCTGCTGTTCCTGCATGTGAGGAAGTTGGTGGGGCTCAAAAGGAGGGCAGCTCACAGCAAGAGAAATGGCTGAGAAGAGCTAGACAAGTTAGAGGCACTTGAGATTCACTGCAGGCCTATGTGGTGCTCCCTTGGCACCAGACCCATAAGGGTGCAGGGAGAACCATGGAATCTCAGCCGGCTCTCACTTGACAGGCAGCTGGGAATTGGTTCCATTTTTAATGGAGAAGTAAAATCTGAGCAAATGTATACATGGAACCAAAGAAAAATAAGATCTTTTGCGTGATACCTGAAGTCCTGCCTGAAAAGGTTCAGGCAGACATGGCTGGTTTGGATTTTGCCTATTAGTACATTTAAACCAGGGGTTCTCAGAACACATTTTTTGGTGGCCTCGGACTGTGACCACCAATTCTTGCTGGTGGCCGCACTGACGCTTTTCCCTAAAATACTTAACTGTAGGAAAAACAAATAAATATGCACATACACGTGTCCAAATCATTGTAATTTATTTATGTAGGGTTTTTTCAGACTCAAAAATAATACGAAAAATTATATTTGTATGTTGAATATTGCTTTTCGCAGCACCCTTAGTAGCTAGCTGGGAGTTTGTGAAAAGTGATATTAACAAACATACAAGTATCACTTTTCACAGCCTCCCAGGCAGCTAGTAAGCGTGCTGTGAAAAGTGATACTTGCATGTTTCTTTGTTTCGCTTTTCTCAGCAAGCCCCGGGTTTGGAGAGGGAGGCAGCAGGGGTCTGGGGCAATGGGGGGGATAGAGTTGGAACCAGGGAAGGCAGTGGGGGCTGGGGGCGATAAATGGGGGTTAGGGGAGGCGTCGGGGAGAATGGTGAGCCCTGCTGCCATATGGCTGGAGCTGGGAGGCAGCACCCCCAGGGTCCAGAGTGAGCGGCTGGAGCCCAGGGTTGGTGGCTGCTGCTGCGCAGCTGGAGCTGTGGATCAACACCCACCACCCTGGGGCTGGGGCTGGGGCTGGGGTTAGGGAGCGGGGTTAGGGCTGGGGGTCGGTGCCAGAGCCCGGAGCCAGCACTTGTTGCTGCACAGCCAGGGGTTAGCGCCCAGGGCCAAGGACACGTGGCCGGAGCCTGGGTCAGAGCCCGAGGCTCGAGCCGTGCAGCTGAAGCCCTGCGGCCAGGTTCTCACCCAGGGCTGAAGCCCAAGCCCCAAGGTGCCCTGCCCACCCCACAGGTGAGTCAAGAACTCACCTGGCTCCTGCAGCATTGTGCCCCACCTGTCTCCAGAGGCGGTGCATGGTGGCTCATGCAGGAGCAACAGGGAAGGAAGGGGAGAGGCTGATGCTTTGGCCTCTCCACCGCTGCCCAGGAGGCTGTTAGGCCTGCACAAAAAGTCCCTGGTAGCCGCATGCGAGAAATGCTGATTTAAACTTACTTCCATGCTGTCAAAACCTTTGCCATTGTACCTCCTAACTGCTGGTTTCTCAGGTCAGAGTGCACTTAAGGGTTAAGTGAAGTGCTGCTGGAAGAATAAGCTTCGTGTCCTTTAAAGGAAACCAAGACAGAAGAAAATACTGATGATTTTTAATATTTTTTCTTTATCTAAAAAAATTAATGAAACGATATAGAAAATTCTATTAAACACACCTTTGCATTTTACAGATTTGTAGTATGCAAAATTTGATTTTATGTAGTGCCCATCCCCATATATATTCCAGATTAGTATAAACAAGACATGATTTCCCTGGTAACTGGGACCAGTTTTTATTCTGTCTCCTCAAATTGAAAAGTTCATTTGTATGTAGGCTTCGGGATGAGTTCCTTTCTCATTTCTAAACACACAACACGGTTTTCTTTTCTGGATTTCTCGGCCTCAAATACAAGGAGGTGGGTCTGCAGGGTTGCTTCAGGACCAGTCTGAATGAGGGATGGTTTATTCTCCTGTTTAAAAAACAAAATTATTTCTAGTGTTACAGGAATAAAAGACAGAGAAGTCTGGTTTATAAAGCTGGATCTCTGCATCCCTCTCCCAAAAGGACTGCATGATCAAGCTCAAGGGAGTATTCAGAAATAAATTGTTGATCATCCCTTTAATCGAGTTATACCAAAGCAAGAGTTAGACAGTGGTTGGGCAATCACCATACAGTAAAATGGAGTAAATATTAATTAGAATGTTACTGCCAATAAAGACAGGTGACTCAGTAGTAAAGCTTTGATAATTAGGGGAGGCAACATTGTCTAGTAATAACTGGCTGAACGAAGAGAGGTCCTACACTCAACAGTCACTCCCATGTTGGAGGAATCTCAACTACAAAGATGAACAATCATCTTCCCAAAATAATTTTAAAATGGTGACACCCCCAATGACTTATCTCTCAGACAGAAAGAAAAGAAATAATGGTGGGGAGAAAAGGGGACCCTGGCCTGGGGAGAGGAGTCATACAGAAGTTCTGTGTGGTAGGGGAAGGTCGGAGGGCACACAGAGCCCCAGCCTAGGGGAGATGAAGAAACATGGGACAGAGCCTGTGACATGAAAGAGGGGTGAGCAGATGCAGGGAATCTGTGAAATAGAGAGGATGGGAGGGTGGCACATGGGGGGAGGGGAATGGAGGGCAGCCAGGAGCCCTCAGTGTGTGCAATGAGTACAGCCTACAGAAGCATCTAAGTGTGAGAATGCCAAGTTCATAATACTTTGCATGTCTAAAATGACTTTTATCACTGTCCCAAAGAACTTTAAAAATGCAATTATTTCTTCCCATTTACAAATAAACTCTCTTGCCATGGTTTTCTGGAGAGAGCTGCACAGAGTCAGAGTATTAGCTATGTTTCTGGCTCCTGACCAAAACAGATAATCTGTCAACATTTGCTTTACGTGCATGTAGCATTCAGGGGTGGGGTTCTGGGAAGGGATCAGGAGTGATGCTTATATGCCTAGATCGTCCAGTAGAAGATTTTGGAAGTAAAAGATGTCTGACAGAGGCAGGTTTCAGTATGAACCTAGCTCTCAGGTAAAGCCTGGCCCCTTCTTGGTGGCTGTGGAGCATTCTTTCTTAAAAGACCTAGTCTTGGACTGCAAAGACGTGGAGTAGCATTTAAGGAGCACTGACAGGGGATGCATACTTCCTACTGCCAAGGAGCTCAGCTGCACAGGGGCTCACTGCACACCAATATACAGCTGAGATCTGGAACTTGATCAGTGGATCCTTTGTATTCTCTTATCCTTATCCTTCTCTCTTATCCTTTGAATTCTCCGGGAATTACTGGGTAAAATCATATTGTTGGTGTAATGCCGGAGGTCAGATTAAAAAACCCACATTAGTCCTTTCCATGGAATCACAGAACCGGAAGGACCGTCCTAGTCCCGTCCCCTGCACTCAAGGCAGGACTAAGTACAGTAGAACCTCAAAAATACGAACACCAGAGTTACAGACGGACCCGTCAACCAGACACCACGTGGACCCAGAAGTACGCAGTCAGGCAGCAGCGGAGACGAAAAACAAAAAAACCCAACAAATACCGTGCTGTGCCGGCACTGCATCGTCAAGTTAGGCACATCGGGGCTGCCTGTCCCCACCCCACCCACCACTTGCCACGCGGAAGGCCAGCCACGTACAGGTGAAGACGCTGAGGTTCACAGGCACAGCTGTGAGCTCCCGAGAAGGAGTGCTGGGGTCTGCACTAGCCACAGGGGCCGTTTCCCGCCTCTGGCTGGGAGGGGGACAAGCCTGCAACCTTAGTCTCAGTCCAGGAAAGAAGCTCCCTGAGATGCTGCTGGAACCTGGCTGAGAGCGTCAGCTGCTGGAGCCCGAACTCCTGCCCGCCTGCCGCGCTCTGGAGGAGCGGCTGCGTTTGAAAGGGCCCCAGCCTGCACTGTGCACCCACTGGTGCCAAAGCACCCCCGGGTGCCTCACGCATCACCCTTGCAGTCAGGGGGCTAGAATCAGAAACTTGCCGGGCAGCCGCTGCAGAGTGTGAGCCCCCGTTCCGAGCACTCCGCCCTGAGGAGCAGCCCATAACGGCTTGGGCAATGTTACGAACAACCTCCATTCCCGAGGTCTCCGTAATTCTCCTGTATTATCTAGACCAGGGGCTGTCAACAGGCGAACCACGGGCCAAATCCGGATTGCCAGACGCTTTTGAACAGACCCCAGAAACTTTTTATTTATATATTATCGTTATTATTATTTTTGTAAATGATTTTCTCTGCAGTCTGGCCCCTGACTGTACATTGATGAAGAATTTGGACCTTGACAAAAAATAATTGACTACCCCTCATCTAGACCATCCCTGAGCGGTGACTGTCGATCCTGCTAAGAACCTACAATGACAGAGATTCCACAACCTCCCAAGGTAATTTGTTCCAGTGCTTAACTATGCTGGCAGGAAGTTTTTCCTAACGTCCAACCTAACCTCCCATGCTGCAATTTCAGCCCATTGCTTCTTGTCCTGTCCTCAGAGATTCACAAGAACAATTTTTCTCCCTCCTCCTTGTAACAACCTTTTATGTACTTGAAAACTGTTCTCATGTCCCCTCTCAGTCTTCTCTTCTCCAGATTAAACGAACCCAGTTCTTTCAACCTTTCCTCGTAGATCATGTTTTCTAGACCAGCGGTTCTCAACAGGGGGTTCGTGGCCCACTGGGGGTCCATGAACCCTTTCGGGGGGCCGCAGGGCCCCGTGGCTAAAATCCAAACCTCGAACCCGAGCACCTCCCGCAGAGCTGAAGCCGGGAGCAGCAGGGCTGAATTCTGGAGCCCCGAGCCCCGGTGCTCCCCAAGGGCCAGAAGCCCTGAGCCCATGGGCAGAGTTGGGGGAACACAGGGGTGTTACACCCCCCCCCCCCAAACTACAGTGCAAGAGCAGGGCAGTCCTGGGGTAGCTCCACACCCCCCCTCCACCACCTCCTCTCTCCACCCCCTTGCTAGGTCGGAGGTGGGAAGTCAGAGTCCGGCAGCGTAGGACAGCTGCTGCTCTGACTGGTGCCATGGAGCAGGCAGCCGCAGCGTTGCCTCGTCTCCTGCTGCTGCAGGGGGTTGAAGCTGCTCCCCTTTGCTCATGCAGCTGGTAAGAGCTGCCTGGGCGGGGGGACCCGGCTGCTTTGTGGCTGGCAGAGCCCTCAGGGTACAGGGACCGCAGGGGAGCCCTGAGAGCACACAGACCCTAGCTACCTCCTCCCTGTACCCTGAGCTACCCTCTGCCCAGACACAGCCCCTAGCTACCTCCTCCCTGCACCCTGAGCTACCCTCTGCCCAGATACAGCCCCTAGCTACCCCCCTCCCTGCACCCTGAGCTACCCCCCTGCACACCCCTATGCACAGCCCCTAGGAGTCTCCCTGCACCCTGAGCTACCCTCTGCCCAGACACAGCCCCTAGCTACCCCCCTCACTGCACCCTGAGCTACCCCCCTGCACACCCCCATGCACAGCCCCTAGGAGTCTCCCTGCACCCTGAGCTACCCTCTGCCCACACACAGCCCCTAGCTGTCCCTCTCCCTGCACCTCAAACTTTTTGAGCTGAGCCCCCCCACCTTTGAGTTATAATTTTTGGTGGTAGGCCCCCCAAGTCCAGACAGGCGGGTGGCCTGCTGAGGTGAGTCAGGGGGTGGAAGTAGCATACCCTCCCCAGACCCCGACGTCGGAGCTGGCTTGAGCCTCACTGGCCCCTGCCCACCCAAAACAGAAACTCCCCAGTGCAGCCACAGCCTCAGGGCAGGGACGATGCCCCGGGACTCCGGGGACACAGTCCGGGCCTCTCACCTCCAGGGCACTGGGGTTCTCTTCTGCCCAGGGCAGGAGTGAGCAAACGTCTGTATGACGTGATGACCATTCAGAAACCGGTGAGGAATGAGCTGGTTTGAGGGGAGTTGATCTCGGTCCAGTTGCAGGTCAGTGAACCTCTCCCTGTCTCCATGTCCCTATCTTTAAACAATTACAGACCCCACAGGAAGGGGTTGGTTTCATGTTTAACCACATGGCTAAGCAATGAGAACCCCAAATCCCCCTCTGCTTTGGGAGCCAGGTTTCCTGTTTGAATTCTGTGTTTCAGAGGACTTCAGGCCTGGGCACTGTGATTATTTACCAGTTTCTCGGGCCTGAGGGGGTCACGTCACTCACGGCTGTGAGGACCGAGCGGTTAAGGCGTTGGACTCGAAATCCAATTGGGTTTCCCTGCGCAGGTTCAAATCCTGCTCACAGCAAGGCCTGTGTTTTAGCCACACTTGCTCACCAGGGCAATACATCTCCACCGACCCTGGGACGCTCTCCATACGCTCCCCACCCCAAGGAAACCCTGTTCTGCTCCTTTCATGGGGATGCCTGGGATGGTGCCTCACGCTGTGTCCCTGCGGTCTCAGCTCCTGAGGCCTCTGCCCCTCACCCAGCACCCCCCGGCTCAGCCCCACCCCTGGGTGCTGCTCCTCTCCAGCGCGTGGAAGGAGCTGAGCACGGGCAGCCCGTATCAGAGGCCAGGGGAGGCTGAGCCTCCCCCGAAAGGCCGTCCATGCGGGGGGGAAACGCTGGGGATGTGGGGCGGGTCTCACCTCCGGAGGCCCGTGGGCCCGTGGTCATCTTTCGAGGGCCAGAAGCGAAGCTCCAGAGAAGTGGGGGCCCCGCCTGCACCCCGCTCCCCTCTGCCTCTTAGCCCGATGCCCTGCTCTTGCTCTGCCTCTTCCCATCCCCCCTCCGCCTCTTCCCCCAAAACCTGCGCCCCACCCCCCCTCGGCCTTTTCCCCCGCAGCCCTGTCTTCTCGTGCCTCTTCCTGTCCTGCTCCACCTCCTTCCCCAAGGACCCCACTGCCCCCCGCTCACCGAAGACAGAGAAAAGGGACGGGTGCCTGGCCCCATGGCCCCCCGGTAGCCCGCCTTAGGGGAAAGGGGCAGAGAGGAGCAAGCAGGGGGTGAGTGGAGTCTTGGGGGAAGAGGCGGAGAGGAGTGAGGGGCAGGTAGGGGGACCTCGGGGGCCAGAGGAGTGAACAGTGGGTGGGCGGGGCCTCGGGGGAAGAGGATGACCAGGGGTGGGGCCTCTGTGGCAGGGCCATGCTCTAGGCGCCGGTGGCCCCCCAACTTCTCGGGGTCATCTGAAACCCAGCATGAAGGTGACACAGGGCCTGGTTCTTCTTTGGGCTAAGATTCCATCACACCTCTCCCTTCCTGGCAGTGTGAAGGGGCTGGACAGGGCATAAAGCCCTCCAGACACGGCCGGAGACAGGGAAAGGGCCGTCAATGCGGAAGAGAATCGGGCCCAGAGTTAGACAAGGGGTGCAGAGAATATTCTGGATTCTGGTCATTGCACTTCATCCTTGCTAGAAATGCTTCCTGTATTTTCTCCATTTCACTCCCTGACTCTCGATCTCTGCCCCTTTCCCTGTTTCGTCCTCAGAATTAGCACATTCAGCCAGTTAATCGCAGCAATCCCGCCACAACACGGCAGCCTGAAATCTCAGCTCTCCCCCGCCCCTCGCACGAGACCTGCTGCCAGCTGAACTGGAGAAAGAATGGGGAACGACTCTGGCGGAGGGTGTGAAACAGACCCCCGGAAAAGGTGAGTTTTCACAGGGATTTCCTCAAATTAGGAGAAACTTGGGGTCCCAGTTAGTGCCCAGAAAACCCTTCAGGGATCAAACAAACCAGAGGCCCAGCCCTCCCCGATCTGGGCTCCAAGTGGGAGTGAGCGGGGGGCTGCTGTGACATGCACAGACTGCTGGGCACGCACGGACTGTGGCTGGGGAGGGGGCTGCCAGACCTCCCTCGGGTGACCAGACAGCAAATGTGAAAAATCGGGACGGGGGTGGGAGGTAATCGGAGCCTATATAAGAAAAAGACCCAAAAATCGGGACTGTGCCTCTAAAATCGGGACCTCTGGCCACCCTAGACCTCCCCCACAGACTGCCACTGAGGGAGGAGTGGGCAGATGCACAGACCTGCAGTGACCACACGGATTGTGAGGTTTGTTCCCCTCCTGTCTCCAGTGGGGCTGAGGTTTCTCCCTGAGCCTGCTGAGCCCTGTGGCCCTTCCCAGCCATGCCCGTGGGAGCAGAAAACACCGAGAGACCAGGCCGGGAAGGTCATATAGTTTATTGGACCCGCTTCTGTTGGGGAGAGAGACCAGGGCCTGAGGACGAGCTCTGCGGAGCTCGAAGGCTGGTCTCTCCCCAGCAGAAGTTGGAGAATGAAAGAGATCCCCTCCCCGCCTTGTCTCTCTAATCTCCTGGCACCGACCTTGCAAACAGAGAACTCTGAGGCAGTTCAGTGCTTCCGACCGAGCACCCGGAGCCCGTATGTAACACGGACGTTGCATTCATTCAAACAGTGCCTAGCGCAGCTGGGGGACGGGCTTCAAGCTGCTGCCAGCCACAGCCCCTTCTGTGCCCCAAACCGGGGGCGATTGCGCCTACCGGCCAGACCCCTCTGTTCCAGAACGGAGGTGCCCTTTGGTCTCTCAGCCCGGCGCTCTCACACAACCACAGCAGCTCCAGTCACCAGGTCCCCTCTTGGCGCAGTGGGAGGGGGCAGCAGGACAGAGCAGGCAGGCCACCGAGGGGAAACTGTACTCCGGGAAGCCGTGACTCTGTCAAGGATTTAGATGTCATACCGGGCAAGCCGCTCAACATCCGCTCCCGGTGCGATGCTGTGGGGAACAGGGCCAAAGCCATCGGTGATGACGGGGGGATTTTCTTGGTTTTTCAATGGTTTGCATGCCACGTGTGGGACTCAGTTTCCCTGGGTGCTGTTTGTTTAACGAGGTGGCACTGGTGGGAGAGGTCGTTTGTTGTTACAGAGGACCAGCGGTGATCTCGCCTGTCAGTTGGGCCCTCAGGCAAAGGCCTGGAGAATGGATACCCCAGCGACTGGTGAGCGGGAGGCCCAGCTTGGAAGTCACAGCCAGGTCGGGCCAGTAGTAGGACAATAGGCTGAGGAGAGAAGACCCGGTGACTGCTTCCAGCCAGGGGGAAAGAAAAGAGGGAGGAGAGGAGAGGCTGAGATAGAGGAGACCCAGGCAGCCTGTTCACCTGGGACAGAAGACAAAGGACACAGGCTTGTGGGAAGGTGATATCTGATGCTTAGCTGGAAAGAGGGGGCTTCTGGACTGGGGAGAGAAAACAGCCAGAGCCCACACGGGTGCAGGAGAGACCTAGATGGACTGTGCTGAGGGAGGTTAGGCCTGAGGCCCTGAGAGTTTCCTGTGCTGTGTTCAGATGCTCAATAAACCCCTCTCTTTTACGCTGGCTGAGAGTCACGGCAGTCTCGGGATCGGGGTTGCGTTCTTCCCTCTGGGAGTAGAGGCCCCAGGGGTCCAGAGTGAGGGGACTCCCTGAGGGGGCCCACGGCAGACAGGCATGCTCAAGGCTCAGAGAAGAGGGGTTCCAGGAGGCGGAAGGGCCTACGGCTTAACCCTCGAGAGAGTGGATGTCCGAGAAGGGCTGTCACGCTGAAGGGGGTTCCTCCCAAGGACTGTACGAGGCTGAGAGAGAGCACAAGTCCTGTGAGTCCGTGACGCCATCCATGGATAGATAAAGAGAGGATGGAAAGGGAGGTGATTCAGCAGTGGTGAGACTGACACTGGAATACTGCATCCCGTTCTGGTGTCCACATTTCAAAAATAATGTTAAAAAAACTGGAGAGGGTGCAGAAAAGAGCCACATTGAGGGATGGAGAAGACTTATAAGGAGGGATTGAAAAACTCAGTCTGTTTAGGTTTTAGAAAGATGGAGAGGTGAGCTGATGGCAGCCTGCAAGTGCCTTCGCTGAGAGAAAACACCAAGTATTTAAAGGGCTCTTTAGTCTTGCAAAGAAAGGCAAAACAAGAACAAATGTCTGGAAGTAGAAATCAGAAAAATTCTCCTTAGAACAAGGCAGAGATTTGTAAGAGGGAGGGCGACTCATCACTGGAACAAACTGCCAAGAGAAGTGATGGATTCTCCATCTCTTGATGTCTTCCAGTGAAGACTAGATGCCTTTCGGGAAGGTGCTTTCATCAAAAAGCAGCTCTTGTGATACACAGGAGGGCTGGGAGATGCAGGGCGTCATATTAGATGCTCCAATGGTCCCTTCTGGCCTTAAGTCGACTAATTTATGAAAAACTGGTATTTTATTTATAGCCGGCTCCATCCCCCGACTCACCAGTCATTGAGTGCGGAGATCCGGGGGCAACAACTCCAAGCTCCACAGAGGCTGGGCAGGGGCAGGACATCAGCTGGGAGGGGAGGGATAGGGGGGGCAGTGACATCACAAAGGCCTTTTGCAGGACCTCAGCCCATTGGGCAAAGGTGGTGGGGAGGGGGTGACCTCACAGAGAGACCCCGACTTCAGCGGGGCAGGGCCGAGGTGCAGGGCCAGGGCAGTTGCTGAGACCCCCCCGGCTTTGCAGCCGCACGTCTCCTTCGCCAGGTCTCCCCTCGAGGACGGGGAGAGAATTAGGATTCACGTCATAGCATGAGGAGGAGCCTGTGTGGAGTTTTCTCCTTTCCTACCCCTGGTTGTGCCCTTAAACGAACTTCCCTTGGACAAGGTCGGAGGCTCCGAGAGGTTTGGAACCTTTTGCGTCTGATGCACCTGCTGCAGGCAGAATTCTCAGCACAGAAAACACTGGCTTAAGGGGGCAGAATTTGATTTCCTACCGAGCACTTTGATGCTTGGAAACATTGGGGACCTTGGGGTTTATGCTTTTTGGTTTCCCTTTTCCTCTTTCCTCCCTCCTTTCTCCTCTTCTCTTGCTTCTTTTTTCCCTGTTTCCCTCTCTCTACCAAGGAGGGGTGTGTGTGTGGAGGGTGGGCAAGGGGGGGGGTTGCTCTCGTCGCGGGAGGTCCTCACAAAGAGGTGGGTCTGGATCTGAGAGCGATCCGCTCTGATGGTGACCTGGGCCGTCCTGTGGGACCTCTGGTGAGACCTCTCAGCCATCCGCCCCTCAGCGTCTCAGTGCTGGTTGACCAAGCGGGGGGCTATCGACAGCGAGGAGACTCAGGTCCTTTTGGTCTCTTTTCAAATCTGGCAAATAAGTCACAATTAATCCAATGTATGGGATTAATCTTGCTGCTTCAGGGGCGGAAGGAGGCAGGGTCTTGGGGGAAGGGGTGGAGTGGGGCGGGGTCTGGGGCAGAGGGGGGTTTGCCCCGGGCCCGCACCCCCCTCGGGATGGCATTGGCAGCAGTATTGGTCCCACCCCGCGGCAGGGCCGGGCTGGAACCAGGTACGGCCGGGGCAGGGCAGGGTAGGGCAGGGGGTGGGGGAAAGCTGGGCGGGAGGGAGCCAGGGGAGGTACCTCTCTCCAAGCCAGACCTCGTAACCTGAGATCCAGAGAGGGGTGGGGCTCAGGGCACACCCCTCCCATCGGCCTTTCCTGTTGGTTAGCGTCGGTGTGGAGATGCCTCGCACGCTGGGTTTTGTGGGTCCTACTTTCAGGCACCTCCTTCTTCCTGTAAGCGGGGGAATAGTCCCGCTCTTGTGGGGAAATTTCCTGGCTTCTGCACGACCCCGGTGAAGTGGACTAGCGAAAGGATCTGAGTCCTCGCTCCCACTGCCTTTACCCAGTGGGCTCCCTGCCCTCGAGGACTCCCCTCCCACTCTCCTGTCTGGCAGAGTCCTCGTAACCCCAACAAGGCTGGGCCCAGGAGTCCTGGGGGGCTCGACCCCCAACCCTGCGGTGGTCACCTAGGACAGGGGCTAGGGTGTCCCCACTCTGGGGTACTCTCTGCACTGGGCGCTTCCCTGACCCACTGACCAGTACATACAATTTAAAGAAAATGCAAGTTATTTAATCAACAATTAATTTTAAAAAGAATAAGGAATAATGGGAAACGTGAAAGGAAACGCATCACCCCGCTCTGTGGCAGGGAACATCACAAACAGGGTCTCTGGAACGTCAGGGCAGTTCACAGTCTGTTCCTTGTGAGTCCCAGGCCCCTTCTCCGGCCCTGGCCGTGTTGCGGGGATGCTGCGGGTCGGACGCTTGCTCTGGTGGTGGCCACACGCTCTCAGGCTCGAAGTGGCAGGACCCTTCTGCCCAGTGTCGCCCCCGCCCTGTCGGGGTTACGATCCAAGCCTGGCCTGCAGAGCCTCTGGGCTGAGACGTCTCCCTGTGCGGGGCCCGCTCCCCAGGGTCCCCCTCGCTCTCCCCAGCTGCTCACCGCATCCACCTCCGGACGGCTCCCGCCCCAGCCCCACCACTCGGTCTCTGCACGGTTCCTGCTCTGCCCCCAGATCCCTGGGCTGCTTCTCTGGCCCCTCTGGCTCTGGTTGGTCCCAGGACAGGTCTGCTCTCTCTGGGCTGCTTTACTGGTCCCCCTGGATTGGCACAGCTCCGCTCCCCAGCTCAGCTCGGGCCCCTGCTTTCTCCTTAGCTCGGCCCCACTCTGTCTGTCTGACCCAGGCAAATCCAGCTCACACGGAGGACGGGACCCCCCTGGCCTCCCGACTCCCTCATTAGCCTTCTCGCCCTGTCATTCAGGCTGACCTGGTGTGTTGGCCTCTCCCCATTGTTCCTTGGGACTATCAGTCTCAGGGTCCTGGTTTCCCATCGACCCTTCCCCCTTTTAGGACTGGGAGCTAGCCAACCAAAACACCCCCTCTGACTGTTAGTAAGGGGGCAACAGTCCCCTTACATTTAGGCCATAGCTGGGGGGGGTTGAGGATCGGCAGCATCTCAGTGTCAGATTTAGGTAGCTAAAGTGAAAGTAGCAGCCAAGCCCACCTCAATATTTTTGTGGAGCTAGCCCCTGGTGCCTAACCTGTTTTGAACAACCCACTAGGCCCCCATCTGTGTTGTCAGGTGCCCGATCCCAGACCTACATTATTTTAAACAGATGCTTTTGAAAAACGTACCAAAAGTCTAACGGGCTCTAAAAATCAGCTGAATACATTCCGGGCCTACAAGCACTAAAATACCTTCCTCAAACCAGTGTATGGGGCTTTGAACGGTATCACGACATGGCAGGGGCTGACAGTCAGTGCTAACTGTGTGAAGACCCATTTTTCATGATTCTTGCTAAAGCCAGTCAGCAAATGTCGTCTAGGAGTAAGTGCTGTAATTATGGGGAAGAAAAATCTGCATTTTTCACACGTAACAGTGTAGCCAGACAGCCAGCCCCCCCTCTCAGACCAGCATTGCTGGAAACACACGGGAGCCAAAACACCGGGGCACTCCAGCACAGACTTTGAAGCTGTGTGCCTCTGGGAACGTATACAACGATTGGGCTCACAGCAGGCAGAGGCGCTGTGACAGACATGGCTCTTAGCCCCTACTAAAACAGCATGATGCACACACACCAACATCCTAGGTGGGAAAATATTTACCCTGATAAAAGAAGTGTCCAGTAGTCGAAACTTATTGTTTCTGCCTTGCAAGTGTGAACTACTCTTGCGAGAGCTGGCGTCACCCCGACAGACCAGCCCCAATTTAGCATAGAAAGGAGAAAGAGAATAAAGGAGTACAGAGGTATAAGTAGGGGACCTACAGCACCATGATTTTTGAGTGCTTTTCACTATCTATCTGCTGGTCAGATAAGTGACAGCCTCCCAAGGCTTCTGCAGCTAAGAGGGTCCCTAAGCCTTGTCCCTTATTCGTCTTTCCACGGAATTGAGTGACCGATCCTGGCTTGGCACCGCTGGAATCGAGAGATGCAAGGAGGGTAAGAAGCACCCACACCTGATCTCCTATCTTTAGTGTACACATATTTTGAAATAGAGCTCTATACTTTGTTTTCTTTCTTTGGGGTTGTGGCTTCAGTTTCGTAACTTGTTTGTGTGTGTAACATCTCTACATTTAAATAAGTAGGCACTAGCAATTTTGTAACCACATGATTAGAATCTAGTTTAATAAATATTGGTAACCATTTTTGCATAAGCCTGACTTGTTTCTCTGGTTTACTGTGAAGCAGCCAACACAATTAAAGAACCTCAGCCGTTTTGGCTATAAAGCCTGGCCATTAGGTGAGAGTACTAAGAGCCTAGCGTTGAGTTGTGCCGCCTCCACGGGGCAAACTCTTGGGGCGCCTGTCAGTCAATCCTGACTGCCCGCTGCGAAGGAGCTCTGAGCTCTAGCAGTTAAAGTCACGGGTGTGGAGAGGCTCTTAGTGCTGCCATTGGGGCACCTGTCAGTCAATCCTGACTGCCCGCTGCGAAGGAGCTCTGAGCTCTAGCAGTTAAAGTCACGGGTGTGGAGAGGCTCTTAGTGCTGCCATTGGGGCACCTGTCAGTCAATCCTGACTGCCCGCTGCGAAGGAGCTCTGAGCTCTAGCAGTTAAAGTCAGGGGTGGTTAGGACCTTGGGGCATCCGTCAGCCTAGCCCGGGCTGCCCGCCGCGAAGGGACAGTGTGTCCTAGTGGTTAAAGTCACGGATGGTATAAATGGGCATAGCTGGCACCTCACCAAACATCCCTGGCCATCGGCTAACAAACAGAAGTGGAATAACTGCATTCAAAGATAAAACGATGAAAAACTTGAAAGGCCACAAGCCCTCTCAGTCCTACTACTTGTTCAGCCAGTCGCTCAGACAAACAGGTTTGTTGACATTTGCAGGAGCTCATGTTGCCCACTTCTCGTTTACAGTGTCACCTAAAAGGGAGACCAGGCATTCACAGGGCACTGTTGTAGCTGGCATCGCAGCATATTGACAGCCCAGATGTGCTGAAGAATCATACGTCCCTTCGCGTTTCAACCACCATTCCAGAGGTCATGCGTCCGTGCTGATGACAGATTGAGATGTCACCAGCGGAAGGTTGATTTTCTTGTTCGGTGGTTTGGATCTTGTCGTTTCCACACTGGAGTGTTGCTCTTTTCAGACTTCTGAAAGCATGCGCCACACCTCATCCCGCTCAAATTTTGGAGTCCAATTTCAGACTCTTAAATCTTGGGTCAAGTCCTGTGGCTATCTTTAGAAATCTCACATTGGTCCTTCTTCGCCTTTTGTCAGATCTGCAGTGAAAGTGTTCTTAAAACAAACACCACGTGTTGGGTCATCATCCGAGATGGCTAGGAGATGAAATCTGTGGCAGAGTGCAGGTAAAACAGAGCAGGAGACAGACAATTCTCCCCCAAGGAGCTGAGTCACCGATTTAATTCACACATTACTTTTTTTTAACGAGTATCATCAGCATGGAAGCATGTCCTCTGGAATGGTGGCAAAAGCATGCAGGGGCATACGAATGTTTAGCATCCCTGGCACATAACTACCATGCAATGCTGGCTACAAAAGTGCCATGCGAACGCCTTTTCTCAGTGTCCGGTGGCCTTGTAGGCTCTAAACGTTTACACTGTTTTCCTTTTGAGTGCAGTTCTGGAACAAAACAAAAAATCTACATTTGTAAGTTGCACTTTCACGGTCAAGAGCTTGCACTGCAGCACTTTTATGAGGGGAACTGAAAAAGGCTCTTTCTTTTATTACTTTGACAGTGTAAATATTTGTAAAGAATCATCCTAGAAAGGGAGCCCTGTATTCTGTGTTGTAATGGACATCAATATATTTGAAAAAAGTAGAAAAACACCCCAAAATCTTTAATAAATTTCAATTGGTATTCAATGTTTAACAGTGTGATCAATCATAACTAAAAAAATCACAATTAAAAAATTAACCATGATAAATTGCAGTTTTAATTTTTTTAATTGTGATTAATTTTTTTGAGTTAATTGCATGAGTTAATTGCGGTTCTCCCTGCCCCAGCCCAGAGCCTGCACCCAGCACCCAAACTCCATCCCACAGCCTGCACCCCCACCCCCTTCCCACACCCCCCCTCCTGCACCCGAACTCCCTCCTACAACCCCACCCCTTACCCCAGCCCAGAGCCTACAACCAAACTCCGTTCCAGAGCCTGCATCCCCTCCCTCCGCAGGCCCTCCCATCCCCAAACTCCCTCCCAGAGCCTGCACCCCTCCACCCATCCTGCACCCCCACCCTGTGCCCCAGCCCGGAGCCTGCACCCAGTACCCAAACTCCATCCCAGAGCTTGCACCCCAGACTCCATCCTAGAGTGGTGAAGAGGACAGATTATTAACTCATCACAGTGGGTTTCAGCCCCATAGGATCACCTGTCAGGATTTTTCCTTCCTTTAAAGAGGGCAGAACCTAAACCCCATTCAGAAGATGCGGGGAATCTTACAGTAAATTCTTCCCACATAGTCCCCTCTGTAAACTCATCAAGCAGAGCTTGCCTTTGACTGCATTTGACCAATCAGGGGACGTTGCGGGGCAGGGTGACCCATGCAGAAGGGGGTTGTATCTCCCCTCTGAGAACTCCTCCCTCTGTCCTCTACCAATTGAAGTGGGCGTCAGCTCTGTAGGACCACCCCGAGAGGGGATTTGACCAAATACGGGAAGTGCCGCAGTGGAGTGAGCTGCCCACAACAGGATTCCGTGGTCCCTAAAAAGTCCCCACGCCGCCCTCTCCCAATTGGAGAGGGTTTCACTCCCACCTTAGGCCATCTCAGAAGGGAAACGTGTACCAATCCAGAACAGGTTTAGCCCGAAGGCCTAGGCCACGATTTCTGCAAAAGACAACCTTGGAACGAGACGGGCTCTTCCACGCAGTGTTGAGTTGCGACTTCCAGGAGGATGCTGCCAGCCACGCAAACATGGAGCTCCAGAGATCGGCGGCTTCTGGCCTAGACCTTCAGGCACTGCCTATTCTGATCGGTACGTTTCCCTTCTGGGATGGCCTAAGGGGTGTGTGAAACCCTGACCGATTAGTAGAGGACGGTGGGGGGATTTCATGGAGCGGTGATGGGCCCCTCTTGCGGGCAGGTCACCCCACCACAGCACTTACCCTATTTGGTGAAATCCCCTCTCTGGCTGGTCCTAAGGGGATGAGGCTCACCCCAACTGGGAGGAGTTCTCGGAGGGGTCACATGACCCACTTCCGGATGGGTCACTCTGCCCCAGAACTTTCCCCCATTGCTCAAATCCATTCCTGAGGCAGATGGATGGAGATAAAACACCCCCAGATTGGTAGAGGAGTGGCAGGAGCTCTTAGAGGGGTCACATGCCACTCCTTGCTTCTACTCATATTTGCATCCTGACCCCGAAAATCTTATATCATAGTGTGGGTCTTATGGTGACAGATGAGAGATGCCTTAGGGGTGACGGGGTGAGGTCCCATGGGTGAAACTAAATAACTGTCCTTAGCCTCAGGGTGGTTTGGCCTTATGGCCAGAGCAAAAATGGCTGCCCTCCCACTCAGGGGTGTGTAGCCCAACGCCCAGGGTCCATGCGGCCGCCCGCTCCATCCAGGGCTGTGTGGCCCAACGACCAGAGTCCGTGCGGCCGCCCTCTCCATCGGGGCTGTGTGCCCCAAAGACCAGAGTCCGTGCGGCCGCCCTCTCCGTCCGGGGCTGTGTGGCCCAACGACCAGAGTCCGTGCGGCCGCCCTCTCCGTCCGGGGCTGTGTGGCCCAACGGCCAGAGTCCGTGCGGCCGCCCTCTCCGTCGGGGCTGTGTGGCCCAATGACCAGAGTCCGTGCGGACGCCCTCTCCGTCCAGGGCTGTGTGGCCCAACGACCAGAGTCCGTGCGGCCGCCCTCTCCATCGGGGCTGTGTGGCCCAACGACCAGAGTCCATGCGGCCGCCCTCTCCATCCAGGGCTGTGTGGCCCAACGGCCAGAGTCCGTGCGGCCGCCCTCTCCGTCGGGGCTGTGTGCCCCAAAGACCAGAGTCCGTGCGGCCGCCCTCTCCGTCCGGGGCTGTGTGGCCCAACGACCAGAGTCCGTGCGGCCGCCCTCTCCGTCCGGGGCTGTGTGGCCCAACGGCCAGAGTCCGTGCGGCCGCCCTCTCCGTCGGGGCTGTGTGGCCCAACGACCAGAGTCCGTGCGGCTGCCCTCTCCATCCAGGGCTGTGTGGCCCAACGGCCAGAGTCCGTGCGGCCGCCCTCTCCGTCAGGGCTGCATGGCCCAACGACCAGAGTCCGTGCGGCCGCCCTCTCCATCCAGGGCTGTGTGGCCCAACGGCCAGAGTCCGTGCGGCCGCCCTCTCCATCCAGGGCTGCGTGGCCCAGCGACCAGAGTCCGTGCGGCCGCCCTCTCCGTCGGGGCTGTGTGGCCCAATGACCAGAGTCCGTGCGGACGCCCTCTCCGTCCAGGGCTGTGTGGCCCAACGACCAGAGTCCGTGCGGCCGCCCTCTCCATCGGGGCTGTGTGGCCCAACGACCAGAGTCCATGCGGCCGCCCTCTCCATCCAGGGCTGTGTGGCCCAACGGCCAGAGTCCGTGCGGCCGCCCTCTCCGTCGGGGCTGTGTGGCCCAATGACCAGAGTCCGTGCGGACGCCCTCTCCGTCCAGGGCTGTGTGGCCCAACGACCAGAGTCCGTGCGGCCGCCCTCTCCATCGGGGCTGTGTGGCCCAACGACCAGAGTCCATGCGGCCGCCCTCTCCATCCAGGGCTGTGTGGCCCAACGGCCAGAGTCCGTGCGGCCGCCCTCTCCGTCGGGGCTGTGTGCCCCAAAGACCAGAGTCCGTGCGGCCGCCCTCTCCGTCCGGGGCTGTGTGGCCCAACGACCAGAGTCCGTGCGGCCGCCCTCTCCGTCCGGGGCTGTGTGGCCCAACGGCCAGAGTCCGTGCGGCCGCCCTCTCCGTCGGGGCTGTGTGGCCCAACGACCAGAGTCCGTGCGGCTGCCCTCTCCATCCAGGGCTGTGTGGCCCAACGGCCAGAGTCCGTGCGGCCGCCCTCTCCGTCAGGGCTGCATGGCCCAACGACCAGAGTCCGTGCGGCCGCCCTCTCCATCCAGGGCTGTGTGGCCCAACGGCCAGAGTCCGTGCGGCCGCCCTCTCCATCCAGGGCTGCGTGGCCCAGCGACCAGAGTCCGTGCGGCCGCCCTCTCCGTCGGGGCTGCGTGGCCCAACGACCAGAGTCCGTGCGGCTGCCCTTCAATGCAGGGCTGTGTGGCTGAGAGTTCAGAGACAAGATGGTTGCCCCTCCTCTTGGGGCCGTGCAGTCTAGTGGCGCAATGGGGACGTGGGCAGCCACCCGAGGATGGATGGCAGCCAGGGCAGGGGGACCCAGACTCTCCTTACTCCCCCTTGCCCTAGCCCAGGGCCTTGTCCGTGGCCAATGTGTTTGCCGTTGAGTCAGTGGGGATCCAACCAGAACATGCTGACGTCACTCAGCATGACAATGGCTCGTTCACCCAGGTTACTTCAGAGGAGAAGTCTCTAGGCCACGGGCTGGGGGTCTCTGGGCTCCCGGCGTGGGAAACTCCCAGACACTCCGATCTCCCTTGCACGTCTGCAGGCCCCCGGGGGTGCGGCTGGGTCTCGGCGCCTCGGGGCTCTGCAGTCAGGGGCTTCAGCTGCTTCTGGACTGGAGCCTACAATGTGCATCCTCCATTTTCGGCGCTCTGCCTAGCGTGAGCTGAGCTGCTCCCTTTCACACTGGTGCTCCAGTTGTAGCGTGTCCGGCAGGGCTGGGGAGGGGCTTGGCTTCCTCCGCCTAATCTGTGGGGTTATGTGGGGCTGGTTCACCCCGGCACACGCTGCTCGGCCTCTTCTGTCTCCTCCTTCCCATGCAACAGCTGCTTTGCCATCTCACAAGAGATGGGATCAGTGGTGGGCTCAGTTGGCTCCTGTTGGCCTCCAGATGTCTGGAAGAGGGAGAAAGGGCAGGAGCACAAATTAGAAAAACAAACCCTTCAAGCAGGGTAGTTTTCCACAGCACAAAACCACCCCACTTTGCCAATATTCATTTGCAACTTCCCTGAGAGCTGGCATTTCTTAAAGAGAGCACCCAACCCCCCGCAACCTCCACTACCCTGGGGGCTGGCAATGGTTAAAGGGAGTCTGGGAGAATTTCTCCTCTCTCCGCCTGGCTCTGATGAGTGAGGGAATCACATGCGAGAAGCTGTGTGAATGTCGGGCTCTGTGCGGTGGGGTGAGATGTCCTACATGGTGCCCAAAGGTGGGGTTGTCCTGACTCTGCAGTGACTTCATTCTAGGGAGAGAGATGTCAGAGATCAGCTCCAGGGTGCTGCCCTGTAACAGTGTGTGGGAATGGGGCAGAAGTGGGGAATGGTGCACTCAGGAAAGGAGCAGGGCTAAGGGTGGCCCGAGCTGCAGCCACCAAAGCCCCTGTGTGCTGCGTTCCAGCTGGCCGGCTCTGTCTGGCTGGGGTGCGGGCGAGGCGGCTCCACGTACTGCCCTTCTTGTCTGCCCCACCAGCCACGTCGCCGCGACCAGCACCTCACCGGGAACCTCTGCCCGGGGGCTGCTCTTGCCTGTCAGCTCTGCCCCGCCCCGCGTACCTCCCCCAGCAGCTCCCATTGGCCGGGAATTGTTAATCCGGCCCTGGCCCTACTCCCCAGCCTGTTCCAATCCTGCTCTTGACTCCTGACTCCGGCTCCAACCCTTGGCTCCCCTTGGCTCGACCTCCACCACTCTGAGCACGCAGCCCCAGCGACCCTGCTCCAACCACTGGGCCCAACCAGCCGTGCTTTGGCTTCTGACACCAGCGATATGGAGGAGTCGTTCACCTCACCGCTTTCCATGTGTATGGCCCTGCCTTGGTCAGCGCTGGTTTTCATCTGCCATTGCGCTGCCCGGTGACATGGCTTGATTAGATCCCTTTGAACTTCTTCAAAGTCTTCTCTAGGCTGATTAATCTGCATAATTTTGTGTCATCTGCCAATATCCACCTTGTTGTTCAGCCCCGGTTCCAAACATAAGAAAGGCCAGACTGGGTCAGAGGAAAGGTCCATCTAGCCCAGTATCCTGTCTTCTGACAGTGGCCACTGCCAGGTGCCCCAGAGGGAATCAACAGACAAGACTCATCCAGTGATCTATGCCCTGTTGCCTAATTCCTAGTTTCTGGCAATCAGAGGCTAGGGACACCAAAAAGCTGATAAGCGTCTGGTGTACGTACCATAGCAGGACAAAGAGCTCTTCTGTGTCGGTCCCGGTTCCCTAGTCAACTGCAGAACCCGACACGAGATTTACAAGCTTCTGCAACCATTTGTAATGTCTGTTGAGGATGTCCCACGTGGTCCTGTCAGATTTCAAAGGCACTTCCTGAAAAGCTGAAACCAAGAGGTAACGGGTTGAAAAGCCCCTGGTGCTGATGTGCCTGGTGCCTAGGAATCCTCCACTCCCGATGGCCATTGCCCCCTGCTATTCGCTCCCCCAGAGTCTAAGGGCACAAGAGCAACAACTCCGCTCCTCCCAAAATAGCCCTGGACATAGAGGAGACCCCATTCTTGTCACTTCCCCCTCCGCCGGCCTACACCCCTACACACACCCCTACACACAGACGGTTGGGGGCACTTGTTCTTTCGATGGAACAGGAAAGCGACAGCTGCAGCGACATTAAACCATCCAACATTTAGGCCAAGATCCACAAAGGGATTTAGGCTCCTAACGTCTGCTGAAATCCTTTGTGGCCCTGTGCCTTCATTCCTGAAGAGATCACAGGGACAAGTGTTTCCCATGTGCCCTCATGGGATTTCCTAGGAGCTGATAACCAATCTCGGAGTGAATCTCCCTGGCCTGCAATCACTCCATTCCAGGGAGGGCAGGTGATGAGGGTAATTGTCATCATCATCATCATCCTTAATAACAACGGCTCTTTTCAATTCTGTCAGGCCTTCCATTACAGACTTTCAGACCTTTATGAAGACAGTTTCCCCACACAGCTTTAAGGTTATGTCTACACTAGGAGCTAGAGATGGAATTCCCCTGCTCCCATACACATATTGTGGTACCTCGATGAAGCTCGCATGACCATCCTTCTTCCTTAAACGCTGTCCTTAGACAGAGAGGGACCTGTGTCCACATTCAAACCTGTGTTCGGGCCCTGTGCTGCACCCCTGTACTTCCCACAGAGGCACAAACACACAGAGGTATTTCCTTACCTTCATACAGGCGGGAGATGCCATCTTCATTCACTGTTTCAGACAACAAATTGTAGTAATGGCGGATAGTATTTCCTAGACATACAATGAATACAGTGCATCTCATTACTTTTCAAATCCTTCGCTGAAAACTGCTAAGGATGCAGCCATTCCCCCAAGACAGCCCTTCGGAAATTAAATACATTCCTTACATCTGTTCACAAAGCACATTAGATAAAGCATCAGATGCCCAGCAGTGACTGAGAAGCTGATTTCCAAAGGAGATTGAATTCACATCAAACCAGCATGATGTGAATTCAATCTCCCCTAGGCACAGCCAAAGAGCTGTTGTGGGCAGGGGAAGTTGGTGCAGTTGATACAGCTAAGTTGCTCCCTTCATCTTGGAATACATGTTAATTCTCTCTCTCTCACACACACACACACACACACACACACACAGACACCCCGTTGTAGGATTCTGGTGCTGTCGGAGGGAACAGAGCAGCCGTCTAGAAAAGGGCTTTGAAGGAAACATTTAAGAAAGCTCAAGTGAATTTCCTCTGCTTACCAATGAACAAGGCTGC
The DNA here is from genome assembly GCF_965152275.1 of Natator depressus. NCBI lineage: Eukaryota > Metazoa > Chordata > Testudines > Cheloniidae > Natator > Natator depressus. The sequence goes on from NC_134244.1 coordinate 75,094,255, forward strand.
AGAGTGTCGTATTGTTGTCTGGGAGCTTTCCAGGTACTCTAGGGCCTGGAACAGGAATTTGGGGATGTGGCTCTTGTTGTTCTGCATCTGGAAAGAAAGAAGGAAGAAATGCACAATATACAAATGACATGTTCTCCCCACAGCGAATAGTCCAGGAAAGCCAAAGCATATAGCCAGGCAATGGCAGCCGCCAATACGAACCCATACACCAGAGCAGCACCTCTCTGAAGTCACTGTTGTGTTCTCCAGAACCTCCGCTTTCATTTGAAAAGACAAAAGTTTGGAGGTCTGACAGTTGTGGAGAAAAATGTCAAAAATGTGAACGGATTGTAACTCCTGCAGAAATGAACCAGCAGAGAGCCTGGAATAGAGTCTTGCAACCCGACCGAAGCGGATGGGTACTCAGGCTGTGGGGTTCGAAAGGTCTCCCTCAAGTCCCCATTCACCCCTCTCAAGGCACAAGGAATTCACCTACCAAGCACTTCCCGACACACTTCAAGAGCTGTGAGGAGCCATCCCAGGACATGCTGCGGAACAGCCTCTTCAAATGAGCCCAGCCGAGAAACATTGCGCAGCGGAAGAGCGTCAGTTTACATCGCTGCAAGAGAAGGGAGACCAAGAGGGTTCTCACTGCGAGAGGGATAGTGTGGGGGACACTGGACCTTCTCCACCCCTTGTACTGTGTGCTGTGAGGATGGATGAGGCACGAGGCTCCAGCATGGAGTGAAGCCGGGAGGAGAAGACTCTGCTTGGGCAAGGGGCTCTGGCGATGACTGGAGTGGGGGCCCCAGGGGATTCTGGCCCTTTGCTCTGAAGGAAATAATGACGGTTGCACTTACCAGTGTCACACTCTCCTCCTGGTCTGCAAGATGCAGCAGCAGCGGGAGCAAGCAGTGGATGATTTCCTGCTGCACGAGGGGTTTGTCTGGGTCCTGCACCCTGCTCACCACGTTGCCAAGCAGTGAAATGGCAGCTGAGCGCACACTGCCCCTCTCCTGGCAATGACACACAGGGGGTGGGGACCCCCAGTTAAAGCCAGGCAGTATCAGAGCAGAACGCGACAGAGTCATAATCCGCCCGCTGCTCCGGTTCCCCCTGTGTAAACTGACTTGGCTGGCGGGAGCAGGGCGGACACCAGGCCAGCGCCATAGACATCTTGTGCAAGGCCTGAGACCCTGTGCGGGACAGCGCAGCCCCAGGGTGTCCCAGAGGCAGTTTCTGTCTGGAGAGCCCAGAATCCCAGAACCCGAGAAGATTTGGGGAGAGGGAGGGAAGTCTGCTGGAGACTGGTCTGGGGAAGGGGAGAAGCCGCTGCTGGAGCCTTGCAGGGATGCGCTGCTACAAAACACAGCATTTCTTTTGCTCTTCGGTGCCCCCGAGAGCCGAGCCATTCCCAACCCACCTCTTTCCTGCTGAGAATCTCCACCTCTTTGGGGGCCTGTGTTCTCCAGACAGCTGGTCATCTGCCCAGGGCCAGGCCCCCTCTCCCCCAGGCCAGGCTGCAGCAGGGGCTGGGAGCATGGCGCTGAGGCTGAGCTTTGGAGAGAAGAGCTCTGACAGGGAGGTGGCTCAGCAGGAGATTCCCCACCCATGGCGGGGGCGCTCCTTGGAGGCTCCATGGCAGGCCTGAGGGGTGGGAGCCAAGGAGATGGGGAGAGAGAGACAAGGGCATAAGAGACAGGTAGGGGGGGGCATGGGCTTCTCCTGGGGTTCCAAGCCTTACGTCATCAATGAAGGGGCGAAGGCTGACTGCGATGTCCTGGGAGATGGAGCCAAGGCCCTCCCTCTTGAGGAGGTAGATGATGTCTCCAGCTTTCTGCATGGCCTCCTTGACACACCCTCCATCCCGGTCACAAAACCTGGCCACGGTTCCTGGCAGCTGGGCCTGTAACCATCTCACCTGCAGGAATGAAGAAGGCAACTCATTACTTTCCAGGGTGACAGCCTGGAGCACATGCTGGACCACTCCCACCTAGGAGAAACCACGGATGGCACAGCCCCCCAACGGGGTAGAAAGTCGTTCTCCTGTCACTCTGTGCCCGCTGCTCACTGTAACCTTTGTCTTTGCTCACCCCACCTCCCCCATTGCATCCCATCTGCAATCAGGGCTCAGCTCACGGGAGCAGGGAGCACGTCATGCCTTGATTTGCTCAGGAAAACAACTCCACCATTTGAGGGCTGTGTGTTAAACAACAAGGCTTGTGTGGGGATCTGGCTCTCATTTCCGAGCTATCTGAGAGACATCGGCTTCCTCGGTCCCCTGGGCAATCCACGCCTCTTACCTTTTCTGGCTGGAACACAATACTGCCAAGGCCTCGCAGACTGAGCTTACGTATGACGGGATTTGTGTCTTTGCTCCATTCCATGAGCTGCGCCCGGAGCTCTGATTTTGTCAGCACTGTCTCAATGGAAGGACTCTGGAGAAACTGGAAAGAGCCAAATCAACATCAGGTTGAGGAACAGAGGTCTTCCTGTGGGGTCTCTGCCCTAGACAGTCGTCTTTACCAAAGGGCCACTTACTCCCACCCAAAGTCTCTGGTGCGTAGGGAGCCAGTTGCTGCTGTTTCAGTTGGTTCATTCCCAAAAGTTGGACTCATGCACAAATCACAAATCAACCCCCAGGGAAAGGGGCGTCTCCAGGCCTCATTGAGCGCCATGCAGAGACCCCTGGGACAGCAGAAAAGCACAACCCCAGGAAAAGGTGAGGAGAGAAGCAAGGCCTTGGGGCACTGGAGAAACATCCCCTCTTGCCCCATAATCCCATTGAGGCACATCCAGCCAGGAGCAATCTCACCCTGTCTCCCCCTCCCTCTCTTTGCCATGCCCCACAACCATCTTTGTGCGGAGAGGAGCTAGCTGGCGGTAAGGCTGCTGAGCTGCTGACAATGTGCCCCAGAGCTTACTGGCCTGAGCTGCTCTCCAGAAAGCTCCCTTGTGCCTGTCAACTAATGAATCTCACCTCAATACAGAAAGCCATGGCGATCGTTCTCTGCTCCTCCTCCCTCTCACTCTGGACGATGGTGATTGCCTCTCTGAAAACTGCAGGGAGCTGAGGGTTCTCACACTCGATCATGGATCTGGAACATGGAACAGAAAGTCCCTTAAAGAAAAGGAGTACTTGTGGCACCTTAGAGACTAACCAATTTATTTGAGCATAAGCTTTCGTGAGCTACAGCTCACTTCATCGGATGCATACTGTGGAAAGTGTAGAAGATCTTTTTATATACACACAAAGCATGAAAAAATACCTCCTCCCACCCCACTCTCCTGCTGGTAATAGCTTATCTAAAGTGATCACTCTCCTTACAGTATATATCTTCTGTCCCAGGGGTCTCTGCATGGCGCTCAATGAGGCCTGGAGACGCCCCTTTCCCTGGGGGTTGATTTGTGACTTGTGGCGGGGGGGTGGGGGGGGTGAGAAAACCTGGATTTGTGCTGGAAATGGCCCAACTTGATTATCATACACATTGTAAGGAGAGTGGAACAGGAATATTTCACACGGAAATCCCATTCCCAAGAGAGACCCAGTGAGGAGGAAACTTTGGGCTCTTACCTTGCAATCAGGCCAACACCCTGTGAGTAGTAATATCTGGAGGCTATCGTGTCCCAACCCTGCTGAAACTGGATGATGGCAAATTCCTTCCAGTAGCCGGGCATGGAGAAAAAAGTCTTCACAGCCTCCACTGACGTGCTAAAGAGAAACAAATACCAGTGTCAGGCAACGAGATCAGCCCCAGGCATGGCAACTCTGCAGAAGTCCTGGGACACACAGCGTGGTCAGCAGTAGCTAGCCTCCCCGAGGATAGATCCAGTGTGATATCACGGTGCTTCCCTGCCCAATGGGCCCTGTCTACACTGCCGTTTCATTGAGTTTCTAACCAATTAGTGACAATGTCGCTTCTTAAGATGATTGGTGTCATCACTCACTGTGGCTGAATACTTGATTCTTTACCGTGACAGGTAACAGGACTCAAGTGGGCATGTGGGGTCGGGTCCTTCGTTGGTGTAAGCGAGCAAAGCGATGTCAGTTTACACCACCTGAGGTGTCTTCCGGCGCTCTGGTTTTCCCGTGTAGATAGAAGCCCCTCACTGTGCCCACAGAGCCAGTCGAACGGGTCCCTCTTCCTCCTGCCTGCCTGTGGGGCTGAGATCCTGCAGGGCCTGGCCCCAGGTGCTGCCGGTGTGGCTCTGTCCGCATTTGGGGACGGAGGCCCCCAGATTTGCTCAGCAGACAGTGATGAAAGCACTGACCCTCTGGCGGGTGGCACATGTGGTTGGATGCACAAACTTGACTGCTGCCTGAGTGTGTGGGGAAAGCAGCTGGCCTGTGGACGGCGTCAGATGAGCGAGTTTGACTCACAAGAACACACGGCTCTCAACCCTTTTCCCTCAAGAGAGACCTGCACCCAACTGAGCCTGGGCCAACGACAGCACCCGAACCACTGATGGCCATGAACAGACCCCAAGTGTTTAACAGAACAAATCTGTTCTTCCTTTTCCTTTCAGTCATTACCTTAGGGGGCTGAGGCAGCTGGATCCCTCCTCGGGGCTGGATGTCTCGCTGGCCATGTCGGTCCCTGGCAAGTGCAGATCCATCACATACTGCACTTGCCTGACGCAGAGGATGAGGAGCTGGGGAAACATTTCCAGGATGGCTTCTCGGTATCCCCAAAGGAAAAGGACCTCGTAAATGGTCTTCATGGCCTGGAGGGGGGAAAGCATTTCACTCAACTATCCCAATCTGTCCCCTGCCCCCATTGCCATTCGCGACTGTCCTTTTGTCATGTCTCCTTTCCTCTCCAGCGTGTTACAAAAGAGGATTGGCTCCTGAGAGGGGAGGAGACATTTGGAAGCTCCTGAACCTTCCCCCATTCCTGGAACCGAAGCAGGATGGAACCCTATGGAAAGATCAGAAGAGTCTGGGTGACGTTATTCCCCGTTATTTCTCTTAATGGTGCAGACCCTGTGCTTTGGCTTTCCAGCCATGACTGGATGGGCTGAAACCATCCTGAGGAGATGCGTTCTCATAGGCCCAGTGTTTCTGGCCCAGTCAAAAGTACTGGACATCTCAAGATCCCATGCTGGGAAGATTTCTAGCCACAGTTTACAAAGCCAGAAACCTGGATACTTCCAAGAGACGCCCGAACTGCACCTGCTCACTAAAGGGCCATCTAAAGCAGAAGACGACTGAGCCAGGGTACCAGCAGATAAACCACTTAAGATCTATAACTTTTACCTGGGGGAAACTTTATTTACACCTCTTTGGTTTCATTGGAGGTGGCCAGGACACACGAAGGTCTGGTCTACACGACAGAGTTAGGTCAACACAAGGCCACTCACCCAGCATCACCCTAACTATGGAATTTCCTTCCCATTGGCAGAACTGCCCCTGGGTGCCAAATTCATAACTCCACCTCCACAAGGGGCAGAGAGTCCAAGTCAATGCAGTTCGGTCGATGCAGTGTCAGTGTAGACACCGCGTCCTTTACGTCAACTGACCCTCAGGAGCCTTCCCGCAATGCCCCACCCTGACCGAGGAATCGCAACAAGCGCTTCTGGTGAGGACGTGCCCTGCTGGCACCAGGGCTGGCTCCAGCTTTTTGGCTGCCCCAAGCGGAGAAGGAAAAAAAAAAAAAGAAAAACCCGATTGAGCTGCCCCCGAAGTGGCGCTGAAGAGGAAGAGAGGGAATGAAGGACCCGCTGCCGAATTACCGCCGAAGACCCGGACGTGCCGCCCCGACTTTCTATTGGCTGCCCCAGGCCCCTGCTTCCTTTGCTGGCACCCGGACCCGGCCCTGGCTGACACACGCAGCAAAGTGCAGCCCCACCCAAGGGATGGGCTTGCTGTGGCGGCTGTGTGCCGAGGGAGGTTAGGTCAGCTGAACTGTGTAGTGGAGCTGTGGCCTGAAGCTCAGAAGGGATGAAGCTCACACACACACACACACACACACACACACACAAAGATGCACCAACCTCCCTGCAGTGACGGGTTCGCAAAGTGACATCTAAAATCTCACTTACAGCCAGAGACACATGGTCGCTCTTCTCCTCCCGGCGTCTCTGCTGGAGCTTGTCCAGCAGCTGCCGCAGCACCTCCCTGGTGAGCTGGGGTTCTTCACCCAAGGCCTTCCACAGCTCAAGGGCACATCTGCGGAGTCAGAAACAGAAGTCAGACCTTCCCTGCCTGGCCACCTCTCGCCCTCCCCAGGGAGAGGCTTGCAATGTAGGCAGGAAAGGCGTCTCTCAGAGGAGACACCGATCGGTGCGGGGAGCCTGAGGCTGGGCAAGTCCCTTCAGAGAACGTTGTATTTATTCCTTTCCCCTAATGGGTTATTGTTCCTGAAGTCAGCACCACTGCTTCCAAACAGTGACCATGAACTGACCACAGAGTGACCAACGCACTGCAGACTGCAAAATTCTGCTCTGTTACGCTAGGGTCAGTCCGGAGGAACTTGCCTGAACTCATTGGAGTTACTCTGGCTATCTGGGGGTGTAACTGAGACCCAGCGTTTGGCCAAGTGTCTCAAAGCACCTCAACCCTACTGCAGTGTGGTGGATGGGGTCAGGCACTGAATCAGAACATGCCCTGATAGGAGAGGATTCAGGAGCTTGGAAGGGGAGATTGTACTGCCCAGCGTGACAGAGATGGAAGGAAACTACGATTGAAATCCCTCTCCTCTCTTCTCTCCATTCTTGCTGATCTAAGTCCTGCTGGTCCCCGCAGGCATCTGCAGAGGAAGACTGCAGACGGATCCAAAAGACTTCCAGTCATTTGACTTCCAAGCTTGGTGAGGAAGGTCGGACATGGTGGTCAAGCCCTGGAGACACTGAGAGCTAGGTTGGACAAATCAAGAGCAAATGGCCTGGAAGCAAGGTCTTCAGGAAGCTTGACTGAAATTCTGTGCCAAGGCTGCCGAGTTTCTACAGCTTGTGAGCACAGCCCCTGGAAAGCACTGTGGCTGTTCCAAGGAATTCAAGGAAAGGTTTACAAATCAAACACTCAAAGAAATATGAAAACCAACACTGTATTCCTCTGGTAACTGAATTGGGCAAGAAATTCCATTTCTTTCATGCTGCTCTTCAATTTGCTCTCCCATGTGACACAGATTTGTCTCTGGTCAATGCAGAACTGCATTGCAGAAGATGCCGAGGAAAGCCGGAGTTTTGAGCTCTGGCTAGGGTCCAAGTTGAGTTTCACGGCCCCTAGGAATATGGGGATTGTGTTTAAAACACCTCAGATGGATGACTCTGCAAAGTGACCAGCAATAACCAGCAGGACTCAGAGTTTACAACACATTGAGATGAAAAGAGGCACTCACCCCTCTCAGAGCTATTATTGCCGGCTGTCTGCAGACTCAGGCAGGCTGCACTGCATTTATGCTCTGGTCATGTGTGGATGATTTTTTGTCTTTTTGCAACAATAAGGGCTGGAAATTTCTGTCTTCAGAGATTTACCTCTGCTGCACAGCTCCAGAAGAATGAGTGTATTTTTTCACCAATTCCTCAGCCACGGAATAACTAGGGATCTGACGACAGGTAACAATCCTGCACAGCGAATAGACAGATGGGCCTCATGGGCCTTTTCCATCTCTGCCTTCTCTCATGCACTAAGGAGCAGCCAGACCTCATGAGCCAGGGATGTTGAGTGAGCCCCAAAGTCATTTATTTTGACATAGTCATGGATCTGAGAGGAAGTGGGTGACCCATAGAAATCAGGACAATGCAGGAATTCTCCAGAAAACTGGCACGTCTCCATCCCGGGCAGTGCAGGAGGAGGGGTTGGCTCCTCAGCGGCTGGGCCTGGGCATCTCCTCTTACTAAGCATGGACAGCTCTCTGCACAGCAGGAAACTCCCTCCAACTGTGTGAGCCCCACGGACCCTTCCCGGCCTGTGGCCTGTCAGTGGGAGCAGGAAGAGAAATAACAGACTGAGGTGATAACAGAGCAGCTCCCTACCTGTGCGATGAGAGCGTGTGAGCCACACAGGTTAGAACCACGTCCTGGGGGTGGGAGCGAGCCAGCAAGGCCGTGGCCCTCAGCGCTGCTTTTCTGGCTCTGGGATCGCAGACGTTGTCGAGCCAGATTAAGATCCCTCCCACAACGTCTCCAACCTGGAAGAATGCCAGGAAGTTGAGGGATGGATTAATCAGAGTGGCCTCCTCCCAGGGAACCTCTCCTGGCAGCCCTGCAAGCTGCCTCTGACCTCAGTTTCCCATCTTGGCTCCTCCATAATCTGAAGAAAGAGGCTTTGACAAGTCCAGGAACCCCAGTCTTCCCGAGGTCTGGTTTAGCACCTTAAAGCTCAGAAACACACACAAAAGCCTTCCCCAAAACCTTACAGTGGGCAGAGCCCAAACTCCCCTGATGTCCCAGGGCCTTCCCTGCCATAGCAAACTGCTCTCAGCCCTGCTCTCAAAGGCTTCCCTGCAGGAGCCTTTCCTCAGTCTCTGCATCTTCCTGTTGCTCTTTCTAGCACAATCAGTTCCTCCAGACCAGGGGTCTCAACCTAGTTTCCATTGTGGGCCACATCCAATCCTACCTGTTTGGCCCTGAGGATGTCCCATGGGGCACAGCTCTGTGCTGATTGGGCCGCAGGTTGAGAACCACTGCTCCAGACCCCAGAGCCCATCCTAGAGATGGCAGGCCTAATGTGGAGGCTCGTCAGCAGACTAGGTAAGTGCTGCCTTGCCAGGGCTGGGGCTGTCCCACACCTTCAGTGTGGCTGGGCGTCCTCAGGGAAGTGTCAGGGCTCCAGCGGGCAGAGGACACTCTCAAAACCTGACACCGCGGATCCCTGCGGCCAAGTGCTGAATGGCAAGGGGCTGAGCCAACCTTCAAAGCACCATGCTAGAGTGTCCCAGGAACGGTTTCCTAGGAGAGGCGATTCTCCCGTCCCCCTCTCTGCGCAGCATCCCCCTGCCCCACTGCGGGCGTCTCTTACTCTCTCCATCTTGTCTCCGTGGAGAGATACGATGGCCCTCAGCTCTTCCTCTGCGGCTCTAAATCTCTCCAGGGTGGGTGTTATCAGACCCTGCACGGCTGTCATCAGCAGGGCGTGGAGCGGGGCTGAGGAAGGGTGCTCCCCGAGGGTCTGCAATGAACAGGGACAAAGCCTGTGGGGACTGAGTATTTCCCTCGGGCAGCTGCCCTGGAACAGTCTGTCCCTGGGGGAGGCTGCCAGCGCCGAGGGAGCCTGGAGACTCCGGCTGAGCCCGTTTCTTCAGAAGCCTCCCCAGGTGCCAACGTTTCCTCAGCCTTTCGTCCGCTCTCTGGCCCCCTCTCCTGAGAAGAGACGGGAGCCTCTCGGGCAGTGCGGGGACCCCAAGGGCCACCCCATTTCCTCCCTCTCTAGCCCCTCCTCCCAGGACGCCCAGCTTTTCTTGAGAAAGCCTCAATGTCCTGCAAAGCCCATTCGAGTTGCTCCTTGAGTGTCACCGAGGGGTCACTGGAGAACCTGCCCCATGTCCCATCCCACCCCGAGCGCCTGAGCAGATTGGCTCAGCAGCTCTGGCAGCCCACAGTGTCTGCGAGGAAAGGAGTGAGAATAGGGCCCAAAGGGAAACGCCCTCTTCCTTCCCCACCCCGCAGCGTGTGGCGCTGCCAGGAAACAGGCAGGAATCGCCGGCAGGAGAGAAAGTAGCTGAGACTGAAGGAGCGAGTCTGCCTGGCTGAGGAGAAGCCCAAACCGTGGGCCTCCGGGGCCAGGCCCCTGTGGGTCAGAACTCACTGGGCACAATGTTACTCCAGGGGGCCCGGTTCCAGGGTCACCTAAACCCAGGGCCTGGGCTGCTGGAGGCCTTTGCCCTGGTGTCTCAGGGCAGCCCCTGGGGATTGCTGCAGCTGGGCTGCGTGGCGCTGGATTAGCACCGTCTGTCCTGGATGCCCGCAGCTGAGGACGCCGTAGAGCACACCGGAGTGGCCGACTCGCATACAGACTCCAGCCCCCCGGCACGTCAGGAGCTCCCAGAACTGCAGACTTTTGTCTGCGCTGCAGGGTGCTCTGTCACTGACAGCAAGAGTCACAACGGCGTCGAGGTGCCTTTGTAACTCGGACGGAGCCCAGATGTTGGCAGGCGGGATCGAACCTGGGATCTCAGTGCAGGAGCCGCTACCACATGAGCTAAAACCCATGCGGCTGTCAGCTCAGGCTGGAGAGCAGACTCATCGGTTCTGTCTCGAAGTGGTCCTGGTGCCACGAGATGGGCCAGAACCCCACAGCCAGGAGATACGTGGGTTACCCCGACAAGGGCAGGGATGGGCCTGGTCTGACTTTCAGCCGTGCCTGTGGGCCATGGGAAGTGCCTCAGAATCAGGCACCTGAGCCAGGCGCGTCTGCCAATCCCACGAAGCACCTCTGGACTTCTTTAGGTGCCTAAACCCCCTTGTCAAACTGGGCCTCCTTCCACAACCCAGAGAAACTTTTAAACACTGGCTGGAGTTGATCACACTTCAAGAGTGTTCCTTTTCAGCCCCCTGAGCAAGGGGCAGGTCGTTCTCCTGTCAGAGATCCCAGCTCCGGGAGATATAAACACACACAGCAAGGGGTGCTTTCCATGAGCACAGTCACAAAGCGTCATTACCATCGTCATAGGGGAGATGCTCGTTAATGAGGAGACGGGAGCGCGCTCTTCTTCCTGCTCTTCTGGGCTCCCTATTTCCCACTTCTCCTTCGTCTCCGACGGCTCCTTCTTCGTCCCTGCAGCAGAAAGAAACATTCTTAACATTTTGCTTTTCCATGTCTTCTCCCTGGTTTCCAGAGGGTGGAAGCTGGGCACAGAGCCCTGAAGCGAATTGCCCCGGCTCAGACTGAAGTTTGTTGGCAGAGCTGAGCAGAGAACTCCAATCTCATGACTCTTAGCTGGGGGCTTTTACCACACGAGGCTTCCTCTTACTTAGGGGCCAGTTTCTTTTCTATTCTACTCTTCCTCTCCCCTTGCCCACCTTTCCCGTCAGTGACGGGCCACAGGCCTCATTTTGCATTTAACCCCCCAAGAAGCAATGACTCAGCTCTGGTACGGTTCCCAGCTGTGACCTGCTGAGACCTCGGGAGCATTTTCCTGATGAAAGGGACCCGATCCAGGAGAAAAGAAACGATTTCCTCCAACGTCCAGCCTCTCTGTTCCCCTTACAGCCTGAAGCAATGTTAGTACTCCCCACCCCACAGGGCCAGACCCCCAGAGGGGGGTGACCTGACATTGTCAGCTCTCCCCACCTCAGCGATGGACCTCTGCCACCCTCTCCAAGAGGATCCGGCACTAAATGGATTCCAGAGTCTGAGGTACCCATCACTGTCCCATCAGACGGCCCTGATGTGGAAGTGTAAGGGGTCTGTTGGCCCCTTACTCAAACTCAGTGGGGTTTTTGGTTGGCTAGGTCCCAGTCCCGAAAGGAAGGGGAAGGGTGGATGGGAAACCAGGACTCTGATACTGACAGACCTCAGGGGCCATGGGGAGAGGCCAACGCTCCAGGTCAGCCTGATTGGCAGGGCGGGCAGGCTAATGACGGAGTCAGGGGGTCAGAAAGGTCCCCATCCTCCACGCGAGCTGGAATTGCCTGGCTCAGGCAGCGTGGGGCCGAGCTAAGGAGAGAGCAGGGGCGCGAGCTGAGCTGGGGAGCAGAGGCGGGCCAGCCAGCGGGGCAGAGACACAGCCCAGGGAGAGCAGACCCTGGGCTGGGAGCAGGGCTGCAGCCACAGAGCCAGTGGGGCCGGAGAAGCAGCCCCGGGGCTCGAGGCAGAGCAGCAGCATCAGAGCTGAGGCAGGGTGGAGCCGGAGCTCGAACACTGGGGCTGGGGCTGGAGCTGGAGCAGTCTGGAGCTGGGTGCGGAGAGCAACTGGGGCCAGCCAAGGGGGGACCCTGGCAAGGGGCCAGCGCAGAGAGACACCCCCAGCCAAGGGTTCTTGCAGGCCAGACTGGGAGGGGGATCTGAACCCGGCGGGAAGGAGGGTCCAACCCCCCAAAGCCCGGAGGTGTGTGGTCACCACCAGAGCAAGTGTCCGACCCGCAGCATCCCTGCAGCACAGCCAGGGCCGGAACTGCCCTGACGTTCCAGAGACGTGGTTTGTGATGTTCCCTGCCACAGAGCGGGGTGATGTGTTTTCCTTTCATCTTTCCCATTTTTCCTTATTCTTTTTTAAATTAATTGCTGATTAAATAAACTGTATTTGCTTTAAATCGTATGTAATGATCAGTGGGTCAGGGAAGCTCCCAGTGCAGAGAGAGTACCCCAAAGTGGGGACACCCTAGCCCCTGTCCTAGGTGGCCACAGCAAGGTTGGGGGTCGAGCCCCCCAGGAATCCTGGGCCCAGCCTTGTTGGGGTTACGAGGACTCTGCCAGACAGGAGAGTGGAAGGGGAGTCCTCCAGGGCAGGGAGGCCTCTGGGGAAAGGAAGTGGGAGCGAGGACTCAGATCCTTCCTCTAGCCCATTTCACCGGAGTAGTGCAGAAGCCAGGAAACTTCCCCACAATAGTGGGACCGTTCCCCTGCTTCCATAAGGCTTGTAGAGTGACTGGTGTGAGTATTCCTCACATGCTCCTTGCTAACCATGTGGTTTGTTTCCTCACCTGTAAGATCCAGTTCAACTTTGTCTTGCTTCTCCTGCAGCTTCTCCTCCTCTGACTCCACCTGGTTCTTGGCTGCTTTCTTCTTCTTCTTCTTCTCCTTCTTCAGGGAAAAGCACGTCCACCTTCTTGGAGAGGAAACCGTTCTCTCCTCATCGCTATCTGCCATCGAGTTGTCAGATTGGCTACAGACACAGAGTCTTTTCATGCCTGATAGGATCTTCCACGAGCATTTCCTTCTCGTGGGCTTCTCTGGCAAGGCCTGTTCTTGCTGGCTGATGGCAGAGCATGCCTCCATGGCTGCAGGTTGGACGAACACTGTGTTCACATGGCTCTCTCTGTGCTCCCGAGAGGTGAGTCTTTGAAAAAAGGAACGAAGCCTGGAATAGAAAGAAGGAAGAAATGGGTTTTTCTGTCCTACTCTAAAGGAAGGGAATTTGTGTGCGCAGGATTCCCAGATCCAAGAGAGTGGTCTTTTGAAATCATCTGCTCCTCTAATAGCCAGGACTGGTTCATACAACCAAGAACATAAGCAACAAAAGACTGGCCACACTGGGTCAAACGAAAGGTCCATCTATCCCTGTAGCCTGTCTTCCGACAGTGGCCAGTGCCAGGTGCCCCAGAGGGAATGAACAGAGAATCATCAAGTGATCCATTCCTGTTGCTCACTCCTGGCTTCTGGCAAACAGAGGCTAGGGAAACCATCCCTTCCCATCTTGGCTAATAGCCACTGATGGACCTATCCTCCATGAATTTATCTCATTCATTTTTGAATCCTCTTATAATCTTGGCCTTCACAACATCCTCCGGCAAAGAGATCCACACATTAACTGTGTGTTGTGTGGAAAGAATACTTCCTTTTATTTGTTTGAAATTTGCTGCTTATTAACAAAGGTTTCAAAGGGGGCACTTGGAGTTGAACCAAGGACCATTTAATGTGCAGTCAAACACTCTATCGCTGAGCTCTACCCCCATGACTGGACCCAGCCCCAGGTGAAGACACTTGGGACCATGGTGAAAGAGGAATTCTTCTGGGGAAGTCCAAGGGCCCGTGTTATGCAGGTCAGACTAGATGATCAGGGCTGGCCTTAGAGCCTTTGAAACTGTGAATTTATGAACCTAAAGTTGCCTTTAATGGCTAGTATGAAAGTTGCTACTCCTTTCCAAGAGGAGATGCGTTGAGGTTTCCTGGGGGAGAGGCACCAGGATCCTTTGTCACAGCCTTTCTTGGACACAGCACATCACAGCTTCTCCCCTTTTGCTCTATAACAAGAAACCTCCACGCACCAGATCTGTAATCCCGTCCTAGCCCAGTCACTGGCTCCAGTTCCTAGCCTGACTCTCACCCCATGGAGCTCACGCCTCCTCTGCCAGTGGACAGACATGGAAACAGCCAAGGTCAACTTCTGTTTTCTTTGCTCATTGCCTGGGCCTAGTTGCAAAAATGCTTCATTATTAACCCCACTCCTTTGTGCACAGAATGTTGGGACTCTGGGAACAGACAGGGCCAAGCTGAAAACCAAGACACCTCTGTTCCCAGAGAAGCCAGGAAAAGGAACAAAGGATTGTCATCTAGAAGGCTTGAGGGTCTGGATGGATGGATTAGCAGCTGCAAATATGTTGACTTATTCTCAACTATTTCAAAATCTGGACTGTAGTCGCATGGGGAAAATAACCAGTAAACTTTAACTGAAGGATTTCCCATACTATTTATAACGTCCAATCAGAACAATAGGCCACCCAAACAATGACAAAGAAATCACAGCGAGACCCATGACAAATTTAGGCTGCAGTTTATTTAAACCCCTTTCCTGGAAAGGAATTGCAGGGGGGATTTGACACGTCTATTTTATGTAGCCCAGTGGGGGTATAGTACAATTTGTCGAGAGTTTTGAAGTCTCTCTCCATGAGATTATTTCTGAGAGAACTACCAAGATGGCAGCCAGGGGATGGGAGTGGAGCTGTGTCACTTTCAATAGCTTCAGATTTATTTTTTCTGCATATCTGAGCTCATTTATGTGTCTTTCAATCATGTAAATTCTGAGACCGATCTTGTCTCAATACACATACATTAGACAATCATGACATGAGACAAAGGGTTTATATTCACTACTTGAAGGCAAGGAGTGCATTAGGGTCAACTCCAAGGGAAATACTCTTGATGGAGCTATCAATCTAAATTCTAGACCAGTTTTTTATCTTCCCTTTAGGTTATACCCATGGAAATTCACCCATACTAGTCTGCTGAAAGATAAAAGCATCGAAATCTGCCTCCAAAGACCGGGAAAGGCTGAAGCAGACGGAGAAGGGAGAGACGCCCACATTCAAATCAAAATGGAACGCTGAGACCTGACTGTTGCAACGCTGGCCCCACCCGTCCCTGCCCCGGGGGGGCCAAGCTGAGCCTGAGAAGAGCCAGAACTGACCAATGAACATTGCCAAAGAGCCCCAGTAACACGCCAGCAGCCCCCATCCACCACCCCCTCCAGCCCCCAGCACCTCCCGCCCACCGGCAGCCCCGCCCGTCAGCGCCTCCCCCTCCCTCCCCACTCCTCCCGCCCGCCGCAATCGGCTGTTCTGCCGTGCGCAGGAGGCTCTGGTGGGGAAGGGGCAGGAGCGAGGGCATGGCAGGCTCGGGGGAAGGGGCAGGGGCCTTGGGGGAAGGGGTGGAGAGGTGGCAGGACCTGGGGCAGAGCAGGGGGTTGAGCAGTGAGCACCCCACAGCGTATTGGAAAGTTGGCATCTGTAGCTCCAGCCTCGGAGTCAGCGCTGTGCAAGGAGCCGCGTATTAACCTCTGATGAGCCGCATGCGGCCCCGGAGCCCCAGGTCGGCCACCCCTGCCCGAGGGGAAGGAGGCACCAACCTGTCATGTGCGATCGAAGGAGCAGGAAAAGAATCTGGGAATTACCTTCTGTAAAAACTCATCTTTTGTCGAAAACCTGTGGAAAAAGCTGATGCAAGAAGTTGTTGACAGAGGGATAGTCCGCGTCTCTCAGCAGCTCCTTGGGTCACCAGCCGTTGTCAGCCAAGCCAGTTGGCAGACTGAAGGCAGGGCAAGAATGCTGAGGCCGAACAGTCTTTGCTGTTGGCATCCGTGACCTCACAATCAGCTTAAGCATCAACACACACAGACCCCCCCCACCCACCCAGAGAGACACGCACACACAGAAGCTGGTAACATTTACAACATGGAGAGATGCACCCAAACTCTCGAGGACTTTTGATTTGGGGGAGGGCATCATCTGCGCTGACTGCATGGGTGTCCCGGGGCTGGAGCACCCATGGGGAAAAATTAGTGGGTGCTTAGCACCCACCGGCAGCCAAGCTCTGCCCTCCCCCCAGAGCATCTCCCGCTGACCAACTCCTCCCACACCCTTCCAGGGCCTTCTGCCCACCACAAAACAGCTGTTTGGCTGCATTCAGGACGCTCCCATTTGGTGCGGGAGGAGCAAAGCCATAACTCACCCAGAGATGTGATTTTATTAAATAGTTCGGAGGCTCAGAAACACGTAGAAAATGTTCTAAGGCTCTGAGCTAGTGAAAGTGCCAGTCACCCAGAGAGCAGTGGGAGCAGGTCCAAGATGTAGCAAAGAGGGTTTCCTGCAGGGAGAAGGGAAGCAGGGAGATTGCAGCTCTTTGGGACAGAGACTGTCTGTTTGTTCTGTATGTATGCAGCACCTGGCACAATGGGGCCTGATACCTGAGTAGGGCCTGGACACAGTGCTAATAAAGCAAGGGCATTTATTGAATTACTGAAGTGCCCTGAGTCCCCTGAGTGGAAAGGTGGCAGGTGAAGCAGGGGCAAACCCTAGGCAGATGGGATCTGCCCAGCCTGGGGCAGCATGTGCGGGAAGGGGAAGGGGAAAGGCCATTGGGAGTGTTTCCACAGAAGCCAAGAAATCAGGGCACCAGCCCTAGCATGGCTGAGTGAGGCTGTTTCCTGGGAGAGATCTCCACAGACAGCATTCGTGGGCAGGCTGGGAGGGATGGCCTGGATTCACTTTGGAGTGGATCCAGTGTAAATGAGACTAGAATTGTCCCAGAAGGGCCCAGATACAACAGTGACAGACACTGTAGGTGGAGTCTGTGAATAAATAAATTAGGTGCATTATAAAACAGTAGTAAAATCATCCCCCTGCTCTGTGACCCCAAGTCTGACCTTGTACCTGTCAATGGGGCATCATCACTGAATGGGGGAGCTGTTAATGAGGCGCCACAGGGATTGGCTGTAGCCCCCTCACTTGTCAACTTTTTAATTAACGATCTGGAAGTAAGCATAAAATCACTGCTGATAAAGTCTGTGGCTAACACAGCTTGGAGGAGTGGTAAATAATGCTAGTGACGGGGCCGTTGTATGGAGCAGCCTGGATAGTTTGGTAAACTGGGATTAGTAAGGAGGCAACCTAGTGACAGAGGATGTGGAAAAAGCTAATGTACTCAATGCTTTTTTTGCTTCTGTCTTCACTAACAAGGACAGCTCCCAGACTGCTGCGCTGGGCATCGCAACATGGGGAGTAGATGGCCAGCCCTCTGTGGAGAAAGAGGTGGTTAGGGACTATTTAGAAAAGCTGGACGTGCACAAGTCCATGGGGCCGGACGAGTTGCATCCGAGAGTGCTGAAGGAATTGGCGGCTGTGATTGCAGAGCCATTGGCCATTATCTTTGAAAACTCGTGGCGAATGGGGGAAGTCCCAGATGACTGGAAAAAGGCTAATGTAGTGCCAATCTTTAAAAAAGGGAAGAAGGAGGATCCTGGGAACTACAGGCCAGTCAGCCTCACCTCAGTCCCCGGAAAAATCATGGAGCAGGTCCTCAAAGAATCAATCCTGAAGCACTTACATGAGAGTAAAGTGATCAGGAACAGTCAGCATGGATTCACCAAGGGAAGGTCATGCCTGACTAATCTAATCGCCTTTTATGATGAGATTACTGGTTCTGTGGATGAAGGGAAAGCAGTGGATGTATTGTTTCTTGACTTTAGCAAAGCTTTTGACACTGTCTCCCACAGTATTCTTGTCAGCAAGTTAAAGAAGTATGGGCTGGATGAATGTACTTTAAGGTGGGTAGAAAGTTGGCTAGATTGTCGGGCTCAACGGGTAGTGATCAATGGCTCCATGTCTAGTTGGCAGCCGGTGTCAAGTGGAGTGCCCCAGGGGTCGGTCCTGGGGCCGGTTTTGTTCAATATCTTCATAAATGATCTGGAGGATGGTGTGGATTGCACTCTCAGCAAATTTGCGGATGATACTAAACTGGGAGGAGTGGTAGATACGTTGGAGGGCAGAGATAGGATACAGAGGGACCTGGACAAATTGGAGGATTGGGCCAAAAGAAACCTGATGAGGTTCAATAAGGATAAATGCAGGGTCCTGCACTTAGGATGGAAGAACCCAATGCACCGCTACAGACTAGGGACCGAATGGCTAGGCAGCAGTTCTGCGGAAAAGGACCTAGGGGTGACAGTGGACGAGAAGCTGGATATGAGTCAGCAGTGTGCCCTTGTAGCCAAGAAGGCCAATGGCATTTTGGGATGTATAAGTAGGGGCATAGCGAGCAGATCGAGGGACGTGATCATTCCCCTCTATTTGACATTGGTGAGGCCTCATCTGGAGTATTGTGTCCAGTTTTGGGCCCCACACTACAAGAAGGATGTGGATAAATTGGAGAGAGTCCAGCGAAGGGCAAGAAAAATGATTAGGGGTCTGGAACACATGACTTATGAGGAGAGGCTGAGGGAACTGGGATTGTTTAGTCTGCAGAAGAGAAGAATGAGGGGGGATTTGATAGCTGCTTTCAACTACCTGAGAGGTGGTTCCAGAGAGGATGGTTCTAGACTATTCTCAGTGGTAGAAGAGGACTGGACAAGGAGTAATGGTCTCAAGTTGCAGTGGGGGAATCCGTGACTTCCAGAGACCTCTGTGACTTCAGCTCGTAGCTCCAAGCGAGCCCCCACAGCTGCCCAGCCACTGTGAGCGGTGTGGGGACCCCGCAGCTGAACTCCCCATGGACAGGTCACGGGCTTCTGTGAATTTTTCTTTATTGCCCGTGACCTGCCGTGACTGTTACTAAAAATATCCCGGACAAAATCTTAGCCTTACCCATGGTTAAGTAGGTGAGGGGAGGGGGAAAGGTGTTCCTTGTAGAGACCCAGAGATACAGGCATGAGGGACAGCTGGCTGCCTGGGGCCCCATGCCCATGAAGTGTCCCAGAAGACAATGGCCATTCCAATTGCCTGGACATTGGGCACCAAACAATAAATGACCATGGACGGCCCACCCTCCATGGGAAGCCAGCCAAGTGTGCCCAGCAGGAGGACAAAGGACTGGGCTGGGGTTCTAAGTGTGGGCATCTGGAGGCAGGAGAGCAGCTTGTGGGCTCGGACGACAGAGGGGACAGAGGGCTCCGGGACTGACCCAGATGGACCTTTCCGTTCTCTGTGTTCACTAAGCACTGTCTGCGCTGTGTTCCAGACATGTCAAAAAACAGGGAGAGTCAATTATTTTTTATAAAGGTCCAAATTTCTTGGTCAAGGCATAGTCAAGGTCCAGACTTCAGAGAAAATAATAAAAAATAATAACAATCATGATCATAATCAAATAATAAAAAGATTTCAGGATCTGCTGGAAAGCAGCTGGTGGTCCAGATTTGGCCCGCGGTCTGCCTGTTGACTGCCCCTGTAATAACCCCCCCTGCTTTCACAATGCTGGTTGAGAGTCACTCCAGGGTAAGGAAGTGGGGGTACATGGCTCCCTGGGGGCCTACAAGTCTCCCTTGGGTATCCAACTCAGGTGGACTTGCTGACGTGAAGCAGGGGTGTTGAAGGCTCTGAGATTCAGAGTCAGGAGGCGGTGAAGTCAGGTGACTTTCCTCATTGGAAAAAGTGTGACCTTAAGGGGGTTGCCACACTAAAGAGCTCCTCCCAGGGACTGTTCAAGAGCACCAGACCTATGGCAGGGAAACCGCCTGGAGATGATGGTGCTGGGGCGGAGTGGGCCAGGCCCAGCAGCTCTGCCGGGGAGCTACCTTGGAGCTGAGGTCACTTTTTCAGAGGGTTGGAGAAGGGGGACCTGCTCCCACAGCCTCACTCTGCTCAGTTATCGCTGGGCACAAACCAGTGACCCCAAACCAGCCCCCAGAGCCATTGTCTGTTTGCAGGAGCAAATCCTGAGCCGCCTGCAGCATCTGTGGGAGGAGACAGAAGAGCTTCTGGGCCTGAAATCTGACTGGGACAAGGAGAGTGAGAGGCTCCTGGTAGGTGCCCTGCCCTGCCCGGCCGCTTTGCACAGGGGTGTCAGCGACAGCAGCAGGGGGTCTCTGCGCTGCTTGGGGTCTGGGTCATTCAGAAGGTTAAAGGGTTTCCAGGGTCGCTACAGGGAGACAGGTCAGGGTCATTGTAACCAGTGCAGGGCAGCTCTGCTCTCAGGTACCTGGTGTACATCAGGAGTGACCCCACCGAAGTCAGTGGGGTCAGGGTCACACTCCTCTGGGACCCTGGTGTTAGTTCCCACTGGGGTCAGTGGGTTTACACCAGGGTAGCTGGGAGCAGCCTCTGGCTCTGTCTCTCTAGCACTGGGAGTGGGGGCCAGAGGGAGAGGCCAGTGAAACACTGAACAGACACAGATGTGGCAGGGGTCGGGGCGGAGCGGGGGAGACTTTTGCTGATCCCAGGGTTCGAGTGTCAGATGTTCCAGTGATGCCACTGGGCAGTTTGGGAAGCACCATTTGCCACGGCCTGGTCTGCACTTCACTCTGGTGCTGGGACAGTGCTGGGGACGGGCTGGGGGTTGGTGATTTGGGGTCACATTTTTATACTAGCAAAAGCTCTAGTGTAGCCACAGTGACTCTGGCAAAGATATTGAATGAAAGGCTCTGTGGAGCCCGGACAAGGCTTTGTCCCATTTCCCATGACACCCGCTCTCCCCGTGTCCCTGCCCTGCCCCTGCGTCTCTCTGTGCACCCCAGAGGCAGACGGAAGTGGAGCGGCCGCTGGTGGTGTCCAAGTGCGAGGGGCTGCGCCAGTTTCTGGCTGAACAGGAGCGCCTCCTCCTGGCCCGGCTGGGAGAGCTGGACGAGGCGATTGGGAGGAGGAGGGAGGAAAATGCCACCCACCTGGGTGAGGAGATTTCCCGGCTCAGCGCCCTGATCACAGAGCTGGAGGGGAAGCGTCAGCAGCCGGTGCTGGAATTGCTGCAGGTGAGACAGTGTCAGATGCGCCCAGAGCCCAGTGCAGGGAGGAGACGGCCCCTGAGTCACTCGGGCTGACAGGGTAACTCAGTGCAGGGAGCACGGCCCGGGGCGTCTGCAGGGCCAGGGGCCCAGGGCTGCAGAGAGACAGGAGTTTGGGCTGTCGGGGAGGTGGGGGGAGGCTGGTGAAAGGCTGTTCCAGCCCTGGGCTCAGCACAGAGGACCCGGCCGTCCCGTCCCTGCGGAACATCTGGTGTGAACGGGGCTCTGCGCCCACTAGCACAGCCCTTCAGTGCTCCACCCCGCTGGGGGAGCAGCCTGTGGGGCCGGGGCTGGGGGAGCAGAGTGACCCCTCTGGGGCAGGGGGCCGGCTGGGCCATGGGCACTGACTCTCTGCTCTGTCTCTCCTTCCCCTCTAGGGTGTCAGAAGTGCCGTGAGCAGATACATCCGGGCTCCGTCTGCCCCCACGCCTCGTTGTGCTGGGAAAGACTCAGGGTATGTCTACACTACGAAATTAGGTCGAATTTATGGAAGTCGGTTTTTTAGAAATCGGTTTTATATATTCGAGTGTGTGTGTCCCCACAGAAAATGCTCTAAGTGCATTAAGTGCATTGACTCGGCGGAGAGCTTCCACAGTACCGAGGCTAGCGTCGACTTCCGGAGCGTTGCACTGTGGGTGGCTATCCCACAGTTCCCGCAGTCTCCGCTGCCCATTGGAATTCTGGGTTGAGATCCCAGTGCCTGATGGGGCTAAAACATTGTCGCGGGTGGTTCTGGGTACATATCATCCGTTCCCTCCCTCCCTCCTTGAAAGCAAGGGCAGACAATCGTTTCGCGCCTTTTTTCCTGAGTTACCTGTGCAGACGCCAGACCACGGCAAGCGTGGAGCCCGCTCAGCTCACCGTCACCATATGTCTCCTGGGTGCTGGCAGACGCGGTACTGCATTGCTACACAGCAGCAGCAACCCATTGCCTTGGGGCAGCAGACAGTGCAATAGGACTGGTAGCTGTCATCGTCATGTCCGAGGTGCTCCTGGTCGCCTCTGTGAGGTTGATCAGGAGCGCCTCGGCAGACATGGGCGCAGGGACTAAATTTGGAGTGACTTGATCCGGTCATTCTCTTTAGTCCTGCAGTCAATCCTATTGAACCATCTTATGGTGAGCAGGCAGGCGATACGGATTGCTAGCAGTCCTATTGCACCGTCTTCTGCCGAGCAGCCATGAGATGTGGATGGCTAGCAGTCCTATTGTACCATCTTCTGCCGAGCAGCCATGAGATGTGGATGGCTTGCAGTCCTTCTGCACCGTCTGCTGCCAGCCAAAGATGTAAAAGATAGATGGAGTGGATCAAAACAAGAAATAGACCAGATTTGTTTTGTACTCATTTGCAACCCCCCCGTCTAGGGGACTCATTCCTCTAGGTCACACTGCAGTCACTCACAGAGAAGGTGCAGCGAGGTAAATCTAGCCATGTATCAAGCAGAGGCCAAACTAACTAACCTCCTTGTTCCAATAAGAACAATAACTTCGGTGCACCATTTCTTATTGGAACCCTCCGTGAAGTCCTGCCTGAAATACTCCTTGATGTAAAGCCACCCCCTTTGTTGATTTTAGCTCCCTGTAAGCCAACCCTGTGAGCCGTGTCGTCAGTCGCCCCTCCCTGCGTCAGAGCAACGGCAAACACTCGTGCATCTGAGTTGAGAGTGCTGTCCAGAGCAGTCACAAGGGAGCACTCTGGGATAGCTCCCGGAGGCCAATACCGTCGAATTGTGTCCACAGTACCCCAAATTCAACCCGGCAAGGCCGATTTAAGCGCTAATCCACTTGGCAGGGGTGGAGTAAGGAAATCGATTTTAAGAGCCCTTTAAGTCGAAATAAAGGGCTTCATCGTGTGGACGGGTGCAGGTTTACATCGATTTAAAGCTGCTAAATGCGACCTAAAGTCCTAGTGTAGACCAGGGCTCAGAGCCCAGGCAGCAGACCCAGCATCCCGACCGTGGGACGGTCTCACCCTCTGGATCCAGCCCCCCTCCATCCCCATAGCCCTGGGGCTGCTGCCGCTGTGTCTGTGTGACCCACCCTGGGAAGGGGAGTGCCCCACAGCTCTGGGCTGGAGAACGCTCCCTGGGACCAGGCTGGCTTGGGGGATCATTAATGGGGCTGAGAGCCTGTCACCCCGAGGGCCCAGCTGGGACCTGGCCCCAGCTCTGTCATGGCCCAGAGCCTGTCCCGTGTGAGGGGGGCCCAAGGGCCTGTGGGGAAAGAGCTGAGTGTCCCAGCCCAGGCCCTCGTGGGGCAGTGTCTCGGTCCCAGAACCCCCACCCCATGGGGAGTGACCAGGCCCCTTGGAGGCTAAGAGGAGAAGCTGAGAAGAAGCTGGGCATGGAGAATGGGCCCCTCTCTCATCCCTGGGAGAAGCCCCTCCGGGCCCTTGTAGGGAACGTGGGGCTGGGCCAGGTGTGAGGGGAGCTGGCCCTGCCTGGGCTGGGTTTTCTCTCTGGATGGAGAGAGGCCCCCAGTCTCCAGGCCGGCCCCCAGCAGATTGTGCAGGCAGTAAATTCCCTGGGCAGCAGAGGTCACGGCCTCGTTAGCCCTGCCTGTGGCCCAGCTCCCACCCACTCCCCATCTGGCTCTGGGGGGCAGGAACTTAGAGCAAAGGAATGGGAGGAATAAACACGCTCGTGACTCTGCAGGGATGAGAAGGCTACGTCTTCGCATCCGGTGCCCGAGTCCCCTGAGCTGGAAAAAAGAATCCAGGACTTCCCTCGAGAGAACAATCTCCAGGAGGCTGTGACGGGATTCCTGGGTAAGGGGCGCTGCCGGGGGTTTCTCTCATTGTATTCGAGCAGGGCAGGGGGAGGGATTTGGCCCAGCAGGTTGGGTTATTATCAGTTCGTGTGTGCCCGTATTACTCGTGGATCAGAGCCAAACTATCAGAGGCTCGTTCACCTGCACATCCACCAATGTGATATATGCCATCATGTGCCAGCAATGCCCCTCTGCCATGTACATTGGTCAAACTGGACAGGCTCTACGTAAAAGAATAAATGGACACAAATCAGATGTCAAGAATTATAACATTCATAAACCAGTCGGAGAACACTTCAATCTCTCTGGCCACGCGATTACAGACATGAAAGTCGCTATTTTACAACAAAAAAACTTCAAATCCAGACTCCAGCCAGAGACTGCTGAATTGGAATTCATTTGCAAATTGCATACAATTAACTTAGGCTTGAATAGAGACTGGAAGTGGCTTAGTCATTATGCAAGGTAGCCTATTTCCCCTTGTTTTTTCCTAACCCCCCCCCGCCCCTCAGACGTTCTTGTTAAACCCTGGATTTGTCCTGGAAATGGCCCACCTTGATTATCATACAAATTGTAAGGAGAGTGGTCACTTTAGATGAGCTATTACCAGCAGGAGAGTGAGTTTGGGGGGGGGGGGGGAAGAAAACCTGGATTTGTGCTGGAAATGGCCCACCTTGATTATCATACACATTGTAACGAGAGTGATCACTTTAGATAAGCTATTACCAGCAGGAGAGTGGGGTGGGAGGAGGTATTTTTTCATGCTTTTTGTGTGGATATAAAAAGATCTTCTACACTTTCCACAGCATGCATCCGATGAAGTGAGCTGTAACTCACGAAAGCTTATGCTCAAATAAATTGGTTAGTCTCTAAGGTGCCACAAGTACTCCTTTTCTTTCTGCGAATACAGACTAACACGGCTGTTACTCTGAAGCCATTCAGAGCACTGTGACTGCCCAGCCCAGAGGGGCCCAGATCCTGGGAGAGCCCTTGGGGTCCCAGCTTCCCTGGCTGCTCAGAGCAGAGCCCAAAGGGGAAGATTTCAGGAGAGCAGATAATTCAATCATGAATCTGTGCGCCCAGTGCTGTCTCCTGCTCTCTCCCTGGCTATCTGAGCGCAGGGGCTGATGCTCCTGGTTAACAGGAGACGTTATCACGGATTCTCAGCCTCCCTGACTGACACCAGCTGAGCATCAGGGCCCTAGTGTTTAAGCACCTTGGGCCACACTTTCAATGGTATTTAGGTGTCTGCTGGGAACCTCCAAAGCACCTAACTCCTATGGACTTGCCAAACCTGCTTCAGCCCTTTGGAAAATCCCCTTCTCCAAGCGGTTTCCCTGCCATAGGTCTGGTGCTCTTGAATGGTCCCTGGGAGGAGCTCTTTAGCGTGGCAACCCCTTAAGATCACACTTTTTCCAGTGAGGAAAGTTACCTGGCTTCACCGTCTCCTGACTCTGAATCCCAGAGCCTTCAGCACCCCTGCTTCACGTCAGCAAGTCCACCTGAGTGGGACACCCAAGGGAGACTTGTAGGCCCCCAGGGAGCCATGTACCCCCACTTCCTTACCCTGGAGTGACTCTCAACCAGCATTGTGAAAGCAGGGGGGGTTATTACAGGGGCAGTCAACGGGCAGACCGCGGGCCAAATCTGGACCACCAGCTGCTTTCGAGCAGATCCTGAAATCTTTTTATTGTTTTATTGTGATCAGGATTGTTATTGGTGTTTATTGTTTTCTCTGAAGTCTGGACCTTGACGATGCCCCGACCAAGAAATCGGGACCGGAATAAGAAGTAACCGGCTCCCCCGGTCCCGGCCTGTCCGGAGCAGGGCGCGGCCAGGGCCCAGTGACCACGGGGACGGGCAGGTCCGGCTGGGCCAGCCCCGGAGCCCGCTGTCCCCCGAGCCGGGCCGGCTCCCCGCCGCCAGCAGCCCGCCCCTCCGACCCACCCGGCTCTGCCCGCGGCTGGGCCCCGGCCGGCTCCCTGGGGCGGGCCGCCCTGCCCCGTCTCGGCGGGCGCCAGCGGCCCGGGCGGGGGCGCGGCATCGCCTCCCGGGCCGGCCCCGGCCCGGCCGCCTCAGGCCGCGCCGCGGGGTGCGCAGGGGACCCCGGCCGGGAGCCCGGGAGCCGGGGAGCCGCGGCCCCGCCCGGGACGGGCCCGGCCGGGGTCAGGGCGGCCCGACGCCCGAGGCTTTTCCCGGCCCCGCCCGGCGGAGCGGGAGACCCGCGGCCCCGACGGACGGGCCCGCCCGCCCCGGCAGCCCGCCCGCCCCGGGAGACCTGCCGCGCCCCCCCGCCCGCGGGCGTCGCGAGGCCTCCGGCGGGCCCGGGCCGGGGGGTCCGGCGGGGTCCGGGCCCCGGTCCGCGCGTTCACAGACCCGGGGGCAGCGACCGGAAGTCCCCCCGGCACCCCAGGGCCTGCGGCCACCCAGGCGAGTCCGCTCCGCGGCCGGCGGCGGGCGCCCGGTGCTCGCGGGGGGGGCTGCGGGGGGGGCGGAGCCAGGGAGCCCGGCGCCGAGCGGCCTCGCCCGGAGCGCGGGACGGCCGGGTCGGGCCGCGGCCGCGGCGTGCGCCCCGCAATGCCCGATGGGACATGGCGGGTCACCCGCAGGGCCCGGCTCCGCCCCCCCCCGCCGCGGGTCTTCTCGCGAGGGCGCGCGTGGCCCTTCCGAAGGTGGGGGGAGCGTCGCCCGCTGTGACATCATCTCAGTGCGACAGCGACGGGGCGGAAGCGGAGCCTGCGAGGTGACGTACGGGAACACACTGCGTCTCCCAGCGTGCCGGGGGCCGCGCGGTGGCTGACGGGAGTAGTCCCCAGACCGCGACTTCCCGCGGGGGCCGATGGGAAAAGCGGCCGCGAGACGCGGGCACCACGGCGCAGGCGCGTTACGGCTCGGTCCCGACAGCGCAGCGTCGCCCCCTGACGCCGGCGGGACTCGACCCCGCTACGGCGGCCTGTGAGGCCGGATCCGGGGCGGTTCAGCCGGCGTGCGCGGGAGCCGGGGGAGGAGCCCGGCCGGGCCTCCAGCGCCGCCCTCCGCGCAGGTAGCCGCGAGCGGGGCCGGGCTCCGGGGCGCCCTGAGCTGGCGGGGGGGCCGGGGGGAGCCGGGGCCGGCGGGGGGGGGCCGCAGCATAAAACCAGCGGCTTTCAATTCCCGACCCCCCCCCGCCCACACCCAGAGACCCACAGAGAGACCCCCCCACACCCACAGAGACCCCCCCCACAGAGACCCCCCCCGCACACACCCACAGACACAGAGACCCTGAGACAGAGACCCCCCCACACACACGAGACAGAGAGACAGAGACCCCCCCACAGAGACCCCCCCACAGACACAGAGACCCTGAGACAGAGACCCCCCCCCACACGAGACAGACAGAGACCCCCCCACAGAGACCCCCTCACACCCACAGACACAGAGACCCTGAGACAGAGACCCCCCCACACCCACAGAGACCCCCCCCCACACACACGAGACAGAGAGACAGAGACCCCCCCCACAGAGACCCCCCACACCCACAGAGACTCCCTCACACACACAGACACAGAGACCCTGAGACAGAGACCCCCCCACACCCACAGAGACCCCCGCACACACACACGAGACAGAGAGACAGAGACCCCCCCCAGAGACCCCCCACACCCACAGAGACCCTGAGACAGAGACACCCCCCAAAAGAGACCCCCCACACCCACAGAGACCCCCCCCCACACATGAGACAGAGAGACAGAGACCCCCCACACCCACAGACACAGAGACCCTGAGACAGAGACACCCCCTCCACACACGCGTCCTGTGAACCGGGAGTTCGCGGCTATTTCTTAAACCGCGGGCAATTAGCGCAAGATTTGAGGATTCCCTGAACTAGTTAATAGCCAAGAATAACAATTCCTGCAACCCAATCCAGTAATTTTCATAGTGTGTGCCCACACACACACACACACACACACTGGGGCTGTCAAGCGATTAAAAAAAATCACCATTAATCGTGCAGTTGTACAACTCTAGAATACCATTTACTTTAAATATGTGGCATGCTTACATCTTCAAATATATTAATTTCAATTACAACACGATACAAAGTGTACAGTCCTCACTTTATATTTATTTTTGATTACAAATATTTGCGCTGTAAAAACAAAAACCTTGTGTTTTTCAGCTCACCTCATACCCGTACTGTAGTGCAATCTCTTTCCCATAAAAGTTGAACTTACAAATGTAGAATTATGTAAAAAAACAGCAACCCTACATTCAAAAATAAAACAGTGTAAAATTTTAGAGCCCACAAGTCCCCTCAGTCCTACTTCTTGGTCAGCCAATCGCTCAGACAAGCAAGGGTAGTTACAATTTGCAGGAGATAATGCTGCCGCTTCTTGTTTACAAGGTCACCTGAAAGCGAGAGCAGGAGTTCGCATGGCACTGCTGTAGCTAGTGTTGCAGATTATTTACATGCCAGATGCGCTAAAGATTCATATGTCCCTTCATGCTTCAACCACCATTCCAGAGGATATGCCTCCGTGCTGATGACAGGTTCTGCTCGATAAAGATCCAAAGCAGTGCGGACCGATGACATGTGTTCATTTTCATCATCTGAGTCGGATGCCTCCAGCAGAAGGCTGATTTTCTCTTTTGGTGGTTTGGGTTCTGTAGTTTCCGCATCGGAGTGTTGCTCTTTTAAGACTTCTAAAAGCGTGCTCCACACCTCGTCCCTCTCAGACTTTGGACGGCACTTCAGATTCTTAAACCTTGGGCCGAGCGCTGTCGCTGTTTTTAGAAATCTCACATTGGTACCTTCTTTGTGTTTTGTCAAATCTGCTGTGAAAGTGTTTTTAAAACGAATATGTGCTGGGTCATCATCCAAGACTGCAATAACATGAAACATATGCAGAATGCAGGTAAAATAGAGCAGGAGACCTACAGTTCTCCCCCCAAGGAGTACAGTCACAAATTTAATTGATGTATTATTTTTTTAACGAGCATCATCAGCATGGAAGTATGTCCTCTGGAATGGTGGCCGAAGCATGAAGGGGCATACGAATGTTTAGCATATCTGGCATATCTTGCAACGCTGGGTACAAAAGTGCCATGCGAACGCCTGTTCTCACTTTCAGGTGACATTGTAAATAAGAAGCAGGCAACAGTATCTCCCGTCAGTTGTAAACAAACTTTTGTCTTAGCGATTGGCAGAATAAGAAGTAGGACTGACTGGACTGGTAGGCTCTGAAGTTTTAAACTGTTTTGTTTTTGAGTGCAGTTATGCAACCAAAAAAAACCCAACTGCATTTGTTACACTTTCACAATAAAGAGTTTGCACTTCAGTACTTGTATGAGGTGAATTGAAAAATACTATTTCTTGTGTTTTATCATTTTTACAGGGCATATATTTGTAATAAAAAATAATAATATAAAGTGAGAACTCTGCACTTTGTATTCTGTGTTGTAATTGAAATCAGTATTGAAAATGTATCAAAAAAATTTAATAAATTTCAATTGGTCTTCTATTGTTATAAGTGTGATTAATCGCGATTGATTTTTTTGAGTTAATCGTGTGAGATAACTGTGATTGACAGCCTTAACGTACATATATAAAATAATACCAAATCCTCAGAACACCAATGTAATGGGGAAACTAATTCTTACCTTAAAATGACAAGTGATTTTATGTACTCATGTGGCACTTGTTGGCATTGCCCTAGCAACAAAGCTATTGAAACAGAAAAGCAAGCAGGGTGCGGCCGTGAGGCTGATGCCTAGCAGGGCTACCAGGGAAAAAAAAAATTCTTTTCATTTTGCCTGTGCTCCTAAGAGGTTGAAAGTTACCTAAACCCCAAAGCATAAAAGTGGGAGTGGGGGCAGGTGCTTTGAAACTTCCATTCCCAGGATCGCCATGGCAAATGGGTCATGAGAGACAGAATCTACAGGGGCCAGGGCAGGGCTTGCAACTAAACTCCCATGTTTCCCTCAGGATTTTCAAACTACACCGGACCCTCACGAGAATGTGGGATTTGGGATCCATGCCAAATCCCGCATTTTAGCGGGTACTGCGTTACAGCGGGGACCGCGTTACAATGAAAGTTAATGACCGTTACTAAATTTGGGATCCGCAACCACGTTCTATCAGAATTTGTATTATATAGACACGTGTTCTAGCGAGGGTCCGGTGTATAACTTTCAGGTTCTCATCTCTGTCAGTTAAGGCTATGTCTACCCTATAGCATTTACAGCGGCACAGCTGCAGTGGGCTAGCCCCTTGTTCTGTGTTTGGGAGTGGCAGGGGATTCATTCATGGTCTTTTTCCTCTTTCAGGTGCTTTCAAGGGTCATCATGGTGCACCTTGGTAAGTGCAGACAGGGCTTGTTAGGGGTTGCGTGCACACCATGTTGTACTGGCAGACCCCAGGTTCTGCATCCCTCTAAATCAATCACAGTTAGTGGAGAATGTGCAGCCTTCACCGCTGAACTCTCTTAAGGGTTGATAGAGCAAATCTGTCATCTTTATTGTAAATAAATTGCTTTAAGACCTCAGTCTCCTGGCAAGGTACAGACTTTGATTCCATCATGAAGAATAATCTACTGTTGCTGTGTAAGGGAAGGTTACAGCAGTTTTATTGATTTTTAAATGAAACCAAGCTTTTCTCTAAGGCCTTTGGAATTTTTTGGCTCGACGTCTATACACATCTGTTTATAATCAAATCTATTGTGACACCTGTTGATCTTCCCTTCAGCTCATCTCCTTATGAAAAATTATCATGGAGGACACGTAGCTATCCGATTGGCTCTTGGTGGTTGTGCCAACAGACCCTTCTTCCGTATAGTGGCCGCATATAACAAGCGAGCACGGGACAGCAAGTATTTGGAGCAAGTGGGCTGCTATGACCCACTCCCAAATAGCCACAATGAAAAGCTTGTTGGCTTGAACATCGAGAGAATCAAACACTGGATTGGTTGTGGAGCACATGTCACAAAACCGGTTGAAAAACTTCTAGGTAACTCAATGTGTTTTTCAATCTGAACTATTTGCTTATTTCTCTTAAAAGACAACAGGTTTTCCTTGGTGATCCTCCGCATACTTGGAGTACCAAAGACTCTTTCTTCATTTCTTTGCATGACTTGTGGCACCTTAGAGACTAACAAATTCATTTGAGCATAAGCTTTCGTGGGCTACAGCTCACTTCATCAGATGAATAGAATGGAACATATAGTAAGAAGATCTATACACATACAGAGAATCATGAAAAGGTGGGAGTTGCCATACAAACTGTAAGAGGCTAATTAAGATGAGCTATCATTTGTTAGTCTCTAAGGTGCCACAAGTACTCCTGTTCTTTTTGAGGAAATGGGAACGGGTCTCATTTATGGAGACACTGAGCTGGCCGAGACAGCAGTAAAAGGCACTTCAAGCCACTAGAGGGTTGGTGAGAGAGACAATTACTCTCACTTCTTAAAAGTCTCATTAACTATTGGAACAGTTGACCCAGGGTTGTCGTGAATTCTCCATCACTGACAATTTAACTTGAGATTGGATGTTTTTCTGAAATATATACGCTAAGAATTATTTTGGGGAAGATCTATAGCATGTGTTATATAGGATGTCAGACGAGATAATCACAGCGCTCCCTTCTAGCCTTTGAATCTGTGAGTCTAGAACAGTCATATTGCAACTCCAGCTATAAACATAAATAGTCTTTCTTTCAGGTCTTTCTGGATTTTTCCCATTGCATCCTATGACAATCACAAATGCAGAAAGATTAAGGAAGAGAAGAGCCTTGAAAGCCATAACAGCTTCTGAGGAAGAAACTCCAGGTGACTGATAACATCTAACTGAACTGAATGACTCAAAAGATTACTGTACAGACAACGATCAGAACAGTGTGCCAACTAAAAAGGACAATATCTTTACTACAGGCAAAGAAATGATAGTGGATGTGAATTATTTCATAAGAACATTAAAGTATTTTGAGGCTTTAGGAGTTCTCAGACAAGGATTCTGATTGTCCTCATTTGTTAATTACTTCTTATTTTGCACAAATTATTCATCTTTCATGTTTGTCAAACTGCAATTACTTAGGCCCAGATCCACAAAGGTAAAATTTAGGCTTCTAAATTCCACTGAAATCCAATGGAAGTCAAGAACCAAAATACCTTTGTGGATCTGGGCCTTCCAGATTACAGCATTCATACAAACTGAATACAAACTCCCGTTTTCTAAATAGCTCTATTGTGGAGGTAGAGAGAGCGTTACTGACTGCCATAAGAGTCTAATGTATAGGAAGTTGTGCTGGATCAACGAACAGGTGAGGATGCACCTGTAGGCTTCCTTCTAAACGTCACCTTACCATTACTTAAGACAAGCCACAGTTGTTTTTTAATTTTACAGTGAACTATTTCAAGATTTTTGTTAGAGGAGGGGCACTCAGACCTGGCCACTGTTGCTTCTTTATTTTCACCCAATGAAGCTGCAAATAGTGTAAGCAGCAGAAAATCCTTTTTTCGGTGCAGGGGTGCAGCACAGAATGTGACACGATTTACTTAACCACACTACTGTTCTTCCAGAAGGTATCCCACAGAACATGACCACTCTAAACATAGCAAATACTTGGATGTTTTTATACCTTTCTCCCTGAACAGTATTTGATCAAACATTATACATGCGTCCAGCTAAAACAATAATTTAAAAATCCAGGAATTACTACATGGTGTTCATAGATTATCAGCCACCCATAGCAGCCATTCATATTCCAGCGTGATAAGCACAATAAACATTGAGCTATGTTCAGAGGCAGACGGCTATCCCTGTTACTTGGAGGAACTCGCACATCATTCGTTCTATCGTCTTCCATCCACATTGTAACTCGCTTAAATGTCTTAGGTAAGGCTTGTACCATCCCCGAAGATCATCAACCTCAGACTCTGGTAGACCAAACAAAGCCACTGAGTTTGAGTCATAGAACCATCACCCCAAAAGCCTTAATGCCAATCAGTGCAAATCTCAGAATTGATGATAGGGAGCACATGAGATCTTTCTCAGCCCACGCTGCAGCACATCACCCCTTTTAAAGCGCTTGACGTAACAAAGCTGAGACACGCTCACTGGACGATCACAGTATCCTGCTTATTTAAGAAGAGCACAATACAATAGACCACTCTAGTGCTGACAGAAAAGTCGCCTTCCTCAGCTGTTGCTCCAAGATGGCAATCTGCTGCTGTTCCTGCATGTGAGGAAGTTGGTGGGGCTCAAAAGGAGGGCAGCTCACAGCAAGAGAAATGGCTGAGAAGAGCTAGACAAGTTAGAGGCACTTGAGATTCACTGCAGGCCTATGTGGTGCTCCCTTGGCACCAGACCCATAAGGGTGCAGGGAGAACCATGGAAACTCAGCCGGCTCTCACTTGACAGGCAGCTGGGAATTGGTTCCATTTTTAATGGAGAAGTAAAATCTGAGCAAATGTATACATGGAACCAAAGAAAAATAAGATCTTTTGCGTGATACCTGAAGTCCTGCCTGAAAAGGTTCAGGCAGACGTGGCTGGTTTGGATTTTGCCTATTAGTACATTTAAACCAGGGGTTCTCAGAACACATTTTTTGGTGGCCTCGGACTGTGACCACCAATTGTTGCTGGTGGCCGCACTGACACTTTTCCCTAAAATACTTAACTGTAGGAAAAACAAATAAATATGCACATACACGTGTCCAAATCATTGTAATTTATTTATGTAGGGTTTTTTCAGACTCAAAAATAATATGAAAAATTATATTTGTATGTTGAATATTGCTTTTCGCAGCACCCTTAGTAGCTAGCTGGGAGTTTGTGAAAAGTGATATTAACAAACATGCAAGTATCACTTTTCACAGCCTCCCAGGTAGCTAGTAAGTGTGCTGTGAAAAGTGATACTTGCATGTTTCTTTGTTTCGCTTTTCTCAGCAAGCCCTGGGTTTGGAGAGGGAGGCAGCAGGGGTCTGGGGCAATGGGGGGGATAGAGGTGGAACCAGGGAAGGCAGTGGGGGCTGGGGGCGATAAATGGGGGTTAGGGGAGGCGTCGGGGAGAATGGTGAGCCCTGCTGCCATATGGCTGGAGCTGGGAGGCAGCACCCCCAGGGTCCAGAGTGAGCGGCTGGAGCCCAGGGTTGGTGGCTGCTGCTGCGCAGCTGGAGCTGTGGATCAACACCCACCACCATGGGGCTGGGGCTGGGGTTAGGGCTGGGGGTCGGTGCCAGAGCCCGGAGCCAGCACTTGTTGCTGCACAGCCAGGGGTTAGCGCCCAGGGCCAAGGACACGTGGCCGGAGCCTGGGTCAGAGCCCGGGGCTCGAGCCATGCAGCTGAAGCCCTGCGGCCAGGTTCTCACCCAGGGCTGAAGCCCAAGCCCCAACGTGTCCTGCCCACCCCACAGGTGAGTCAAGAACTCACCTGGCTCCTGCAGCATTGTGCCCCACCTGTCTCCAGAGGCGGGGCATGGTGGCTCATGCAGGAGCAACAGGGAGGGAAGGGGAGAGGCTGATGCTTTGGCCTCTCCACCGCTGCCCAGGAGGCTGTTAGGCCTGCACAAAAAGCCCCTGGTAGCCGCATGTGAGAAATGCTGATTTAAACTCACTTCCATGCTGTCAAAACCTTTGCCATTGTACCTCCTAACTGCTGGTTTCTCAGGTCAGCGTGTACGTAAGGGTTAAGTGAAGTGCTGCTGTAAGAATAAGCTTCGTGTCCTTTAGAGGAAACCAAGACAGAAAAAAATACTGATGATTTTTAATATTTTTTCTTTATCTAAAAAAATTAATGAAACGATATAGAAAATTCCATTAAACACACCTTTTGCATTTTACAGATTTGTAGTATGCAAAATTTGATTTTATGTAGTGCCCATCCCCATGTATATTCCAGATTAGTATAAACAAGACATGATTTCCCTGGTAACTGGGACCAGTTTTTATTCTGTCTCCTCAAATTTAAAAGTTCATTTGTATGTAGGCTTCGGGAAGAGTTCCTTTCTCATTTCTAAACACACAACACGGTTTTCTTTTCTGGATTTCTCGGCCTCAAATACAAGGAGGTGGGTCTGCAGGGTTGCTTCAGGACCAGTCTGAATGAGGGAGGGTTTATTCTCCTGTTTAAAAAACAAAATTATTTCTAGTGTTACAGGAATAAAAGACAGAGAAGTCTGGTTTATAAAGCTGGATCTCTGCATCCCTCTCCCAAAAGGACTGCATGATCAAGCTCAAGGGAGTATTCAGAAATAAATTGTTGATCATCCCTTTAATCGAGTTATACCAAAGCAAGAGTTAGACAGTGGTTGGGCAATCACCATACAGTTAAATGGAGTAAATATTAATTAGAATGTTACTGCCAATAAAGACAGGTGACCCAGTAGTAAAGCTTTGATAATTAGGGGAGGCAACATTGTCTAGTAATAACTGGCTGAACGAAGAGAGGTCCTACACTCAACAGTCACTCCCATGTTGGAGGAATCTCAACTACAAAGATGAACAATCATCTTCCCAAAATAATTTTAAAATGGTGACACCCCCAATGACTTATCTCTCAGACAGAAAGAAAAGAAATAATGGTGGGGAGAAAAGGGGACCCTGGCCTGGGGAGAGGAGGCATACAGAAGTTCTGTGTGGTAGGGGAAGGTCGGAGGG